>NC_135233.1:839327229-839635007 GCF_051348905.1 Ranitomeya variabilis | reverse complement strand
ATTTACCCTGGTTACCATTGTAAAAGTTAAAAAAAAAACAGTACATACTCACATTCTGATGTCTGTCACATCCCCCGGCGTCCACAGGGTTAAAACTGCTTTCGGCAAGAGCGCTGCTAATGCACGCGCTCCGGCCAAGAGCTTCCCTGCACTGACTGTGTCAGCGCCAGCCGTAAAGCAGAGCACAGCGGTGACGTCACCACTGTTACTGCCGGCGCTGACACATTCAGTGCAGGGAAGCTCTCGGCAGCAGCGCGTGCATATTAGCAGCGCTCTTGCCGAAAGCAGTTTTAACCCTGTGGACGCCGGCGGGGGCACGTGACAGACATCAGAATGTGAGTATGTAGTGTTTTTTTTTTTACTTTTACAATGGTAACCAGGGTAAATATCGGGTTACTAAGCGCGGCCCTGCACTTAGTAACCCGATGTTTACCCGGGTGCTGCAGGGGGACTTCGGCATCGTTGAAGACAGTTTCAACGATGCCGAAGTCGTTCCCCTGATCGTTGGTCGCTGGAGAGCTGTCTGTGTGACAGCTCCCCAGCGACCTAAACAGCGACTTACCAACGATCACGGCCAGGTCGTATCGCTGGTCGTGATCCTTGGTAAGTCGTTTAGTGTGACTCCAGCTTTACATTCTCCCTACTACTGAACAGCTGTTCCATTCTTTTCTCTTGAACATACACCTTCTTTTCCAGTCATCTGTGGTTCTAGAAAGATAACCTTAGTAATTATCTCAGCCTGACAATTACACTGTCCTATACTGATCATCTTATGGATCCTCCTAGAGATCATCAATTCATCCCTTTCATTCCAATCTCCACTTTTCTGCATTTACAAACATTTCCCTTCAATAAGGAATAGGGTGTGTTTAAATGTACAGTATACTTTATAATGTTACAGCATATTACTACAATATCATTCTATTTAGTGGGTGCCCATCCAGTAAGACTCCTGGACCCCTGCAATTTCAAGAACTTAAGGACCAATGTCTTTTCGGCTTTTTCCCTGCACAGTGACACTCTCATTTATCTGCTTCGCATGGAATTGCAAGTGAATAGAGATGTTGCAGTTTACTGTACATTGGGTGAATGAGAGCGTTGATGTGCGGCAAAAAAAAAGAGCTGGGGAATCTTCATTTTTTGCATGATAAATAAACAGCAAATGCTATATAACAATATATAAATACCACTATTATTCCTCCACACCTCTACAGCCACTGCCATGTGGTCCGCCAGTCTCCTTGTTGCCTCATCCAGCAGGTATAGGAACATTGCGGACAATCAGTGGCCACACTGGTGACCAACTCCAAGACAATACCAGTTCTCTACATCCTCTTCTGGTAGTATGGATACGTGATGGCTGTACCAAACAGCGGAGATACTGATTTGTGGTAAATTTGCAGCAAAGTGTGCAGCCTGCCAAACATTTATACAGCATTATTCCCACCTACCATCCCGACAAGTGTGTTTACCTGGATTATGTTGCTGTTTGAGCTCTTGGAGTCTGCGCTTACAAAGACACTGAAGAATGGGGTCGCTCTGTACGTCCCTGAGACAGTTTTCAGCACTGCCATAAAATTTTCACCTCGCCAATTACCTGATATGTTCCATCCACCAACCTTTAAGAGATCAAGACATTAACAAACGGTGGACTTTACAAATACAGAATAATTCGTTATGACGTTTACGTATAATGAAAGGCAAACTAGTTGGTTTTGGCCATTACAATTATTCTGAATTAATAGACAAAGTACATAAATACTTAGACCAGCTCACAGGTGAAATGGCAAGCTAGTTGTTGGCAGACGGAAAACGATTCAGTGATAAAATCTGATGTTTCAAATATATGAAAAAGGTAGTGGGATTTGATACATTTTATCGAGACATAATAGTCCTTATGTATACTGAGATAATGTTATAAATGTGCCCCTGCTGTGTACTTTGTAATGGCTGTGTCTGACCGTACAGGAACATGGTTTGAACCAGGGGTGGGATTCGGCTGGTTCTCTCCAGTTTGGAGGGAAAGTGCAGCCGGTTCCCTGAACTGGCAAGAAGCGTCGCCCTGATCTGGTTCCCTGGCCCGCAGTCTTCAACTGACTGTGTGTCTTCAGACACACGTTTAGTTTAAATGTATTGAGGTACAGAAAGCCACCAGCTTCCTGCACTGCAATAGTTAACAGGCACCAACCATTCAGAGCCCAGCAGCTGATGTCAAGGTGCACGTCTCCGGCGTATGACATCACTGCCATGCGCCGTCCCGTCCGCACTGCATAAGAAGATGGAAGAGGACGCTGCTGGACCATGGCCAGGTAAGAAGAATTTTTTTTACTGAGAAACCACAATATGGGGGCACACATATGGGGACCAGGATGGAGACATATGGGTCCAGGATGAAGACATATGGGGACCAGGATGGAAACATATGGGGACCAGGATGGAAACATATGGGGACCAGGATGGAGACCTATGAGACCAGGATGGAGACATAAGTGGCCAGGATGGAGACATATGGGGCGAGGATGGAGACGTGGGGTTCAGAATGAAGAACATATGGGACCAGGATAGGGACATATGGGAAACAAATGGGGACCAGAATGGAGGACATTGGGGCCCAGGATGAGGCAAATGATTACATAAAGAAGCCAAGATGAGGAACATTACAGGAAGGGGCCCAGGATGAGAGACATTAGAGTATTATGTTTTTTTTTATTATTATTAATGATTCGTATTGTAGTATTTAGTCACTATGTTGTGGCAATATGTGGTCTGGTCATGGTATGACGGTATTTGTCTTTAGTATGTGGTATTATTAGGTCACTATGTGGGAGGTAATATCTGGTCTGGTCATGGTGTGGTGGTATTTTTCCCTTGTATTTGTGTATGTGGTATTATTTGGTCAATATATGGTGGTAATATGTGGTCTTACCATGGTGTGGCGGTATTTGTCCCTTGTATGTGGTATTATCCTGTCACTATGTTTTAGTAATATGTGGTCCGGCCATGGTGTGATGGTATTTGTCCCTTTTGTGTGGTATTATTCATCACTATGTGGTGGTAATATGTGGCCTGGTCATGGTGTGGTGGGATTTATCCCCTGTATGTGGTATTATTCAGTCATTATGTGGAAGTAATATCTGGTCTGGCCATGGTGTGGTGGTATTTGTCCCCTGTATGTGGTATTATTTGGTCACTATGTGGAGGTAATATGTAGTCTGGTCATTGTGGGATGTTTTTTTACACATATTTGCTGCTGAGGTCAGAGATTAGTTGCAGCAGACAGTTTAGAAGACAGGTGGACAGGAGTTCATCCTTTCCAATTGAAGCAGCGGGTTCCCTTGGTACTAATTTTCAAAACTTGTAGAAAACCCTTTAAAACTATCCACCATATTAAGAAGTGACTGACTGAGACAATGTGTTGGACAGGAGCCAATAAGACTATAAATTAAGGTACAGGTGGTGTAAGAGGGGGTAAAGTGCCTTTACTTTTAGTTACCGTTACTTGTATTTTGTGGTTGAGGAAAATGTGCATGAAAGTGTGTGTTTCTAGCAAAAATGGGTGTGGTTTTTTAATGGATGTGGTTTCATAACACAAACAGGGAACCTGTTAAAAAATTGAATCCCACCCCTTGTCTGAACATACCACATCTCATGGACAGGGGAGGAAGCAAAAGAGTATACAGACAGGACAGCAACGGATCTCAGATGGTTCTTTCTGTGAGGTAAAACATTTCCCTGCCTGTCTAAAAACATGTATTACCTCAAAGAAAGGAGCAGTGATATGTGACAATCATGTTCCTGCACGGTCAGACACAACCATTACAGACAAGAAAGCAGGGGCACATTTATCTGATTATCACATTATCTCAGCACAGAAACCTTTTCTTACACGTCCAGTTGTGATACTTATTTTTATTCCAATATCTATGAATTCAAATGTTCTTTGTTCATGGGACAATCCCTTTAAGTCTGCTTGATGTGTGACATAAGCGAGACAAGCACCCAACACCGCTGCATAAAGGGATTGGGTATCCCTTGAGGGGGAGGCCAAATGTGGACAGAAACCTTAATTTTAAAATTGCTCATTTAATAATTTCTTGATTTTGCAGGGGAACAACTGTTTCACCCACAAAATTGATCAGCCATTACACTAATTCTGAATTAATAGACAGAACGACAAATACTGACACCAGATCAAAAGTGAAATGGTGACCACTTCTTCTTGCTAGGCCTGTCATACACAGATGACTGTTAAATCTTTGCTAGATGGCTACTATTAGTGCCATTACCATTCATTTATGTTTAGAGTGTGGCATGGAAAATTCCATGATGTTATTGGAGTCCTACAACAGCCGCTGGTCACAGTGTAGCCACGGCCTTGGCATATGTGCATTTACTGTACTCAGCTCTGACACCTATTAGAGTTGAGGTTGCAGACTAAAGACAGTAAAAGCACTAATCATATAAGACCTGTCCTGTTATGTTAGATTTTATAGAAAGAAGGAAAGAAAAAAGGCCCGCAGTGTATAAGTGTGAAAGCTTAGGATGTCACCTTCTTTATGAGGTCAGTGAGAGGTTTTTCTTTCAGCTCCTCAATTTTCTGCTCTTTCAGACAGGAGAGATAAAACCGCTGTGTCTTCATCTCCGCCTCACTGCTAGAGTTAAACGTAGCATTCTCTGAATTAGGATGAAATATAGTAATTAAGTATTAGGCAATGTCTGTTATTAGCACACTCAGAACTAGGTGGATGGAGTTCTCCTCTCTTTCCTCCAAGATACAGAACATATGCGGCCTTCCTTCCGGTTCAAATTGTACAGTTCCCGTATTTCTATTCATTTTTAAAATAAAGTTTGTTGTTACCAAGTTCTTTTTTTTCTGAAGAAAATTTGTAACATTGCGGGGTCTGTTATTTAAGAATGGCTTTTTGTATGCCAATTTTGATGAAGAGCCCACAGTAGTAAGATACGTCACATTCATTAATAGGTGGGCTCCTCTTAATGAATTTGGTGTATCTTTCAGGAACCATGCACCAGTGTCAGAAACATACTCTAATCTCTGGCTGGAGTACATTTCTGTTTTAATTTAAGCTACTTTGTGTTTTAATTAACGGGGGTGTTTACTTTCAATTACGGTACATTTCTCCCCTATCAGCAGTTGCTACAAAAAAAACAAACTCATTGTACTCGCCCTCCCCTGGTCTACCGGTCGCAGTGCAGCAGTAAGTCAGTGAGCTCAGCGGGTCTGAACAGGACGTATGTCTAAAGTGGACCTCTAAGGCTACTGAACTCACTGATTGTCTGTTAGGGTATGTGCCGACTATCCGGAACTGGCAGCACTTTGGATGCAGTGTGCCCTGGGCACTACATTGCAACCCAAAATCCTATGGTAATCTTCAGATTTCATGATGCCTTGCACACAGTCAAAGCACCCAGTGCCAAAGGCCTCATTCCATTTTCAGTAAACAGTAGAATGATGTGCTTTACCAAAAAGCTCTATCTTGGTCTCATCTGTCTACAAGATGCTTTCCCAGAACTATTTTGACTTACATACATTTTGGGAAACTGCAGTCTACCTTTGTTATGTCTCTGTGTCAGCAGTAGGGTCCTCCTGTGTCTCCTGCCACAGCATTTCATTTCATTCAAATGTCAATGGATAGTTTGTGCTGACACTGATGCACCCTGAGCCTGCAGGACAGCTTGAATTTCTTTGGAACTTGATTGGGGCTGCTTATCCGCCATCCAGACTATCCTGTGTCTCAACCTCTCATCAGTTTTTCTCTGCCGTCCATGTCTAAGGAGATTAGCTACAGTGAAATGGGTTGTAAACTTCTTGATCATATTGCACACTGTGAAAAATGGAACATCAAGATCTCTGGAGATGGGACTTGTACCCTTGAGATTGTTGATGTTGTTCAACAATTTTGATTCTCAAGTCCTCAGTTCTCTTCTCCTCTTTCTGGTCTCTGTGCTTAGTGTGGCACACACAGACACACACTACAAAGACTGAGTTAACTTGTCCCATTTTTATCTTTAACAAAGTTGTGTGAATTTATGTCCAAATTGCCCTTTTTTCTCATCTTTTGTGTTGTTCCAATAAACACAAAGGAAATAAATTTGTGTATAAAAACACATGTAATTGCAATAATTTTCTGGGAGAAATACTTCATTTTCTGGAATAATTTTAAGAATGCCAACACTTTCGACAAAGACTGTATTAGGCCGGTTTCACACGTCCTGATATTTCCGGTACCGTTTAACACGGTATCGGAGATATCAGTGTTCCTGTGTGTACTTTGTGCGGCACACATGTGAAAACCAAGTGCTGCCCGTGTGCCGCATCAGTACCACACAGACGACCGCCGGGGAAGAAGCGCTACAGTAAGTGATGTTCCTCTGCGTGTGGCGCTGAAGCCGGCTGTCATCCCTTCTACCTTGCTCGCGGGCAGGGGAAAATGAATGAAAGAAAAAACTAACATGGGGTCCCCTCTAGTTTATTAACCAACCAGACAAAACTCACAGGTGCGGGCTGCTATTCTCAGGCTGGCAAGTGGCCATGGATATGGGCCCCCAGCCTAAAAAAGGCTGCCCGCAGCTGTCCAGAAAAGGCGCATCTATTAGATGTGCCAATTCTGGAGCTTTGCCCACTTTTTCCCACTTCCAAGAGAAGCCCTCGATCTCCTGTACAAAATGTCAAAATAAAAATCCAACAATATACCCATACCTGTCCAGCATACAGTCAGTCATTTTGACATTTTTTACAGGATACTGATGGCTTCGCTTGGAATGGCAGACTTATAAAGATGGCAAAACTGTGGTTATTGTTTTATTTCATTAAAATACTTTTTTCTTACTGTGTGTGTGTTTTATTAACCTTTTCACAACTGTAGGATTCGTAATGGAGAGGTGTCTTATTGATGCCTCTACATTACTAAGCCGGCTTAATGTCACTTTACAATAGGAAGGTGACATTAACCCCTCATTACCCCATATTCCAATGCTACAGGGCAGTGGGAAGAATCGGGCAAAGCTCCAGAATTGGCTCATCTAATAGATGTGCCTTTTCTGGGCAGCTGCAGGCTGCTGTTTTTAGGTTGGGGGGCCCATATCCATATCCATGGCCCCTTACCAGCCTGAGAATAGCAGCCCACACCTGTGAGTTTTGCCAGGTTGGTTGAAAAACATAAGGGGCACCCCACTTCGGGTTTTTCTTTCATTCATTGTCCCGTGCTCGCGCTGCTCCCCGGCAGAGCAGGGGACAATGGATGAAAGCCGCGTTCAGCACCACACGCAGCGCTGACAGCGGCTTACAGTAGCACTGCTTCCCTGGTGGCCGTCCGTGCGCACGGAGGACAGTGTACACTGTTCTCCGTGTGCATGTGTGTGGCACACTTAGCGGCCCGTGTGTCTGGGTAAAAACAGACAAAGTCCGTCAAAACACGCTGATATGTGCATAGACCCATTCATTTAAATGGGTCTACGTGTGTCAGTGTCTCCGATATGTGAGAAAACTGACACTACGCGTACTGGAGACACTGACGTGTGAAACTGGCCTTACACTATTGATGTTTTAAACATTTGTTGAAATGACAGTGAGCATTTAACCCCTTCATGACCTATGACATATAGATGCATCGTAAGTCGTATCCCGGGATTTGATGTGGGCTTCGGTGGTGAGCATGCATCTTTTTCTGGCACATGACAGCTGACATATGCCCCTAACAACAGCAGGTGGAATCGCGATCCACACGCGGCTATTAACATGTTAAATGCCGCTGCCAATCTCTGACCGCGTCATTTAATACAATTGCGCCGGAAGCGCGTCACAAACCCTGCCCATCGGTGACCATCACATGATCGTTGGGCGCCGATGGGTTGGCAAGACAACTGGGGCCATCATTCATAGGAGATGACGATTTGTAATACACAGGGCTGAAGCCCTGCCATGTGTAGCGAAAGCGATCAGAACATCACAGCTTCAAATCTTGTTAGGGGACTATTGAAGCAAGTAAAGAGTAGAGAATTTTTTTTTTTAAATATATATAAATATATAAAAGTTCAAATCATCCCACCTTTTACTTAATTAAAAAAAACAAAAAAATGATACACATACTTGGTTCAGAAACACCCAATCTGTCAAGATATAAACTAAATTAAACCGATTGGTAAACAGCGCAACGAGAAAAAAATAAAAACGCCAGAATTACAGTTTTTTAGTCGACGCAACATTACAATAAATTGCAATAACAGATGATCAAAATATCATATCTGCTCCAAAATTGTATCAATAAAATGTCAGCTTGGCAGGCAAAAAATAAGCTCTCACCTAGCCCCAGATCATGAAAAATGGAAATGCTACAGCTCATGGAAAATGGCGCTTTTTATATTTTTATTTTTTACAAATTTTGGATTTTTTTTCACCACTTAAACAAAAAGAATCTATACATGTTTGGTTTCTGCAAACTTGCATTGACCTGGAGAATCATAATGATAGGTCAGTTTCAGCACTTATTGAACAAGGTAAAAAAAAAAAAAAAAATTGTGGAATTGAACTTTGTTTTGTAATTTCATGGCACTTGGACATTTTTTTTTTACTGTTTTCCAGTACACTATATGATTAAATTAATGGTAGCGTTCAAAAGTGCAACTCGTCCCACAAAAAGCAAGCTCTCACATAGCCATATTGATGGAAAAATAAAAAAGTTATGGCTCTGGGAGGAAAGGGAGAAAAAACTAAAATGCAAAAACAGAAAATCCCAAAGTCATGAAGGGGTTAAGCATCTTTTTCACATGGTGATGATCACATTTATTCCCAGTCATTGCCTAGTGTAAACCTGCTCAGCTATTAAATGGCAAACAGAAAAATGCTTGTTAACCAGATCTTTTATGTAGGCAGGAACAGAGTGTACCTAATGTGTGTGCTGTAAAGATATACGTGTATAATACACATGCTGCCGAGAAACACTAACAATAGATGCATCAAAATTAGTGGTGTTGACCTCTCCACTTCTTACGGCCCCCTTCACATGTCCGTGTTTCAGGTACGTGCGGCATCCATTTTTTTTCACAGATATCACACATACCCATTCTTATCTATGGTGCTGCACACTCGCTCGTGTGTTTGTACGGACCTTGCGTCATCCGTGTGCCGTACCTGTTTAACATTGCAAAGTATAGGAGAAGCTTTGGAATTGATTTTTTTTAAGCCATAAAGAAAAACAAACAAAAAAAACGGATAGCATACTGATCACGCACTGATGGCTCACTGATCCAAAACACTGATGACTCCTATACCGTGTTTTTCTGATGCCGGTATTATACGGGGGCCTAACACAGCTAGAGAAGTTTTAATCAGTAAGAAATAGGTTTTTCCTATTTTCTGCTGTCTTACCCTTAAGTCTTATAGTAGGGTGTACGTAAATATATGGAACAGAAATAGAAATTAGCATTATTAATAATGGAATTCTAAAAAGGGAAAAGTAGTGGGTTTTAATTATTTCACAAATATTCTGCAAATACAATTTTTTTCAGTATTCTCACCAAGTATATGTTTTAGCACAGCCTGATTCTGGTCCCATATACTGTTGAATGTATTCCATCTTGACCGTCCATCCGGCAGTGGGTTTCTCTTCATCCAACCCCCACATGAGTACTGATAGAAGTCTTGACATGGGTCCACATCTCTGTCCAGGGAATCAATTATACGTCCAGCTACAGAAACGCAGGCCTCCGACAGACACAGTGATCGGGACTTGTCTGAAGATACAACACAGCTTAATATTAATTGAAGCATAGTTAGGATCCATACAAGTTATTATAGATGGTAATGTTGTGGGAGTATAATGGAAAAGATTGGCAGTGGGTACATTGTGAAGTATATTTACATCTAAAAACCAGTGCCAGCATGGATAATGATAAAACAGGTAACATCTAACAGCATTACAGCCCCATATTTAGAATGCTAGCCAGTTGTCATATAGCTAACTGGCCACCAACATTCTCTATGATCAAAGCCAGAAGGACAAGTAGGATTCTGACACCCCAGCATTTTTTAGTACATTGCTGAACCTTCCCTAAGTGCTCGTGCAGACGACCGTAGTTTTGATCCTAGTGCAATCCATCAAAACATTCGATTGCTCTCGGTATTCAATGAGGTGTGCACATGTTAGATCTTTTCCTCTGACCAGTGGTCTGAGAAAAAAAATTGAAGCATACATATTTTACTTCCAATAAGTAGATGGCACTCACCCATTCATGTCTATGGGTCTGTGGAAAATATCGGACCACACTCGGCTGACATCAGAGTGAGGCCACATTTTCACAAACAGACTGAATGGAGAAAATGGATATATATATTTTTTTAATTCTCCACATCCAAGAAAATCAGTGTGATTATTATAATAGGGCCAATTTTCACGGATGAGAGAAAAATGGTCCTGTAACCCAAGCCTGATATTGATACTCTCTACAATGAATATGGATATTTGCATACCAAGGAAAAGGGGTACAATTCAGAAGCTTAAGGTGAACCATCAGGTTGGCGCTGTTACGCCGATTAAAATTATACCTGGGTTGAAGAAATCCGTCTTGTGGTTCTTGTGTAATCTGTGTTTGCAGTTTTGAGGTAATGAGATTCTCGTGCTCCAGGGTGGCCTGTGGGTTTTTTTTTGTGCTTTGGCCTCATCATCATTATTCTGGTCACTGAACCTGCAGTGTCCTGCCTAATATTTTAAATGCTGCGCCTGGTCAATTAATATTATGGACTTCAGAGATAAAAAATTGCTTCAATAAAATGTTGCATTGCGTGACCAGGCACTATGCTTTACAAACTGCTCGCACTGCTCTCAAGCTAACCAGATGCCTGAATTCGAACAGCTTCTGTCCCCCCCCCGCCGAGTCTCCCATGCTGCAAACATCAAGATGTAATTTTATTCAACCGTCGATCATCTGCATGCCCATATAGAAGACTTAGGTGTGTTTATCTTACAGATTCCCTTTAAATGTATTAAATAATAGGTAAGAATATACACTAGCGGGCAATGCAACTGCACAAATTGCTTTGTGAATTGCACAGATATTTAAAGAGTTATTCCAATAATGGCAATCATTTTACAAAGCACAGTATCTGCATGAATATTGTTAAGCTAATTTTATTGTTAAGCCAATATAAAATGTATTTCTTGTACCATTGTGTCTTTTTAATTTTTCTTCTGCCCCCCCTGTCCATCAAGATTTGGAAAGCTGAATGGGTGGTCCTATTCTTATCAGCTAAAATTACATTTCACAGCAGCACACTTCTTCTCCTCAGTGCTGCTGGCCCATCCATCTTATCACCTGTATATGCTCCTTATAGAAATAGATCTCAACATGGTGGCTCAATGGTTAGAACTGTAGGTTCAAATCACACCAAGGACAACATCTGCAAAAATGTGTATGTTCTCCCTGTGTTAGCATAGGTTTTCTCTGGATTCTCCAATATCCGCCCACCCTCCAAAAACATACTGATAAGGAATTTAGTTTGTGAGTCCCAATGAGGATGATGTTTGTAAAGTACTGCATAATTAATGGTGTTATATAAGGGATTAAAATAAATTAAGATGGGCACTTTTTTAGTTATATTGATGAAGTGACCAGTGATCCTAGTGATTGTGATTGAACATTTGATTAATATTCATTATTATTTGAAAACTACACATTTCATTGGTGGTTCATGAGAATCTTTAGAGCATGCATGCATAGCAAACCTGCGCATATTATAGTTTAGTTGGGGTACAAGCTGTCAGGGCAATGAGGATACTGTGAGAATCTATGGGGGATGTTTTATTACACAGGGTCATAAGTACATCTGTTTTTTATTAATTAGATAGTTTTACTAGGTGCAAATACAGAAATACAGCTGTACCAGTGGGATCTTTGGATCTGCATAGACAAGGTCACTGGGTGCATCTTAAGAGGATGGATTCAGTTGTAACAGAAGGTCAAGACAGTAGCGGGGATGGGGGTGGCAGGGGATTGAGGTGGGGTGTTGGGTCATCATTAGGGGGGTGATAGATACAAATCAGTGCAGATTTAAAAGTAGGTTGTATAGGCACACCTGAGTAAGTCAGTATGTACAGAAAAGTAAGACCATGTTATGATTTGGAGAATAACCTGGTAAAATAGGCCGTGTTTCCATTTTTAGTATTAGCATTTTTAGTTTCATGCAAGCCAAAAACACATCTTTTACATGTTACTGCGGATCTGGCAGAGTTTGCATCCTAGTCTCTGCATCGCTGCAGACCAAACTCTGGGCAGTAAGCCACAAGCTTGGCCAACAGCTTGAAGTTTTTTTTCACCAAGAGATATGGAATTGAAAGGTGTATTAGCAATCAAACATTTACAATGAAACTACATAGTTTTGTACCTTATTTTTCATTAAAAGGGTTTTCTATTATTATCTGAGCGCCTTTTAGATTTGCTAAAATACACATGTGGGCACTACTTCCTGCTCTAACAGAAAAATGCAATTTTTTCTTGTACATCTGCTCCTCAGGGCCACTTCATACAATTTACGTTATATTACCTGTCCTTCCCAGGACTCAAACTCGTATCTCCTTGTTTGTAGACTGTTGCTCTACCAATGAGCTACAGCTTATAATTTGAGCCACAGCTTATAAATTGAGCCACAACTCTGTTAAGTATAATATGTCTCTCTTTTTGGCATAGGATTTGTATGGAATGTTTCACGACCCAACAGGGGTTGGTCCATCGGAAGGCACAATGCACACATAACGGGATGGTAAAGGGGAGATGAAGGCCCTAACAATAGGGAACGAGGGATGGGACACCTCCTGAGCTCCAACCTGAGCCTATCCCTGAACTTCCCTAACGCCTTAAGCGGGTCTTTCCCCCACCGTCACGTACCTCGTTGCTGTCACCTCACAATATCCTGGCTAGTGCATTGGTCAGCAAGGACGCTAGCCTCACCACTGCAGATGGTACAAACACAGGGGAGAGTGACAAGCACCAGACAAGGTAAATACACAAATCTTAGCTCCAGACTCCGCTGTCAAGCTCCACACCGCAGAGGATACGGAAACAGGACCCCGAAATCCACAGAAGATGCAGATTCAGCGATGACTCCAGAGAGCTGCAATTGCAAGGCTGGTCTACATAGAAAACTCAATTACCAACAGTCAGCTGATGCATTAAGTGACTATTTAAAGGATGGTGGGAGTGGTCATCACCCACATCAGCTGACCAGCAACACAACAACTGCCAGCAAGGTAACAAACATTAACCCTTGCTGGCCTGAAAGGAAAAAAGCTACATTTAAATGATAGTAGTACCAGAGCTGCCATGAATCCAAACCTGAATCGTGACAGTACCCCACTTTCAATGAGGGGCCTCAGGACCCTCAGCCCCGGACCTCACCGGAAATTACGTATGGTGAGGACACCTCAACCTGCTATAATTCACTTCAGCAGTCATCTGATCCTCAAGTTTACAGCAAATGCAGCCGATGGTGACGGAAATAACGTAGGCTCCAGAGGTGCCACAAATCTCCAGAGTAACAACCTGTGGATTACATTCTGTACCTGTATTACTAGGGGTAACTCCAACTGGAAGGTCCTAGGGCTGAGAATGGCTGACACCGGATACGGCCCGATCACCCTAGAACTCCAGGTCCCAGATGCGTACTTTCACTTGATGTTTTTAGTGGACACTCACACATACTCATTCACGCACAGGTCCAGACCTGAACGTTTATTTCCACGAGTACGTTTGCCAACAGACAGTAATTTTTATGAGGAACTGACAACAGAGGCATCACCCCGTGTCACCAAACTCATACCCTCATGATATTCAGGGCGAACCACCACCGTCCCGATCCCTCCGCCTGAGAGGACCCCGAGACTCAGGGTTTACTTGTGTTGAGGGTAGAATCCTGCCCCTATTCTCTGGTAGCACTTTAGCTACCTCAACCAGAGAAGAAGGGGTAGATTTAAGAAGGATGACAGAGACCGTAGCACCCAGACAACAGTCTTTACAAAACTGGTCCCAATTCACTACTTCCCCGGACCGCTAATCTATGACCGGATTGTGTCTCTTCAGTCAGGGAAGGCCTAAGACAATGGGAGTAGGCATACCCTCCAAGACATAGCACAACAGGGACTCTTCATGAAGAGTCCCTATACGCAGGTTAATATTATCTACGACTTTGGTCACACTCACCTGGCTGAGAGGAACAAAGTAAATTTCACGAATGGTAATGGGTCTTGCCAGTGTCCTACTGATCAAATCATAGGTCTGAACAAAGCGAGAATCCACCAGATTGACTCCAGCTCCACGATAGACAAGAACCAGTACCGTCTCAGTAGAGGTAAACTGAGCCGTAAAGGTGGAGGAAATATACACACCCTGGTTGCATCCCTCCACATGACCAGGGGAACGCGGCTTTTGTGATGGAGTACAAACGATGGCATGAGCTGGGCAGACATTGATGAAATGATCAGTCAGACCACAGAAAAAACATGCCCCTGTCCCACGGCGAACCGCAGGCAACCTGGTTGGAGAGGAGGCTCCTCCCACCTGTATAGGTTGTTCCATCTGCACCAGCGTGTCCTCCTCCCTAGAAAGAACAACAGGGGGTAGATTTGGTATATGTCTCTCTGAGGTGTCTATGCACCCGGATAGCAGGGGCCATGGTGGCCTCCATCGACCCAGGGGTAGCATACTGCGCCAGAGTATCCTGAAGCCTAGCTGACAGACCCTGACAAAAGTGGCTCCTAAGAGCAGGGTCATTCCACTGAGTGTGAGTGGCCCATATCCGAAACTCTGAGTAGTACTCCTCAGCCAGCCAGCCGGACCCCCTTCTTGATCTTACGGAGTCGGGACTCAGCCAGGGAGACGACATCAGGATCCCCATATGCCAGCGTCAATGCCGTGAAAAAACTTGTCCACCAACTGCAAACATGGTGAATCAGTCTTCAGTGAGAAGGCCCAGGATTGGGGATCACCCTTGAGAAGGGAGACTATAATCCCCTTAAACTCACAGGCTTCCTTGAAGATTAAAAATGTATCTCTCTCTCCAGAGTACCTGTCAGGGGGAGATATTTTGGGTTCTGGTTGAGCCTGGACATGAGTTGAGACCAAGAACCCCGACACCTGCTGAAACTGCTGCACCACCTGAGTCCGCAACTCGGTGACCTCATTCATGAGGGTTTGGATCAGGCGAGCAAAAGTCTTGGCTTGAGCCATGGGTTCCCCGGAAAATGGTACGGGTTGGAAATAATGTCAGGGATCGTTCCAGGAGACGGCACAATGCATACACAGGATGGGACACCTCCTGAGCTCCAACCTGAGCCTGTCCCTGAACTCCCCTAATGACCTAAGCGGGTCCTACCCCTTGCCGCCATCACGTACTTCGTCCTTAACTGTCACCTCACAATACAGGGACGCTAGCTTCACCACTGCAGATGGAAAAAGCACAGGGGATAGTGACAAGCATGTGATAGACAAGGTAAATACATAAAACCTAGCTCCAGACTCCGCTGCCAAGCTCCACACTGCAGAGGATACGGAAACAGGACCCCGAAATCCACAGAAGATGCAGATTCAGCACTGAGACCAGAGAGCTGCAACTGCAAGGCTGGTCTACATAGAAAACTCTCTTACCAACAGTCAGCTGATGCATCAGGTGACTATTTAAAGGATGGTGGGAGTGATCACTACCCACATCAGCTGACCAGCAACACAGCAGCTGCCAGCAATGAAACAGACATTAACCTTTGCTGGCATGAGGAAAAAAGCTACATTTAAATGATAGCGGAACCAGAGCTGCCACGAATCCAAACCTGAATCATGACAGAATGAGAGGAGAACATCACTTTGCTGCTGATGGGGACTGGGTTGCCTTGCTATGATAGACAGGATATCTAAGCACACAAGCTTGGATCTCTATCTTCACTGTCATCTGCACTGATCCTACCAATTTTTTTGAGCTTTGGACCCTTCAGTAGACAAGCGCTGTGACGCACTGGTTAGTTGAAAGCACATTGTAGTGCTTGTCCATGAAAGTAGCTAGTGCCTGTTCTGCAAAACAATGGCAGTGGCAGTGCACACATTGGCAAGCTCAGATGACAGACTTGACAGTTCTCTGCACTGACCTGCCAATGCTTTGGAGTGCAGGTGCCGGCCTCATCACACCTCGTGTCAATTGAAGAATCTGCCACTTAGAATCACAGGTAGGATCAGAGACGAGAATATTGAATACTGTGATATGAGCATGAGTGCTGTAGTGCAGAGGTATCCACACTGTGCAGTGATGAGGCAGTGACTCAGGAAAGTTCCAAAACAAAAGTCTTTTAATGCTCAACTCACAAAAATACACAGCACACAATATTCTCCGGATCACAACTGGGAAACATATCCTCCAGATTGCAGCCAATAAACACTCCAGCCCACCTTCGAGACCGGTTGCCATGGGCGACTGCACCGCTGTGTACACTCTGGGTGCCAGCCTTTCAGCTCCCTTGGCTGTTTGGCTCTACTTGCCTGTGTTGCTCCACACAGGTGGAGCTCTGCAGAGCCTTCTGCTCTGCACTCCTGCACAAACCAAACTGACACTGACCCTGACACCCAAACCTCTGCTTCAGGAGTTTTTACAAGCAACCTGTGGCCTTCAGCCACATGGAAAACCCGGCCAGGAAGGAAACTGACTGCCCCACTATCATCCTGTAGTCCATTTAAAAAATAAAATCCCAGGGAGGTTTTCTTAAATCTGCCCTCGACAAATAGCTGGTCCAAGACCTATATTCACTTTTATTCTGCATTGCAATTACAGCTACGCCTGTGACTGCAATGCACTCCCATGGTCTCAATACCCCTCCGTGTGCAACCTGGGGGGAACACACAGCGACTCTCACATGTGACACAGGTCACTGCCTCACAGTGCTTAGACACCCTGTCAGTCATTTCAAGGCAGCTCCACCAACATCAGGAGCAGAACAACGTGCTCCTCTCATTCCATCCGAATTTTGAGCATAGATAACCGATGGATTGAACATAATGGAGGAGGAAATAGTGTCGCCATGCCAATAAATTAACAAGTGACCCTCACTGAGATGCACTAATAGAAGAAGCGCAGTTAAAGAAAGTATAGTA
This sequence comes from Ranitomeya variabilis, assembly GCF_051348905.1. NCBI lineage: Eukaryota > Metazoa > Chordata > Amphibia > Anura > Dendrobatidae > Ranitomeya > Ranitomeya variabilis. Next base: position 839,617,868 of record NC_135233.1, on the reverse strand, counting down.
AAAAAAGCTATTATTATGAAGAGTTAGGACATATATAAGAATTTCAAATAGTAGAGGAAAACCCCTTTTAAAGTTTTACAACCAGGCAGAAGTTAGAACTGTAACAGTAAAATTCGAATTATGACAATAAGTATTGCTGCAGATAAAGTTTTCATCATTCCTATAATTGTGATGATAATAATTATTACAGGTGAAAAAAATCGACAAAGGTAAAAATATAGCCCAGGTTCCGTCTTAATGAAGGAGTGTGCTGGAGTAAGAGTAGCCTGGCACATGTCACTTAATGATTCTGGTGCAGCTTACAAGTGGCACGGGTCAGAGACTGTAGTAAGATATGCAACATACATATTACATAATTTTCCTATTTGGCTTCCATTTTGCAGGTTCCGTATGATAAAGTCATTATTGGGAGATCTAGTGTGGGGCGGGAAGAGTCTGAGACTTAAGCAGGAAACGCGGCAAAGGCCGAAGAACCAAGGGGGGCTGGCACTCCCTAATCCCTGGATATATTTTTTATCTGCTCAATGTCAGCACCTTAAGGGATGGGGGGAGTTGTTAGGGGAGGGACGGATACCTTGTAGTTTGAGGTATTTAATTAAGCCATTGCCGTTGAGTATGGGTCTGGAGGCGGGACTCTTCCAAAAGTTGGGGTTGCAGTATCATACTATTAATCTTATTCAGAAGGTATGGCAGAAAATCAAGCACTTAGGGGGGTAACGGGTTTCACTCAGTTCTCGCCTATTTGGGACAACAGTTATCTCCTGGCGTTTAGCTATTTGAAGGGGTTTAGTGAGTGGAAGGAGATGGGCAATATATTGTTAGGCCAATTGATTTTTCAGGGGAAGCTTAAATCATATGACAGGCTACAAGAAGAATTTTTGTTCCCAGGGTTGAATATTTATCAGTACAGAAGAGTCCAACATGCGTTTCAGTCTCAATGTAGAAGAGGACCCATAGAGATACGAACGGATATCCTGCTAGAGTTTGTACTTAAAGATAGCGGTACAAAGGGGGCAATATCTGTAGTACAGCGGTGGCCAAAAGTAAAGACACCACTGCAATTCTGTCAGATAATACTGAGCTTCTTCCTGAAAATGATTGCAATCACAAATTCTTTGGTATTATTATCTTCATTTAATTTGTCTTAAATGAAAAAACACAAAAGGGAATGAAGCAAAAAAGCAAAACATTGATAATTTCACACAAAACTCCAAAAATGGGCCAGACAAAAGTATTGGCACCCTCAGCCTCATACTTGGTTGCACAACCTTTAGCCAAAATAACTGCGACCAACCGCTTCCGGTAACCATCAATGAGTTTCTTACAATGCTCTGCTGGAATTTTAGACCATTCTTCTTTGGCAAACTGCTCCAGGTCCCTGATATTTGAAGGGTGCCTTCTCCAAACTGCCATTTTTAGATCTCTCCACAGGTGTTCTATGGGATTTAGGTCTGGACTCATTGCTGGCCACCTTAAAAGTCTCCAGTGCTTTCTCTCAAACCATTTTCTAGTGCTTTTTGAAGTGTGTTTTGGGTCATTGTCCTGCTGGAAGATCCATGACCTCTGAGGGAGACCCAGCTTTCTCACACTGGGCCCTACATTATGCTGCAAAATTTGTTGGTAGTCTTCAGACTTCATAATGCCATGCACACGGTCAAGCAGTCCAGTGCCAGAGGCAGCAAAGCAACCCCAAAACATCAGGGAACCTCCGCCATGTTTGACTGTAGGGACCGTGTTCTTTTCTTTGAATGCCTCTTTTTTTCTCCTGTAAACTCTATGTTGATGCCTTTGCCCAAAAAGCTCTACTTTTGTCTCATCAGACCAGAGAACATTCTTCCAAAACGTTTTAGGCTTTTTCAGGTAAGTTTTGGCAAACTCCAGCCTGGCTTTTTTATGTCTCAGTGTAAGAAGTGGGGTCTTCCTGGGTTTCCTACCATACAGTCCCTTTTCATTCAGACACCGACAGATAGTATGGGTTGACACTGTTGAACCCTCGGACTGCAGGGCAGCTTGAATTTGTTTGGATGTTAGTCGAGGTTCTTTATCCAACATCCGCACAATCTTGCGCTGAAATCTCTTGTTAATTTTTCTTTTCCGTCCACATCTAGGGAGGTTAGCCACAGTGCCATGGGCTTTAAACTTCTTGATGACACTGCGCACGGTAGACACAGGAACATTCAGGTCTTTGGAGATGGACTTGTAGCCTTGAGATTGCTCATGCTTCCTCACGATTTGGTTTCTCAAGTCCTCAGACAGTTCTTTGGTCTTATTTCTTTTCTCCATGCTCAATGTGGTACACACAAGGACACAGGACAGAGGTTGAGTCAACTTTAATCCATGTCAACTGGCTGCAAGTGTGATTTAGTTATTGCCAACACCTGTTAGGTGCCACGGGTAAGTTACAGGTGCTGTTAATTACACAAATTAGAGAAGCATCACATGATTTTTCGAACAGTGCCAATACTTTTGTCCACCCCCTTTTTTATGTTTGGTGTGGAATTATATCCAATTTGGCTTTAAGGAGCTTTAGGACAATTCTTTTTGTGTTTTTTCATTTAAGACAAATTAGATGAAGATAATAATACCAAAGAATTTGTGTTTGCAATCATTTTCAGGAAGAAACTGAGTATTATCTGACAGATTTGCAGGGGTGTCAATACTTTTGGCCACAACTGTACCAGTCTTTAATATATCAAAAAAAGATGGAATCATGATGCTATTCTTCTTTTTTCCTCGCTGAGGACTTCTTTACTTCCTGACATGCGCAGTAATGAGAATAGGATGCTGATATTGGTGCGAAATATGAGTGGGGTGAGTCATGACTATTAACTATCCACAGCTGTGTACAGTTGATCAATTAATTATTTATTGTATTTGTGTCACTTTAACACTGTATGCACTATTTGAATGCACTTTATACTATTGTCACTGGTATGCAATTTTATTATATATATGCATATCATGTTTGTAATATTCTGATGTGTCTCTGTCTATTATCTAAATTCCTCTCTCTCCTTCTTTCCATCTATCACTACTTTTAATAAGACAAAGGACAAGTGATTTGTTTGAAATGTCAAACAAACATTCCTGTTCCAATTACCACCCTGCTGAGGCCTCATTTGACACAAAAACTTGTTTCTGGGAACAGAATAGTTTCCACAGAATTAGGTAACAATCGAGTGTTTTGCTGACTGCACAACTAAAGTAGAAAAATTAAAGTGGAATTTAGTTGATTAATAAAAATCTACCTGGTAAGTTGGAAAATATTTGGCCTCCCCACTTACGATATGGAACTGCTATATTAAGGATAGTGGGCCATATTTCAATCGGTTAGTTTAGCTAAAATAACTTAAATATCTTGCACAAAGTGTGAATTGCAAGCAGTCTGTACCAAGAATATGCTAATGTATGGTTATATGATTATTTTTGTTACTAATTACTAGTTCTGTATTTAGCTTACGAGATTATAGTATGACCTATATTAGTAATATTACCTAGAATCCAGTATGAATATACAAAATTAAAGGAGAGTTATTGCTGAGGTTAGATGAAGGTTGGAAGAACCAGTATTATATTGGTACCTGAGACTTGCTGAACACCTAAAGCAATTAGACTTCCAATGAGTAACAATCCTAGAACTGCACTTAGGGCTCCCAGAAAGACTTCAAGCTGAGATCTACCTCCAAGGAAACTAAAGATGTGCCCTCTTCCTTTCCGAAAACCAACCTGAAAAAAAGATACATGACATTTGTGAATATTTGCCAAATGATTTTCCTATGGGCAAGTTAAACCAATAAGTTGATTAAAAAACTTTATTTCAAAGATAATTTTTCAGTAAATTATTTGGCAAGACTGAAATATTTATTGTCAATTTATCTCTAGTAAAGGTCATCGATATCAGATCATCGGGGATCCTGACTCTAGGGAGCTGTGGCACATAGTCCCCAGGGCAAAACTCTGCAATATGAGAGTGTCTCAGCCTGGCACTGCAGCTTAGTCTGATATGGGACTGAGTTGCAGTGAGCTGTGATACCGGGCATAGTCACTATGAAAAGTGCCGACTTGTAGTTGGTAAACAATGAAGGTGGGGTGACACATCGTGGACTGCAATGGCCATTTCGGTCAGCTGATCTGTGGGGTACTGGGAGCTGGACACTTGTTCATCTGTTATTGATGTTCCTTTAAAAAATACCCACTTGACATGGAAAGAATATATCTGCATTTAGTTCCATATTATGGTTTATACAGAGATGTAAACTACTGTCTACTGTGGGATTGAGAGACTTTATAAACACATTTGTATTGAGTCTGTGCTGTGTCTCTCCAAGGTTCATAAAATAGAATGAAAAAGTGGACAAACTTATTGCCAGATAGATTCCAATAGGGAAATTGCATGCAAAATGCATCCAAGGGGTTGTCCACTACTGGCTTCACTCTCCCCGCCTTCAGACATATCACACACATCCACAAGAAGCAGCGGCCCTCACTTCCTCCAGATGTATGTGATTTGTCCATAGGAAGGAGACTGAATCCAGCGCTGACTGGTTGCAGGAATAGCGTCACCTAACAATGTGACGCCGAGAAGAGACAGTGCCGACACCGCTGGAATTAACCCAGAGGCTGTGACTCTGAGGGGAAGAAAAGAGAAAGATTAAGGGGTACTTACACTTCAAAATAATCATGAATGAGCATTGCTAAAAATTCTGATTTCAGAGTTATCTTGCTGTGTAAACAGGCTGTCGATCATCCGATGAACAAGCAAAACGTTTGTTCATTTGGTGTAAAGATCATCTTGGTGGTGCATCATCCTGTGTAAACAGAACTCGCACTACCGAGAACAATGGCAGCCTATACGCACAGGGCAATCTAGTGTAGATCACTTGGTGCATATCATTTACTCAAACGACTGCCTATTGGTAAAAGTGTATCATTCGGCAATTTTTTCTTGCTGCTGGTTGTGCCTGTGTAAATGGACCCCAAGGTACTACTGTAAATATTGGGAAAGAGTCTTGGTAAAAATGGGAAGGGGAGTATTGTAAGTAATGTATAGACCAGTGTGAGGGGTTGACTCACTCAGCTACTTCACCAAGTAGACACAGGAACCATACTGGTAGTAGTTCACATACTAGTTTATTATGGACAGCATAAACTTAAGCAGGGTTCAGGAAAAATAAACAGAGCCTTTCTGGCATAATGGTAAAACAAAAGGTAATGTTTAACAGGTTTCACTGCAGGCAACACGCACAGTGTCCTTAGCTCCTCTGGGAGCTACTTGGGAGTTCCACCTCTTCCAACACACCACCCCCACTGACTCTCATGGCCAGGTATTTAACACCCCATGTGATGATCACATGACCTTGACATCACATAGGTCCTGTCGGGACTGTGCAGGTGAAGATACGGTGGACCTCCTCCCACCCGGTCTATGAAGGTCGACTAAAACCAGCCCATAACATAACTTAACCCTCTCAACACGTAGTCTGCTGGAGGAAAACTATTCTTGTTTTACATCACTGATGCTAATATGCGCAGTGACACATATCTCCCTTCATACACTATGCAAGTGACCCTGTCACATATTTCCCCCCTCTGCCCAAAGCCAGGGGTTTTGGCACCTTCAGACACTAAACAAGGAATTCAGGATAGAGCATACGCATTGCCATGTAACTTCCCTGGCCTATGCTCTACGTGGAACGTGAAGTCTTGAAGGGCTAAGAACCACCTAGTCTCCCTGGCGTTCTTACCCTTCTTCTCTCTCAACCATCTCAGAGGGGCATGGTCCGATACTAACTTAAACCTACAACCTAGCAGGTAGTATTTCAGGGTGTCGATGGCCCACTGTATGGCTAAGCATTCTTTCTCAACTATTGCGTAGTTCTTTTTGCAAGATGAGAGTTTCCGGTTCAGATACAGGAAGGGATGCTCTTCTCCATTGATTTCCTTTGACAACATGGCTCCCAACCCAACTTCTGAAGCATCGGTCTGGACCACAAATTACTTACTAAAGTCGGTTGTGACCAGAACCGCATGCTAGCACAGAGCCCTTTTCAGTTCTTGAAACGCCATCTGTGTCAGGAGTCCATTTTACCATCATCGACTTGGTGCAGAGAAGGAGATCTGTTAACAATGTGGCAACTATGGCAAAGTTCGTGATACAATGCCTGTAATACTCCACAATACCAAGAAACACCCTCACTTGTTTCTCACTTGTTTCTTGGAGAGCAGTTGCGGCCACTTCTGAATTGCCTCTATCTTATTTAACTGGGGCTTGATCTTGCCTCTCCCGATGATGTAGCCTAAGTACCTAGCCTCTTCCTTCCCTATGGCATACTTCTTTGGATTTAAGGTGAATCCCGCTTTCCTCAATGCATCGAAGATCGCTTGTACCTTTGGCAGGTGCAAACTCCAGTCAGGGCTGAAAATGACAATGTCATCCAAGTAGGCTGCAGCATAATTCTTGTATGGAGCCAGGATTCAATCCATTGCCCTCTGGAAGGTAGCTGGGGCTCCCCACACTCCGAAGGGCATTCTCGTGTACTGAAAATACACATCCGGCGTCGAGACGGCTGTTTTCTCCTTGGCGCTCTGGAACATAGGGATATGTCAGTACCCCTTCGTCAGGTCAAGAGTGGTGATGTACCTTGCGGGCCCCAGTCGTTCAATGAGTTCATCCACTTGGGGAAATCAGGTACGTGTCAAAATGGGACACCTCATTGAGCTTGCGGTAATCGTTACAAAACATCCACTCACCATGGGCCTCAGTACAAGGATGATGGGACTTGACCAGCCACTTCTTGATTCCTCCGAGGTCCAGCATTCTCTTCACCTCCTTGGAGATTATCTCCCCGCGTGCTTCGGGGATTCTGTAGGGTTTGAGGTTTACCCTTACATGCGGCTCTGTTAGCACGTCGTGTTCCACTACCTGTGTGCGCCCTGGTTACTCTGAGAATATCTCACAGTTCTGCTGCAGCAGTTCTCGACATTGTTGCTTCTGAGTCGGCGTTAGCATCTCAGGAATCACAACCTCTTCGACTTTGGCTTTGGGACGGGCCTCCAGCATGGAGCTGCCAGCGGTTCACGGTCCCGCCATGGTTTGAGTAGGTTTACATGGTATACCTGGTGCGGCTTCCTGCGACCGGGCTGGTGTACATTATAATTCGCATCCCTGAGATTTTGCACAATCTCATAAGGGCCTTGCCACTTCACCAAGAATTTGCTCTCCACCGTAGGAATAAGTACTAGCACAAGGTTCCCCGGCTGGAATTGCCTTAGCCTTGCTGATCGGTTGTATACCTTCGCTTGGGCATCCTGTGCCTGGAGAAGATGTTCATTTATGATAGGCATTAGGTGTGCAATCCTGTCTTGCAGCTGGGTAACATGTTCAAAGACACTCCGGTGCAGTGTGACCTCGGCTTCCCAGGTTTCCTTGGTGATGTCCAGCAGCCCTCGTGGAAGTCGGCCTTACAGGAGCTCAAATGGTGAGAAGCCTTTGGAGGCCTGTGCGACTTCTCTGATAGTCCCAGTCCCGACCGTCCTTCTCAATGACCCACTTGAGCATGGCCTCCAAGGTCTTGTTGGAGCGCTCCACCAACCCATCGGTCTGTGGGTGAAAAACGGAGGTTTGCAGCTGGGCAATCTGGATGACTCTATACAGTTCCCACATCACTTTGCTCATAAACGGGGCCCCCTGTTCCGTTAAAATCTCCTTGGGCAAACTGGTCCTGGCAAAGATATGGACAAGCTCCCGGGCGATACTCTTAGCTGAAGCGTTCCTCAATGGCACTGCTTATGGGTACTGGGTCGCGTAGTCTATGACCACTAAGATGTACAGATGGTCGCGTGCTGATTTAACGAGGGGACCTATCAGGTCCATAGCAATCCTCTCAAAGGGAATTTCTATCACAGGTAAGGGAACTCCCTGGCCAATAGAACCTCTGTAACATTCTCTCCTGAGTTTTCTCACCCAGATGTCCAGCCAAAACATGCGAGTGAGCCATGTCTAAATCCCTCTGCCAGTAGGGTCCTGGAACTAACAACTGCTCCACTATCTCTCCTCCCCTCAGTTTGGTCACCCGATACAACAACTCGACATGTACTGCAAAATGAGGGACCCTGGTGTCAGCCCCCAGCTCTTGAGCAACCCCATTACATACAGTCACATTCTCAAATGCCCCATTTAATGTAAGGTCCTGAAGTTGAGCAGTCCCAAAGTTCTCTTCCGGCACCTCGAAGTTAGGGAAGCTGGGCTCCTCTGTTACCATCTCGTCCTCCTCTCCAGCGAGGACGCATAGGGGAAACTCCTTCATCTCTGCTCATTGCTTGGCGGTAGCCTCTCACCCTCCGCTACCTGCTCTAACACAGTCAAAAAGGCTTTGACATCATCCCCCGGGGTCATTTTCTGTATGGATCATCTTACCGTTTTCCGGACGTACACATCACCTGGAGACGGAGAGGAGACCGCCGCCCTTACACGAATCGCCTCTGCGAGGAGCTCCATTTTCCGTGTTAGCGCCTCCTGCTGCTGTCACTGCTGCAGCTGCTGTGCTAACAGCTTACTCATCTCCTGTTGTGCCAAATTCTGTTGTTGACTGGCGAGCTGGTGTTGCTGCTGTACCTGAACGAGATGTTTCACAAGTTCCCCCATGCTGCCGGACATCTCGCTCTGAATGGCGGATATCACTCAGGACATGCAGTTGTCCTCAGTTTCTCTGCGTGTTCCTGGAATGCTGCCCACACTCAAAACACCATGTGTGAGGGGTTGAGTCACCTAGCTGCTTCACTAGGTGCACACAGGAACTGTACTGGTAGTAGTTCACCTGCTAGTTTACTATGGACAGCATAAACTTAAGCAGGGTTCAGGAAAAATATACAGAGCTTTTCTGGCATAACGGTAAAACAAAAGGTAATGCAGAGTCCTTGCCCCAGGGCCGGACTGGGACTAAAATTCAGCCCTGGCATTTGAAGTTACACAGGCCCACTTGTCACATGGTGACTGTATAATATCTTTGTACACTTGTAGGCAGGGCCGGTTTTAGGCAAAGTGGGGCCCTAGGCAAAGTTTAAAATGGGGCCCCAAATGCTAACATATTGCACAACACAAAAAAGCATTTCGGTTGTATTTACAAGCGCTGAGTTCAGGCCGCTAAATGAGTTTGATCGATAATGCTGAAGTTGTTCAACGCTTGTTTCCCAGCCTCTTTCTACCAACTGAGGAATAATGATGGGACAGAACGATCACTAATAGATCACTAACAGATCACCATACAGTATCATGTTATCAGCAGCAGATCTACAGTTTACACCGGCGATGTGCTGCTCAGAACAATGATTTTTGTTCCAGCAAAAACAATCTGAATATGCTGCATTTTACTTGTTTAGTTAAATACACCCCATAGACCTCCATATATTATAATGTGCACCACAGTCCTCCATATAGTATAATACACTCCTTATAGTCCTCCATATATTAAAATACACTGTTCAGTTCTCCATATAGCATAATACACTCCTCACAGTGCTCCATATAGTATAATGCACTGCCATAGTCATTCATGTATTACAATTCATTTCCCATAGTATAGTATACTATAGTATAATGCACCCCATAGTTCTTCATATAGTATAACGTACTCCCATAGTCCTTGATACAGTATAATGCAGCCCACATATAGTATAATGCAGCCACCACCCTACAGAATATAATGCAGCCACCCCAGAGTATAATGCAGCCACCCCAAAGAATATAATGCAGCCCCCTCATAGTTTAATGCAGCCCCCTCATAGAGTATGATGCAATCACCCCTCAAAGAATATAAATATAATACAGCCCCCCATAGAATATAATGTAGTCTGTCATGGTTCCCAATGGCAAGGGAACGTAAGAAACATATAAATAACGAACGAGCTCTCGGGTGATGGAAACTCGAGTTGACCGTGAGCTAAATCTACCACACAACTAATAGTAGCCAGGGAGCATACCTACGGCTTCCTAAATGCCACGCGCCAGCCGGAGGACTAACTAAGCCTGGTAGAGGAAGAAACAGACCTGGCTTACCTCTAGGGAAATACCCCAAAAGATGACAGCAGCCCCCCACATGTAATAACGGTGAAATAAGAGGAAAAGACATACACAGTATGAAAGTAGATTTAGCAAAGAGAGGTCCACTTACTAGATAGCAGAAGGATACAAAAGAGGACTTCACGGTCAACTGAAAACCCTTTCAAAAAACCATCCTGAAATTACTTTAAGACTCCTGTGTCAACTCATGACACAGGAGTGGCAATTTCAGTCCGCAAGAGCTTCCAGCTACAGAGAATTACAAAAACTGCAAACTGGACTAAAGATACAAAACAAAAGGACAAGAGTCCACTTAGCTGATCAGCAGACTAGTAGCAGGAACATGCAACCGAAGGCTCTGGTTACAATGTTGACCGGCAAGGAAATGACTGGAGAGCAAGGCTAAATAGGAAACTCCCAAACGCTGATGGAAGCAGGTGAACAGAAGCAGCAAAGTGCAAACAAGTCACCAGTACCACCAGCAACCACCAGGGGAGCCCAAAAAGCGGATACACAACAGTAGTCCCGAATAGAATATAATACAGCCCACCTCCCCACAGAATATAATGCAGCCCCATCAAAGAGTATGATGCAATCATCCCTCATAAAATCTAATACAGCCCCCATAGAATATCATACAGCCCACCTCCCCATAATATATAATGTAGGCCCCATAGAATATAATGCAGCCCCCCCATAGTATATAACACAGCCTCCCCATAGAATATAATATACCCCCCATAGTATATAACACAGCCTCCCCCATAGAATATAATATACCCCCACAATAGTATATAACACAGCCACATAGTATATAACACGGCCTCCCCATAGAATAGAATATACCCCCATAGTATATAGCAAAGCCCGCATAGTGTATAGCACAACCCGCATAGTATATAGCACAACCTACATAGCAGATAACACAGCCCACATAGTAGTATACAGCACAGCCCACACAGTAGTATACAGCACAGCTCACACAGTAGTATACAGCACAGCCCACGTAGCAGTATACAGCACAGCCCTTGTAGCAGTATACAGCACAGCCCACATAGCAGTGTACAGCACAGCCCACGTAGCAGTATACAGCACAGCCCACGTAGCAGTATACAGCACAGCCCACATAGCAGTATACAGCACAGCCCATGTAGCAGTATACAGCACAGCCCACGTAGCAGTATACAGCACAGCCCACATAGCAGTATACAGCACAGCCCACATAGCTGTATACAGAACAGCCCACGTAGCAGTATGCCCACGTAGCAGTATACAGCACGCCCACGTAGCAGTATATAGCACAGCCCACGTAGCAGTATACAGCACAGCCCACGTAGCTGTATACAGCACAGCCCACGTAGCAGTATGCCCACGTAACAGTATACAGCACGCCCACGTAGCAGTATATAGCACAGCCCACGTAGCAGTATACGGCACAGCCCACGTAGCAGTATACGGCACAACCCACGTAGCAGTATACAGCACAGCCCACGTGCCCGCGTTGCTCCCTGGTCCTGTCTCGGCAGCTGCCGCTGCACTGCCTGGCACGTGGTGAGTGCGCACGCACCCGCAGTGTCAGAGGCAGAGCGGGGAATGATGGGAGAGGGGGCGTCAGCAGAAGCTCTCTCCTCTATCATTGCATTCAACTGTACAAGCGTCATAGACGCCGGTATTGTTGAATGCGGCGGCGCTGGTGGGGGGGGGGTGAGTCGGCATCCAGTGGCCCACTACTGGCACCGACCCTTCTGGCATTTGCCAGAAGTGCCCGATGGACAGTCCAGCCCTGCCTTGCCCTGCAGGCTTCACTGCAGGCAACACACGCAGTGTCCTTAGCTCCTCTGGGAGCTACAGTACGTGTGAGTTCCACCTCTCCCAACACACCACCCCCACTGTCTCTCATGGCCAGGTATGTAATACCCCATGTGATGATCACATGACCTTGACATCTCACAGGTCCCATCAGGACTCTGCAGGGGGAGATACGGTGGACCTCCTCCCATGCACTCTATGAAGGTCCACTAAAACCAGCCCATAACATAACTTTACCCTCTCAACACATAGCGTGCTGGAGGAAAACTATTTTGGTTTTACATCACTGACGCTAATAAGCACAGTGACACATATCTCCCTTCATACATTGTGCCAGTGACAATGTCACACCAGAATGGGGATATTGCAGTCTTTGCTATCAAAAATCAAAAAAGTGTACTACTGAATTTAAAATGTCAGGGTTTTCTTTTTTGAGAATCGTAGTTGTGGCTGAAGACTACACGCATTGTGCTCTAACTCCTGATATAAATTTTGTGCTGATCATAAACCAAATACAATTCGCCAGTAGAGCAAATGGGAAGTATAAAAAGGAAAGGTTTTTCTTTGATTGGGTCTACACCACTGAAGAAAGTGGTCATCACAAGTTTCATTGAAGCAGTAAGTCTACATATAAGATAGTCAGTCAATTATGGAAATTGAAGTGGTTTTTCTAAATTGAGTGACACAAAGTACGAATGATTAAACCAACCTGCACCTTCAGTTTAGAATAATTATGTATATTAAAGAAGAATTTTAATTCCTTTAATACTGATTGATAACTTCTCGGTAAATGGAACAAACATCACGTTCAACATACTATAATCCATTTTGCAAAGATATTACTTGACAAGTGTAAAAATGTTCATACTGGGACTAAAAGCAGAGTCTTGCTGCTCAATGTCATCTTACGGTTTAGAATGTTACAGATAGATTGCTCTTGCAAATTGCGTTTACTTCATCCCAACCCACAGAGCACGTGACAATACTGTCAAGGTCCTACATGTGGTTCAATAAGTTTAATCTAATCACATCCCTCAATGCCTGTAGATCGCGGAAAGCATTAGACGACCGGATTCTCTGGCTTCTATTTTTTCTGTTTAACAATGCATTGATTTGTGTCTGGCCATGTAATTGTGGATTACCTGTCTCTATAGACAGTCTCGCTTTTCCAGGTTAATGCCTGGCATCTGTCGACACCTTGCTGTCAAACACGCCCCTAAGGATCCAGTTTGCATGGGAAGCCAGGAAAGGTTTACATGGAACTCTGGATGTGCATCATGTGTGAACTGGATATTCTGTTCCCTCAGATTTTTAAATGGAAAATATTATACTGTATAATGGCTATAATTGAGGCACATGTCTGCCACCTATCAAGAAGAGTAGTGGTCAGATGTGAGCACTACGTTCCCTTGTTTACACCAGCAGAGAGCCATACATATTGATGTGGCTGTGCATAGTCCCATAGATAAGACTGAGATGCAGAACTATATGGACACCATAAGATGCTAGAGCTTTATAAGCAATTTAGGGGACTTTTATCCTGCTGGTCACCCAGGCTCTGGTGTGCAGACCCTTCACAATAGTCAAATGATGATGGTATATCCTAGTGGAGCTACACTGTAGAATATGACTTGTTTTGTTCTTCCAGATGCAAAATGCATACAGATACATATTCAGTCTTGTGTAAATGTATAATTGTATACATGATGTAATATATAAACAGGAAAATCAAGTGTTGTACAGGCTGTCTCTTACCTCTACAGTATCAGGGGATGGAGCTGTCTCCCCTGCAGGGTCGGGAGTATCTTCATCATGAAAAGTGGCGCGTTTGTAGTCAGACATCTGGAAGAGGCAAACATTTTTTAGCTATTTGTAAACTATACCAACTTGTAAATGAATTGTGAATGCAAACAATACATTTAAAAACTAAAAAAGAGACATTTTTGGATAGGCTGTGCTTACATCTGCGTTAGGCTACGTTCACATTTGCGTTGTTGGGCGTTGCGTCGGCGACGCATCGGCGACGCAACGCACAACGCATGCAAAACGCATGCAAAACGCATTGTTTTGTGACGCATGCGTCCTTTTTTGGCATGTTTTTTGCCGCACAAAAAATGCAACTTGCTGCGTCGTCTGCGCCCTGACGCTTGCGCCAAAAAAACGCATGCGTCACAAAACGCAACACAACGCATGACCATGCGCCCCCCATGTTAAATATAGGGGCGCATGACACATGCGTCGCCGCGGCTGCGCCCGACGCAACGCAAATGTGAACGTAGCCTTAGACATTTTTTTTATAGCTCAAGATGACATTATGGGACTGACTCATGATAGCCTAGGGCAGTGTTCCACGACTCCAGTCCTCATGAGCCACCAACAGGTCATGTTTTCAGGATTTTCTTAGTATAAGCCAGAGCTGTCAATCAATTAAGTGTGGGACGGAGGGAGGAGGAAAACAAGTAGATGGGACGGTTCACTGAATGCTCAGCCACACAAAGGGAGAATTGAGCGTCTGTGCTTGGTTTGAACAGTCATATTGTCCTGACAGATTCCCTTTAAGGAGGACTGGACAAAATAACACTGTACATAGAAAACAAAATGGATGTTTATGAAAATTGTACAGTCTAAATAAAATATATGCCACGACACATAATATACCAAACTCACATGGCCACTGGTTATTGTAATAGTTTTGGCCCAATCATTGTCAGTCATTCAACCATGTCACTTTTATCTATGTATTTTTTATACCTATCATAGAAAAAGATCAAAAATAGCACAAAGCCAGAGAACATACGGTATATCACTTGTACTATTTTTCTAGTGCACTTTTAATGTGGACTTCTGTTATAAAACCTTGAAGCTGTTCAAGGACAGAGAAAGTGGACAAATGGGAATGAATGTCATATTTCATCCATGGTGTCTAAGTAACAACATACAACTTCTACTGGGTTATGCTATCAAAGATGACTAGACCGCTTGTCAAGTACCACCGTCCACTAGACATGTCATCATTGTCAGACAGTTTTTGTAAAAGCAAGATTTTTTTTTGCTTATTAAAATTTGCAGCCATTTTTGAGATATTAATCCTTTTGTTTACAGACCGTTGTCAAGGAGACCGACCACAACTGCTGTCTAGCTTGTAAGCACTGTACTGAAGCTGGCCGGGATTAGGAGGTAACAGCATTCTCCAGCCCTTCAAAACAGTGCTTACAAAGCTCAATAAACAAGAGCTTGCACGGGCTGCGCCTGTTCTGATGTCGATCAGCAGTGATCAGTCTCCAAGGCAATTAGCTGTAAACAATAAAAAAGTGCTAATATCTAAAGAACAGTTGAAAATTTTAATAAGTAGTAAATTGCAAGAATGCTTTTAATTACAATCACTATCTGACAGTATCTATCTATGAAGATAGGAATAACACTTTAAGACCAGGTGTTGAAAAACAGTTAATGAAAACATTTATAAAGTGGTGAAACAATTGAGGAAACACATAAGACTGATATACTCACTGTATTCTCTGACAACATAAATATCCAAGCATCTATAGGCTAGCCACTGGTGGCCATGTCTCACTCAGAAATATTATTCTAAACCAAAAAACAATTCGGACAATAACAGTATATACAAATTGTAATTATTTTAATTAGTTAATAATAATAATATTACATAAAATTGAATTACACAAAGGAAGCCATGAAAGGGTTGCATAAGATACAGTAAATGGTAAATGTGTAAAACATTAAATGACATTGCAAATTACTTCTGGCCACCAGGTAATATATTATGTGCATACACCAGCATTAGAATGAGTAACTATGAAAACTAGAAGGGTAATATTTACAAATATAAATAACCGGCCAAATGCTATATAATGTAAATAGTGAACCCCTTCTTACCAGATACTAAACAGTATACACAAGTAATCTAGCACTGAAGACAGTCAGGTTAATGGTAGCAAAACAATCAGAAGTATAACATAGTAGTCAGAATATCTATACAGACCCTGTGGTAGTGAAACACCCCAACGCATGTTTCACCTCGCTTAGTCAGGGGGGAATGAGAAACATGGATGTAAAACTGTTAGCACAGGAAAAAAGCTTGTTCTAATCAGAGCTATGGTTTTTAGTGATTCCTAGTGTACCACATTGGCTAACACAGATACTACATGCATCATCAACTACTGACAAGGATATCCATGAAGGTAATCATATCTAAATGTGAAACACTGAAATGCTATATTTTCCTTTTTACTTGTTAGTATTTTACAGGTGTGTGTTATTAAAGATTAGGACTATACGGTATATAAATGGATATATATTTGTACCTAAAATTAAGAGATTAATAAAATATTTACAAAACATAACGAAAGTGAGTCAGGATGGGATAAAATAAAAGAATGGGTGGAATGTTAGAAACTTTATGAACTATTGTGCGAATGCTCATAATTCAGGTAGAAGAAATGGTACTGGGCCTGTGAAGACACTACTATCACAAGAAGACTATATAGCGGAGGTGCGATACAGGTAACCGTCTTTTAAAAAAAGATCATAAGAATGGCATGACCTAGATAAGAGACATCGATAATCTTAGCAATCTATATGTGTAGGATATGTGTGTATTTTAATGTGAACATAAAAGGAAAGATATTATTACATACATTATGCATACATCCACGCCTACATCAGTTCGTGTTACACATCGGCTTGTATGCACCTCCTTTTGTACGTCAATGTATATGGATGATCAGAAATAAATTAGTGTGCAGCCAATGTATATAGATCTCCCTTGGCACTCACGCTGTTGCTGAGATTCTGAAGCGCAACGTTCATCCTGGTGATGATGGAGTAGCATCTACATGAGCCAAGCCAAGAAATCCAGAGCCATGCGCAGGAGCCAAGGGATGCCGTTCCCGCTGCCCATCCCTGGATCACCCTACAGATCCTAGCTAGCCTTGGCAAACTGCAGGGAGATAAGGCCTGAGAGAGGGGGAGGGAGAGGCAGGGCGAAGGAGGGAGGGAGTGAAGCTGCTAACTGGGAACGCTCTGGTTACCATGACAAAACCCTATTGTATCCTTCAACAGGAAGGACAGGAGAGCATCAGATGTTACAGGGAGGGCGGACGAAGGAAAACAGACTATGGATAATTTGTAAAGAAGAAAAGAGAGTGCAGCGAGATTGAAAGGATGGAGAACGGTAGATGTCAGGGAACACAAAAGATACAAAAAAACTACAGATAAAAAGGTGCATATTGTAAGAAAATAGATAACTGTAAGCACTTATCATTAGGATTAATTATGCCAGAGTAATGGAAGCAGCAATGGAATCAGCTAGAGTAATACATTGCTGAGCTGGAGCTGGCATACAGCTATAATGAAATTATCAGTACATATATCGATAGTTCTCGTGAACTACTTCCTAATACGATTGCATAACATCATGCATCCTGACAAATTAACATCTCTTACTTTTCTTGTAATATTACAGTACTATATATTAGCATAGCATGTTACCGGTTAGGAAATGACCGAAAATATTTCTTCATGGAACAAGCGAGAAGCAAAACATTGAAGTGTTATATACGTTTTATATATCCAGATTGTGGCTATCCTGGAACAATGCTAATGTTGGGGTTCTATATACCAGGAGCAGCCATCCCCATGCTCAGCTCTTATCACTGGGAACAAAGAAATGTATCAGTTATCATTACATTGTTTGCAAAGACATCAACAGATGCCAGTGATCCCTCAAAGCAGAATGCTACGAGTATGTATGTTATAGTATACAGTGATTTTATAAAAATTACATTGTTACATGTTGCTGGAATCATGGTTTGAATAAATGATTAGATGCTCCCTTTGCCTGTAAATTGTGAATCAAGTGTATTAACAATGTTCAAGCTGTGTGGGTCACCCACTACTTCACATGGACCCACTGGGGATTCACCTTTTTCCCTATAGGCTAGTCCGAACCTGTAGGCATATATACAGATGCTTCTCACAAATTAGAATATCATCAAAAAGTTAATGTATTTCAGTTCTTCAATACAAAAAGTGAAACTCATATATTATATAGAGTCATTACAAACAGAGTGATCTATTTCAAGTGTTTATTTCTGTTAATATTGATGATTATGGTAGCTTACAGCCAGTGAAAACCCAAAAGTCACTATCGCAGTAAATTGTAAAATTTAACAAAAAACACCTCTAGACACTTCTTAAGGCCGGGGACACACTTAACGTATTAAAAAAACGGTCCGTTTTTCACGGTCGAGAATCGCACAAATGTTTCAAAAACAGTGATCCGTGTGCAGTGCGAGGATGCGATTTCCTCGCATCAAATGATCCGTGTGACATCCGTGTGACATCCGTATGGCATCCGTATGCCGAGATTTTCTCGCAGGCTTGCAAAACCGACATCTAATGGATTTATGTGCTCAAATGTTCGGGAAAACATATATACAGTATATATATATATATATATATATATATATATATATATATATATATATATATATATATATATATATATATATATAGATATGTCATTGAGACACATATATATATATTCTGTATTTATATTTCATTCAGCGCGATATCTATGAAAAGCCGGTAATTCAATTGCCGGCTTCTCATTTCTCCTTCACAAACCCGACATGATATGAGACATGGTTTACATACAGTAAACCATCTCATATCCCCCTTTTTTTTGCATATTCCACACTACTAATGTTAGTAGTGTGTATGTGCAAAATTTCAGTGCTGTAGCTGCTAAAATAAAGGGTTAATTGGCGGCAAAAATTGGCGTGAGCTCCCGCGCAATTTTCTCCGCAAGAGTGGTAAAGCCAGTGACTGACGGCAGATATTAATAGCCAGGAGAGGGTCCATGGTTATTGGCCCCCCCGTGGCTAAAAACATCTGCCCCCAGCCACCCCAGAAAAGGCACATCTGGAAGATGCGCCTATTCTGGCACTTGGCCACTCTCTTCCCACTCCCTGTAGCAGTGGGATATGGGGTAATGAAGGGTTAATGCCACCTTGCTATTGTAAGGTGACATTAAGCCAGATTAGTAATGGAGAGGCGTCAATGATGACACCTATCCATTATTAATCCAATTGTCTGAAAGGGTTAAAAAACACACACACATTATTAAAAATTATTTTAATGAAATAAACACACAGGTTGTTTTAGTATTTTATTGTTCTCTCAATCCAGCTGCAGACCTTCGCTTGGCAAAATAATTAACCCACAAGATACATACCTTCTGCTGACCCGTCACGTCCCACGAGGTAATCCATCTGAAGGGGTTAAAATTATTTACAAGCAGGAGCCCTGCAAAAGCAGCTGTGCTCGTGCTTGTAATTCCCCGGCGAATGAAGGAAATGTAGGTCATTGACCTACATTTCCTTCAGTCGCGGTGATGCGCCCCCTGGTGGATGTCCTCATATGACCTAGCAGGGGCGCATCACCGCGACTGAAGGAAATGTAGGTCAATTACCTACATTTCCTTCATTCGCCGGGGAATTACAAGCACGAGCACAGCTGCTTTTGCAGGGCTCCTGCTTGTAAATAATTTTAACCCCTTCAGATGGATTACCTCGTGGGATGTGACAGGTCAGCAGAAGGTATGTATCTTGTGGGTTAATTATTTTTCCAAGCGAGGGTCTGCAGCTGGATTGAGAGAACAATAAAATACTAAAACAACCTGTGTGTTTATTTCATTAAAATAATTTTTAATAATGTGTGTGTGTGTTTTTTAACCCTTTCAGACAATTGGATTAATAATGGATAGGTGTCATCATTGACACCTCTCCATTATTAATCTGGCTTAATGTCACCTTACAATAGCAAGGTGGCATTAACCCTTCATTACCCCATATCCCACTACTACAGGGAGTGGGAAGAGAGAGGCCAAGTGCCAGAATAGGCGCATCTTCCAGATGTGCCTTTTCTGGGGTGGCTGGGGGCAGATGTTTTTAGCCACGGGGGGGGCCAATAACCATGGACCCTCTCCTGGCTATTAATATCTGCCCTCAGTCACTGGCTTTACCATTCTGGCGGAGAAAATTGCGCGGGAGCCCACGCCAATTTTTACCGCCATTTAACCCTTTATTTTAGCAGCTACAGCGCTGAAATTTTGCACATACACACTACTAACATTAGTAGTGTGGAATATGCAAAAAAAAGGGGGATATGAGATGGTTTACTGTATGTAAACCATGTCTCATATCCTGTCGGGTTTGTGAAGGAGAAATGCAAAGCCGGCAATTGAATTACCGGCTTTTCTATAGAACACCGCTGCGTATTTCTCGCAATGCACACGCATGGTCCGTGTGTAATCCGATTTTTTCTCGCACCCATAGACTTGCATTGGCGAGTCTCGGCCGAGATACGCTGACAATCGCAGCCTGCTGCGAGTTCCCTCGGATCCGAAATACGGTGGAGAAAATATCGGATGATGGGAGCTGGACCATAGATTAACATTGGGCCAAGTGCTATGCGATTTTTTATCGCATAGCACTCGTCCGTATTACGGTCTATTGTGACCCCAGCCTAAGTGTTTAGAAAGGTCCCTTAGTTTGTTTCAGTAGGCTCCACGATCATGGGGAAGACTGCTGACTTGACAGATGTCCAGAAGGCCGTCACTGACACACTCCACAAGGAGGGTAAGCCACAAAAAGTCATTGCTAAAGAAGCTGGCTGTTCACAGAGTGCTATATCCAAGCATATTAATGGAAAGTTGTGTGGAAGGAAAAAGTGTGGTAGAAAAAGGTGCACAAGCAACCGGGATAACTGCAGCCTTGAAAGGATTGTTAAGAAAAGGCCATTCAAAATTTTTTGGGAGATTCACAAGGAGTGAACTGCTGCTGGAGTCATTGCTTCAAGAGCCACCACACACAGACGTATCCAGGACATGGGCTACAAGTGTCGCATTCCTTGTGTCAAGCCACTCATGACCAATAGACAACGCCAGAAGCTTCTTACCTGGGCCAAGGAGATAAAGAACTGGACTGTTGCTCAGTGGTCCAAAGTGCTGTATTCAGATGAAAGTAAATGTTGCATTTCATTTGGAAATCAAAGTCCCAGAGTCTGGAGGAAGACTGGAGAGGCACACAATCCAAGCTGCTTGTGGTCTAGTGTGAAGTTTTCACAATCAGTGATGGTTTGGGGAGCCATGTCATCTGCTGGTGTAGGTCCACTGTGTTTTATCAAGACCAATGTCAGCGCAACTGTCTACCAGGACATTTTACAGCACTTCATGCTTCCCTCTGCCGACAAGCTTTTTGGAGATGCAAACGGAGCCCCAACCAAGTATTGAGTGCATTTCAGTAGGCCAACATTTCAGATTTTAAAATCATTTTTCAAGCTGGTGTTATAAAGTATTCTAATTTTCTGAGATAATGACTTTTGGATTTTCATTGGCTGTAATCCATAGTCATCAACATTAACAGAAATAAACACTTGAAATACATCACTGTTTGTAATTACTCTATATAATATATGTGTTTCACTTTTTGTATTGAAGAACTGAAATAAATTAACTTTTTGATGATATTCTAATTTTGTGAGAAGCACCTGTATGTATTAAAAAAAAGAAAATATACAGATCACAAAACAAATCAGTGACTTATTTTCACTACTGTTTTCTTTTGAGTACCATGCTCTTTAATGGAGCATTTCAATATAATTTCAATTTGTACTATTTTGCACCCTGTGCATGTGGATATGTTTCTGTAAATAGATCAGTTTGCATTATGAAGTGATTTGACACTGACTGAGGTTTATACTGGTAAACCACAGGATGCACCAAGTATGAAGACCTAGTGGTGTTTGTAACATATATCAGTTATCTATTTCATAGGTCCATTAGCCCTGCACTAGAATTATACAACTATAATAATAATACAGCAAATATCCATTCTCCAATTACCATATTTGTTCCATGGCTTCTGATCCTTTTGAATTAGCATATTTTCAAAATCATATTTATTGCATTTTCATAGATACGGTAACGTTCACATTAGCGTTGCGTCAGGCGCAGCCGCAGCGACGCATGCGTCATGCGCTCCTATATTTAACATGGGGGGCGCATGGACATGCGTTGCACTTGCGTTTTGTGACGCATGCGTCACTGTGGTGCATGCGTCAGGGCGCAGAGGACGCTGCAAGATGCAGTTTTTTCTGCTCCAAAAACCATGCAAAAGTGGACGCATGCCTCACAAAATGCTGCGTTGTGCATGCATTTACATTTGCGTTGTGCGTTGCGTCGCCGACGCTGCACCGCACAACGCAAATGTGAACGTAGCCTAAGTTGTGCAATGCTAATATACACTCACTGGCCACTTTATTAGGTACACCTGTCCAACTTCTTGTTAACACTTAATTTCTAATCAGCCAATCACATGGCGGCAACTCAGTGCATTTAGGCATGTAGACATGGTCAAGACAATCTCCTGCAGTTCAAACCGAGCATCAGTATGGGGAAGAAAGGTGATTTGAGTGCCTTTGAACGTGGCATGGTTGTTGGTGCCAGAAGGGCTGGTCTGAGTATTTCAGAAACTGCTGATCTACTGGGATTTTCACGCACAACCATCTCTAGGGTTTACAGAGAATGGTCCGAAAAAGAAAAAAAAATCCAGTGAGCGGCAGTTCTGTGGGCGGAAATGCCTTGTTGATGCCAGAGGTCAGAGGAGGATGGGCAGACTGGTTCGAGCTGATAGAAAGGCAACAGTGACTCAAATCGCCACCCGTTACAACCAAGGTAGGCCTAAGAGCATCTCTGAACGCACAGTGCGTCGAACTTTGAGGCAGATGGGCTACAGCAGCAGAAGACCACACCGGGTACCACTCCTTTCAGCTAAGAACAGGAAACTGAGGCTACAATTTGTACAAGCTCATCGAAATTGGACAGTAGAAGATTGGAAAAACGTTGCTTGGTCTGATGAGTCTCGATTTCTGCTGCGACATTCGGATGGTAGGGTCAGAATTTGGCGTAAACAACATGAAAGCATGGATCCATCCTGCCTTGTATGGAGCATCTTTGGGATGTGCAGCCGACAAATCTGCGGCAACTGTGTGATGCCATCATGTCAATATGGACCAAAATCTCTGAGGAATGCTTCCAGCACCTTGTTGAATCTATGCCACGAAGAATTGAGGCAGTTCTGAAGGCAAAAGGGGTCCAACCCGTTACTAGCATGGTGTACCTAATAAAGTGGCCGGTGAGTGTATATGGTTGCACAAGCAATCAATGCTAAAAGAGTTAAACCTTTTACTTAATAATAGAACTACTTTTTTCCCCAATTCCCATAGAAGTCAATGGAAATGTTGAGATGCTTATATACAGTAGCAATTTACTTTGACTTCTATTAAAACTTCTGTACGCTACTGCGGCTTGGGTTTTGGCTTTGTTGCAGCAGTGAGTCCAGGTTATAAAGGAAACTTTGCTTCACTACTTGCCACATTTATAATTAGGTATTTGTGTTAAAGGGATGATCCGGTGAATACAAGTTATCCACTGGACAGGGGATAGCTTGTTGATCTGTGGGGTCCTTTGTATAGGCGATAATTTGTTGATCTGTGGGGTCCTGTGGCTAGGTGATAATTTGTTGATCTGTGGGGTCCTGTGGATAGGTGATAATTTGTTGATCTGTGGGGTCCTGTGGATAGGTGATAATTTGTTGATCTGTGGGGTTCTGTGGATAGGTGATAACTTGTAGATCTGTGGGGTCTTGTAGATAGGTTGATAATTTGTTGATTTGTGGAGTCTTGTGGCTAGGTGATAGCTCGTTGATTTGTGGGGTTCTGTGGATAGGTGATAGCTTGTAGATCTGTGGGGTCCTGTGGCTAGGTGATAGCTTGATAATCTGTGGGGTCTTGTGGATAGGTGATAGCTTGCAGATCTGTGGGGTCCTTCCCCTGACGAAGCTGTTGAAGCAGCGATACGCGTGGGGCCTTTACCCTACCTCCTGTCTTCTTGCCTCTCCTTGGAACCCTGGCTGTCAGCCGGCTTCCCCAGCATTTGGCACTGGTTTTTTCATTTTAGGTATACACTCATCCCTTTGCCCAGCTTGCAGGATTATGGAATCCTTTTCTACAACTACTGTGCCCATACCTTTGGTGACATCTTTTATGGTTACATTCATTGTATTTTGGGCTTTTTCCTTCCTATATTAGACATTTCCTATCGTCTGGGTTTCCTAGTTCCAGTGCTTATTTATAAACTTTTTTCTCACACCACCCTATGTCTGGGTGATATTGGTGTACCATTTGGATATAATTATCTGGTGGTTATTTCTTATACCGGCATCATTTCAGCATGCCCGGAATACATTTTTATTTGATGTATAGGTGCATTACCTTAATAGGGATGTCCATATGCAGGACCTAGGTTTCTGGTCTACATGTATATAGGAGTTTAGCCGTGCACACTGGGTATGATTAAACAATATATATGTCCACTCCTTCATGTGCATCATCGGCTAAATCCCTCACTTTATAGTATATTGCTTTCTGCATATAATCACATCAGTTTCCTTTGGTCATTCTGCAGTTATTTCGAGAATGGGCAAGTTATATTCTTGATTCTACATTTTGGTTTATTGTCTTTATTTACATGTAATACCTTTTTTGGGGGGGCATTGGTCACAGGTCTTATGTTTAGACCCTTTTTTAAATAGTTTTAATGTATGTTTGTTCTTTCTTGAGGTGTAATAAAATTTGCTTTATATATTTTTAATTATTTATTGGTGTGCATACCATTATTAGTCCAGTCTTTTCTCTTCTTTGTTGTACGGGTCCTGTGGATAGGTGATAGCTTGTAGATCTGTGGGGTCCTGTGGCTAGGTGATAGCTTGATAATCTGTGGGGTCTTGTGGATAGGTGATAATTTGTTGATTTGTGGGGTCTTGTGGCTAGGTGAAAGCTTGTTGATTTGTGGGGTCCTGTGGATAGGTGATAGCTTGTTGATCTGTGGAGTCCTTTGTATAGGTGATAATTTGTTGATTTGTGGGGTTCTGTGGATAGGTGATAATTTGTTGATTTGTGGGGTTCTGTGGATAGGTGATAGCTTGATAATCTGTGGGGTCTTGTGGATAGGTGATAATTTGTTGATTTGTGGGGTCTTGTGGCTAGGTGATAGCTTGTAGATCTGTGGGATCCTGTGGCTAGGTGATAGCTTGATAATCTGTGGGGCCTTGTGGATAGGTGATAGCTTGATAATCTGTGGGGTCTTATGGATAGGTGATAGCTTGTTGATCTGTGGAGTCCTTTGTATAGGTGATAATTTGTTGATTTGTGGGGTTCTATGGATAGGCGATAGTTTGATAATCTGTGGGGTCTTGTGGATAGGTGATAATTTGTTGATTTGTTGGGTTCTGTGGATAGGTGATAGCTTGATAATCTGTGGGGTCTTGTGGATAGGTGATAATTTGTTGATTTGTGGGGTTCTGTGGATAGGTGATAGCTTGATAATCTGTGGGGTCTTGTGGATAGGTGATAATTTGTTGATTTGTGGGGTCTTGTGGCTAGGTGATAGCTTGTTGATTTGTGGGGTCCTGTGGATAGGTGATATCTTGTAGATCTGTGGGGTCCTTGGCTAGGTGATAGCTTAATAATCTGTGGGGCCTTGTGGATAGGTGATAGCTTGATAATCTGTGGGGTCTTGTGGATAGGTGATAGCTTGTTGATCTGTGGAGTCCTTTGTGTAGGTGATAATTTGTTGATTTGTAGGGTTCTATGGATAGGTGATAGTTTGATAATCTGTGGGGTCTTGTGGATAGGTGATAATTTGTTGATTTGTGGGGTTCTATGGATAGGTGATAGCTTGATAATCTGTGGGGTCTTGTGGATAGGTGATAATTTGTTGATTTGTGGGGTCCTGTGGATAGGTGATAGCTTGTAGATCTGTGGGGTCTTGTGGATAGGTGATAATTTGTTGATTTGTGGGGTTCTGTGAATAGGTGATAGCTTGTTGATCTGTGGGATCCTGTGGCTAGGTGACAACTTGTTGATCTGTGGGTCTGGTGGGTAGGTAGATTTGTCAGAGCAGCACTTATATCCCCATTACAATGGTGCAGTAGTGCATATGCTCGACCTCTGCTCCATTCATTCTCCTTGGGGCTGCTGCACATTGCATTCTACGGCAGCCCCATAGAGAATGAGAGAAGCGGTGTTTGGGCATCTTACCTGCCACTCCATTTTGTAATGGGGATAAAAGTGCACAGACAGAGATGTAATTTCCCCATTGTGCTGACAGGTGCGGGTCCCAGCAGTCGGACCCACACTGATCGGTACATTATCACCTATCATGGAACAACCCCTTTAAGCATAACAGCATAAAAGCATCAAAATCTTTAAAAACAAGCATAAACGTTACAACACTTTCAATGTATATCAGTGCTGACACCTACAAGTATTCTGAAGTCAAAACCGCTCTGTTCTCAGTTGTTCTGGATTTTCATGTCACTCTGATGTGAATACACTTGTTCTTTATTCTGTAGTAGAGAAAATAATGTCATCAATTTTGTATTTCAACAACAAACGCAAGAAATCAACAAGAGCTTAGAATGTGTCATTCAGCCATCACTCAGTTCTCCCTTCTACACATCCCCTTGTCACTTACCTTGTCAGCCCCGGACCTTTGTGCCATACGCACATCCGAATGTTCTGCAGCGTGCTTGTACGGTGCTATAGACTGGAATCAGTCTGATGTACGGCTGCATTTCTGCACTTTCTCGCACAGCAGGAAGGGTGTGAACTTTTCCTTCCACCGTAATTAATGCTTCTTAAAACAAAATACTGAACAATAGTCCCTGGAGTGAAATTAGTTTACGAAATGATAACGGCAGCAACTCTGGGCGGTGGCACATGGGTGTTCTTGTTGGCTGGAGTCTTTTTGTATTAAATGCAGAGGAATTACATAATTATTATTGGCATAATAAACAAATAGCTACTTTAACAATATTAACTCTTTATAGCATCTCCGTAATTCTGCGTGTTCACTGTTATTGATAGCACTATAATTGCTGTCTGAAGCTGCATCACTCTCCGAGGTCCCTTAAGGCCCCGTCTCACTTAGCGATTTACCAACGATCACGACCAGCGATATGACCTGGCCGTGATCGTTGGTAAGTCGCTGTGTGGTCGCTGGGGAGCTGTCACACAGACCGCTCTCCCCAGCGACCAACGATCAGGGGAACGAGTTCGGCATCGTTGAAACTGTCTTCAACGATGCTGAAGTCCCCCTGCAGCACCCGGGTAACCAGGGTAAACATCGGGTTACTAAGCGCAGGGCCGCGCTTAGTAACCCGATGTTTACCCTGGTTACCAAAAAAAACAAACAGTACATACTCGCCTTTCAGTGTCCAGGTCCCTTGCCGTCTGCTTCCTGCTCTGACTGACTGAGCCGCCGTACACTGAGAGCAGAGCGCAGCGGTGACGTCACTGCTGTGCTCTCACTTCTCACTGTACGGCCGGCAGTCAGTGAGAGCAGGAAGCAGACGGCAAGGGACCTGACGGACATCAGAAGGCGAGTATGTATTGTTTGTTTTTTTTTACATTTACGCTGGTAACCAGGGTAAACATCGGGTTACTAAGCGCGGCCCTGCGCTTAGTAACCCGATGTTTACTCTGGTTACCAGTGAAGACATCGCTGGATCGGTGTCACACACACCGATTCAGCAATGTCAGCGGGACCTCAACGACCAAAAAAAGGTCCAGGCCATTCCGACACGACCAGCGATCTCGCAGCAGGGGCCTGATCGCTGGTACGTGTCACACATAGCGAGATCGCTATGGAGGTCGCTGTTGCGTCACAAAACTTGTGACTCAGCAGCGATCTCGCTAGCGATCTCGCTATGTGAGACGGGGCCTTTAGGCTAATCAGCAGACCAACATGAGAAAACCGAGTAAAAAATAAGTCTCATAAAAAATAGCATTTTATTTCAATATTTTTAAAAGAATAATATGACTGAACAAACATAAATAAGACGCAAACAGAGCACTCCTGAAAAAGGTTGTGCCAGCATTCATGTAAATAAACTTAGCAGATAATTATTTCATAAGTATATTTACAGCAGGGCCTATTAACATTATGGCCCCTAACCAAATACCCCTAGTCAAAGAAAAAGGGAAACCATGACAATTGCTTAACAATTTTTAGCTAAAAGATAGTTTAAAGTTTAATACTTACATCAAATATGGTATGTAAATGTATCAGGGTAGACTGTACATGAGCAGGCCCACCAGCCCCAATACACGTTTCACCCAAGGCTTCGTCAGGAGGCATGGGGCTGGTGGGCCAGCGCATGTACACTCTACCCCGATACATTTACATAACATTTTTGAGTCTTCTGGAATTACTTACTTGTGGAGCTGGCTGTCTACTTGTAGTGGCAGGGGCTTGGTACTGCACATCTGCCTCCTATTCAAATCAATAGGAGACCGATGTTTAGTACCTTACGGCAGCTAGTACAAGTACCCCTGAAAAGCCCTTCTTGACCTTGACAATGCTCCTGTGCCCGTACCAAACCTTGCAGATGACATCCTTGAAGACTTTAAGTTTATTAAGGTCCTGTACCTTCCAGCCAACGCCACCCGTATCGTGCAGCCCATGGACCAGCATGTGATTTCAGATTTGAAAAAGCTCTGCACCAGGTACCTGTTCCAACGGTGATTTGAGGTTACGGAGAGCACAAACCTCACCCTTCAAGAGTTCTGGAAGGATCACTACAATATTGAGACATGCCTCAGAATTATCAACATTGCCTGACAGAGTGTTACAAGGAGGACTTTAAAATCTGTTTGAAAGAAGCTGTGGCTTGAAGTTGTGTCCGAAAGGGACTTTAAATGTTTCAAATCTGAAGTGTTAGTGTTGGACGAGATTGTTTCCCATGGAAAGTCCATGGAAGTAAATGAAGAAGCCTTTAACAAACTTTTCGAGAAGCACAATGAGTAACTGGCAACGGAGGATTTAAAGGAGCTACAGCAGCAGCTTACAGAGGTTTTGCAGGAAAGTAACGAAGAGGAGCCAGAGGCAGATGAGGTAATCCATACAAGTGAGATTAAGGAAATGTTCGGAATGAGGGAGAACATTTTATAGCTTATTTAAAAGAAAACATGCTAGCCGAAACTGCATGGACCAGGGGTCAATCCACCGCACGCCCGCTCTCCTTTTATTGTGTGGGTAACACTAGTCAGACAACCCAGGGTGAGGGTAAAATAGTATGGAAATACTTTATTGAACTACCAAACAGGCCAATAACATGTAGATTGGTCCCAGCACAATACTCAAGATGGTGCACATTACAGAGTCTCACCCTTCCACTGACTTGCTGGGATAAGAGCAGCTGTTACTTTAGAGCTTCCAGGGCCAATTACTCCACCTGTGGCACACTTAGGTGGAGTAACAAAAAGCTTAGAAAGATGGCAGTCCGTTGAGGTACGTGGCAAGGTGACCGGATGGTCCCAACATGGTTTCCCAAACGTTTCCATGGTGCCAGGTGATCGGATGGTCCCAACCTGGATTCTCCAAACATATCCCTAGGTTACAGGTGACCGGATGGTCCCAACCTGGCTTTCCCAAACATATCCATGGTTCACCGATGGTCAATGGAGTAGATCTGTATTATTCCAGCCGGGGCATTGGTCCTCTAATGTCACGCACAGTGTGGGAAGACTAAGTTGAACATGAAGGGATGAGGTGAAAGGAGAAAATGGTAATATCACCGGCAAATCCCAGAAGCAGCCAGGAAGTCTATAAGCACCCAATTCAGGTAACTCAATTAGAGGCGGGGGGAGGTTGCCACTGGGTCCAAGAGTCAGAAGGATTAGGAAGGAGTCTGCAAAGCCAACGCCAGAGACCTTTTGCAGCCAGATGCCGTGCGACTGTCTGCAGCCTCTGACACACCCGTGACAGTACCCCACTTTCTACGAGTGGGCTCCAGACACTCAGGACCAGATTTATTGGGACAAGAAGTGTGAAATTAATGAACCAGCCTAGGGGAATTCACCTCTGATGCCGAGATCCACATCCTTTCCTCTTCCAGTTCACCAAGTATCATAGGGAACGATGTTGGAGATAAGACTCTACAATCCTCGAAATCTGGAACTCTAGGTTTCCATCAACCATTATTTGGGGCAGGGGTGGCGGTAGGGGTGGGGACTCAAGTGTCCTCATATTTCTTGAGCAAAGACCTGTGAAAGACATTGTGGATCTTAAGGGCCTGAGGTAGCTCAAGACGAAAAGCTGCTGGATTGATGACGGCGGTTATTTTATAGGGACCAATAAATCTAGGTCCCAACTTCCAGGAAGGAAGCTTCAACCTGATATTCCTGGTAGACAACCACAGAAAATTTTTCACACTCAGGTCCAGACCTGGCAAGTGTTTTCTGTCAGCCATCCGTTTGTACCTGTCTCCCATAATCAGCAAATGACTCAAAACCCCGCCACACTGAGGAGAGCGACAAAGCAAAATGTTCCTCTTCCGAAACTCCCAAAGCCTCTCCCTCACTAAAGGTACCAAACTGTGTATGGTAACCGTATGCACCAAAGAACGGTGACCTGCTGGAAGATTCTTGACGGTGATTATTGATAGAAAATTCTGCATGCGGTAAGTAGGATGCCCAATCCTACTGATTTTCAAAGACAAACCACCTAAGGTAGGTCTCCAAATTCTGGTTAAGGCGCTCGGTCTGTCCATTCGATTGGAGATGGAAGGCAGAGGAAAAGGACAGAGGCACCCCCAGTCGAGAACAGAAAGCCCTCCAGAACTTGGAAACAAACTGGTTCCCCAGATTTGACACCACATCAGAGGGAATCCTGTGAAGCTTCAGGATCTCATTTTTAAACTCCTGAGCAAGAGTCTTGGCATTCGGAAGTGTCGGTAATGCAACAAAATTAACCATTTTATTGAATCTATCTACAACCACGTACTGTAAACCAGTCTTGCCCTCAGATACCGATAGGTCAGTAATAAAATCCATGGACAAGTGTGTCCATGGTCTACTAGAAATATGTAGTGGAAGAAGGGTACCAGACAGACGAGTATGTGATACTTTAGAACGTGCGCAGATACTACAAGCAGGTACTTGTTCAACCACATGCTGATGCAACATAGTAACATAGCAACATAGTTATTAAGGTTGAAGGAAGACTTTAAGTCCATCTAGTTCAACCCATAGCCTAACCTAACATGCCTTAACATGTTGATCCAGAGGAAGGCAAAAAAAAAACCATGATGCAACTCCAGCAAAAATGATGAGAAAGGACGTCCACGGTTGCCATACCACCTGAATGACCAGCAAGCACAGAGTCGTGATGTTCCCCAATTACTTTGCAGAGCAGATTTGGTGGCATAAATAACCTTCCAGGGCCTCCAATACCTCACCCTCCAGCTCAGGGTACAATGCCAAAATGACTATCCCCTTCTGCAAAATTGGGACATGGTCTTCATGGTCACCACCACCATGGAAGCTCCGGGACAAAGCATCAGCCTTGAAATTTTTGACCCCTGGATGGAATGTGACCACAAAATTGGACTTAGTAAAAAACAAGGACCATCTAGCTTGCCTAGGGGTTGAGATGTTTAGCCGAATGAAGATATGACTAGTTCTTATTGTCAGTGATAACAGTAATAGGATGGACAGCCCCCTCCAACCAATGTCGCCATTTTTCAAGTACCAATTTAATTGCCAAAAGCTCCCTATTACCCACGTCATAATTTATTTCAGCCAAAGAAAATTTCTTAGAAAAGAAGGCGCATGGACGCCATTTACCAGGGGATTGAGCCTGAGACAACACAGCCCCAACCCCCACCTCCAATTCATCCACCTCCACAACAGAAGGCTGGGAATCAGCGAGTTGACTAAGTATAGGAGCTGTGCCAAAACAGCTAATGGGGAAAAATTCATAACAAAAGCATGGCAAAAACTTGAAAAAAAAATTTTGTATTTTACGCAACTTACTTCCTGCCAATACATTAGGATATGCAGCAG
This sequence comes from Ranitomeya variabilis, assembly GCF_051348905.1. Taxonomy (NCBI): domain Eukaryota; kingdom Metazoa; phylum Chordata; class Amphibia; order Anura; family Dendrobatidae; genus Ranitomeya; species Ranitomeya variabilis. The sequence continues at coordinate 839,586,010 of NC_135233.1, read as the reverse complement.
AATTTACTCCTTGATAGCATCAAAATGAATTTGGGATGGGAGAAGACGTCACCAGGTACTGAGCATCCTCCGCCACCTTCCAATTCATTATAAGTCCCTGACAGAGTCTTCTCCCACCTTTCAGTTCATTATATAAGTGTCCTATGCACCTTATCACCTCCTCTCCCACTCCGCAATATTAAGTCCCCGATAGCATCACAATGAATTGTGAGAAGGGGGAGGACGCTATCAGGGGCTTATCACCCTCCTCCATCACCCAATTCATTTTACATCCATATCTAACTTCTTCCTCCACCTCCTCCTGTTCGTAAGTCCATTATAAGTCCCCCTTCCTCCCGTCCCAATCCCCCACATCCCTCATTGTCATCCTCCCCCCGCATCCCATCATTGTCCTCTCCCCCACCTCCATCATTGCCCTCTCCATCAATGCCTTCTCCACCACCCCATCATTGCCCTCTCCATCAATGCCCTCTCCACCACCCCAATCATTGCCCTCTCCATCACCCCAATCACTGCTCTCCCCATCACCTCCATCATTACCCTCTCCACCACCTCCATCATTGTTCTCCCCCTCCACCAAATCATTGTCCTCATTACCACCTCTATCATTGCCTTCTCGTCCACCACCCCCATCATTGCCTTCTCCCCCACCACCTTCATCATTGCCCTTTCCACCACTTCCATCATTGCCTTCTCCCCCACCACCCACACCATTGCCCTTTCCACCACCTCTATCATTGCTTTCTCCCCCACATACCCATCATTGCCAATTCCACCACCTCCACCATTGACTCCTCCACTACCATCCCCATCATTGCCCTTTCCACCACCATCATTGTCCTTTCCACCACAACTATCATTGCCTTCTCTTCCACCACCCCATCATCATTGCCCTTTCCACCACCTCCATCATTGCCTTCTCCCTCAACACCACCATCATTGCCCTTTCCACCACCTCCATCATTGCCTTCTCCCTCAACACCACCATCATTGCCCTCTCCACCACCTCTATCATTACTTTCTCCCCCACCACCCCATCATTGCCCATTCTACCACCTCCATCATTGCCTCCTCCCCAACCACCCCGATCATTGCCCTTTCCACCACCACCATTGTCCCTTCCACCACCTCCATCATTGCCTCTCCCCCAACACCCCGTCATTGCCATTTCCATCACCTCTGATTGCTTTCTCCACCACCACCCACATCATTGCCCATTCCACCACCTCCATCATTGCCTCCTCCCCACCACCCCATCATTGCCCTTTCCACCACCACCATCATTGCCCACACACACACACCTCTCTGCACGTTCCCCAGCAGACACAAACACAGCACCACCTCTCCGTATGTTCCCCGCAGCCACGCGCTGAATGCTGACGTCATCCAGACAGGAAGCGTGGGCAGGAAACAGGATGGATTCCTGCAGCTCAGTTCCACTGCCATTTTCTCCTGTAGGCAGCGGAGATGCAGGCATTGCTCCCTACCTGCCGCACATAAGGGCAATTTGGCCAGGGCCCCCCGGAGCCTCAGGGCCGGATAAACGGGCCAGATTGCCCTCAGTGTTAGCTACCCTCCAGGGGCCCCCTGTTGTGAATTCCGTTCTGGAGCTCCCTCTCCTGTGGTTGCTAATGGTATTTTTGTGAGTTCTGCCCTTGGGCTCCCTCTGGTGGTTTCGAGTGGAACTGCTGCTCCTTTAGGTAGCTGTAGCAGCTGCCTTCACTAATCGCCTTGCCTGGGTTTGTTATTTAAACCTGCTCTGGGCTTTAGTTCATGCCAGCTGTCAATGTTCTTGGTTGGATTTGGTTCTCTCCTTGGATTTCTCATATGGCCTGTCCTTGTCAGCAAGAGATAAGTTTTTGCTAGTTCTTGTTTGTCCATTTGCTTGGACTCTATTGCTCTGCAAATATGTCTCTTTTTGTCCAGCTTGTCATTATGTATTATTCAGGCTAGCTGGAAGCTCTGGCAAAGCAGATTTGCCCCTCCACACCGTGAGTCGGTGTGGAGTTCATTTTTGTAAACTCTGCGTGGATTTTGTAGTTTTTAATACTGACCGCACAGTATCCTTTTCTCTCTGTCTATCAAGTTTAGTATTGGCCTCCTTTGCTGAAATCTGATTTCATTTCTGTGTACGTCATTTCCCTCTCCACTCACAGTCAATATTTGTGGGGGGCTGTCTTTCCTTTTGGGGTTTTCTCTGAGGCAAGATAGCTTTCTATTTCCTTCTTTAGGGGTAGTTAGTTCTTAGGCTGTGAAGAGGTGTCTAGGGAGAGTCAGGAACATCCCACGGCTATTACTAGTGTTGTTGTTAGGATTAGGGACTGCGGTCAGTAGAGATCCCACCTTCTCAGAGCTCGTTCCATGTTGCGTTTTAGCCACAAGGTCATATCAGTGTGGCCTCTTAACCACCAGGTCATAACAGCCCCCCTCCACCTCCTCAGCCAAGGCGACTTGGTCAGGGTCATCATAGATAAGCGCTAGAGCCCCAAAAAATCCCTCCACAGACTGGAGACAAACCGAATCCTGTGACAAAGAGAAAGCCCAGGACTGCGGATTTCCCTGTAGTAGAGAGATCACAATACCGACTCGTTGCTCCTCATTTCCGGTGGAGTGAGGATGAACTTTAAAATAAAGTTTGCAAGCTTCCTTAAACACAAAAAAGTTGTCTCTTCCTCTGGAAAACCTGTCTGGGAGGGCAACCTTGGGTTCAGGCTGGACCGGCCTACCTGCAGAGACCCCAACATCAGCAACTTGCAGCCCCTGTCACTGCTGAACCTGAGCAGAGACAGACAGCGTAGCATCCATACTAAGGGAGAAAAGGAAAAAACAAACAAAACCATGTGTCAATTTTTTTTAATCCTTAAATATGCACGGCCGGTTATGTCACGCTCAGTGTGGGAAGACTAAGTGCAACACGAAGGGATGAGGAGAAGGGAGCCCAACACTAGGGAAGGGGGGAGTGGAGACCCCTAGGCAGATCCAAAATCACCCTGTCTGCCCTAAACGTCCCTATATAGGTTCTGTACCTATCGCCAAGCAGGAACCTAATTCCTGCCTGACCCTGGCAATAAGCCCTGCTTAGGGAAGGATGGAGTTAGCACTAGTTGATCCCCGCTACAACTAAAGACAGCTTGGATAGACAAAAAAGGGGAACACTTATCTTGACTAGACTCAGAGAGGTAACACAGACGTCCTCCAAACACCAAAGAGGAAGATAGACTGCTATAGCTCGAAGCCTCAATAGGGAAAATGGTAATATCACCGGCGATTCCCTGAAGCAGACAGGAAATCTATAAGCACCCAGTCCAGGGGGGGAGGTTGCCACCTCCAAGAGTCAGAAGGTTTAGGAAGGCATCTGTAAAGCCAACCGCAGAAACATTCTGCACCAAGATGCAGAAGTGCGATTGTCTGCAGCCTCTGACTCACCCATGACACCTAAGCTGGCATCCTGTAGAATGATAAATCTGTGTCCCTCATGATGGAGCCATGATGTCTTGGCTGCTGTCCTCTCTCTGATCCTTTGGGTGTTCAGATGCCTTGGCTGAATCCCTGTGTCTCTCCTGTTACAGAGGCATATAACCTCTTTTTATAGTTAACTGTTCTTCATCCAGTATTTACAGATAAAAATATATTTTAAAAATCAACAAACTGGCTGGCTTGGACAATGTGTAATCAGCATATCAGCAAACATCACAAGCCATCCAGATAAGAGCAATATGTGTCACAACAAATTGTCAACATTACAGGCTTAAGGCCCCGGCACACATAGCGATTTACCAACGATCACGACCAGCGATACGACCTGGCCGTGATCGTTGGTAAGTCGTTGTGTGGTCGCTGGGGAGCTGTCACACAGACAGCTCTCTCCAGCGACCAACGATCAGGGGAACGACTTCGGCATCGTTGAAACTGTCTTCAACGATGCCGAAGTCCCCCTGCAGCACCCGGGTAACCAGGGTAAACATCGGGTTACTAAGCGCAGGGCCGCGCTTAGTAACCCGGTGTTTACCCTGGTTACCAAAAAAAACAAACAGTACATACTCACCATCTGATGTCCGTCAGGTCCCTTGCCGTCTGCTTCCTGCTCTGACTGAGCCGCCGTACAGTGAGAGCAGAGCGCAGCGGTGACGTCACTGCTGTGATCTGCTCTCACTGTACGGCGGCACTCAGTCAGAGCAGGAAGCAGACGGCAAGGGACCTGACGGACATCAGATGGTGAGTATGTAGTGTTTGGTTTTTTTTACATTTACGCTGGTAACCAGGGTAAATATCGGGTTACTAAGCGCGGCCCTGCGCTTAGTAACCCGATGTTTACCCTGGTTACCAGTTAAGACATCGCTGGATCGGTGTCACACACACCGATTCAGCGATGTCAGCGGGACCTCAACGACCAAAAAAAGGTCCAGGCCATTCCGACACGACCAGCGATCTCACAGCAGGGGCCTGATCGCTGGTACGTGTCACACATAGCGAGATCGCTACTGAGGTCGCTGTTGCATCACAAAACTTGTGACTCAGCAGCGATCTCGCTATGTGAGACGGGGCCTTTACACAAGCAAAAGTCTGTTTTCTTGACCACCCAGAAAGAAACACATACATTCAAAGGTCAACATATAGATAACAGTCAGTGACTCCTGGCTTGATGAAAATAGATGTTTGGATAATTAGGATACAATGGTGTGTCCTCACAGTAGGTTTTCATTGAATGCCCTGCAAGTCAAAAGGAGGAAAGAGTTGCAAAAATGACAAAAGTCAGTGAAGAAGAAGATTAAGTGAAAAAAAAAAAATACAGTAGCAATAGTGTAGCTATAAAGTGTAGCATAGTGTCATCTGATCTTCAAGGAAAACATACTTAATAAAACCAGTGTATTTCTTTATTTTCTCTCTTTTATTATATATTAGTATTTTTAATACATTATTTGTTATTAGTAAAGTACATTTTTCTTATTTAAAAACACCTAACAAAATAATTGGTGTGTTTTTTGGGGGGGCTGGAACAGAATAATAGCATTTACCTTCCTTTTAATGGGTAAATTTAATTTGATATACGAGCAAATTGTTTTTAAGAGCTTGGTCACAGAACAAATTAAACTTGAAACTCAAGGTATTACTGTATATTGTATATTGACAGTAAGCTGCTAATCAGTGCTGGGGGAATGGCTGGAGCAGAAGGCACAAGGGCAGCTAGTCCAGCATTGATAATCTCCTGCTGATAACAAATTGATAGTACTGAAACTGTGGCACACACAGCCTAATAAGTGAAACATCACTGCATTCAGTGTCTCAGCCTCTATCTCATGGTATTCTCAGATTACACAGAGAAAAAACCTGCGTTTTTAAGAGCTTGGTCACAGAACAAATTAAACTTGAAACTCAAGGTATTACTGTATATTGTATATTGACAGTAAGCTGCTAATCAGTGCTGGGGGAATGGCTGGAGCAGAAGGCACAAGGGCAGCTAGTCCAGCATTGATAATCTCCTGCTGATAACAAATTGATAGTACTGAAACTGTGGCACACACAGCCTAATAAGTGAAACATCACTGCATTCAGTGTCTCAGCCTCTATCTCATGGTATTCTCAGATTACACAGAGAAAAAACCTGCTGACAGATTCCCAGTAAGGTTACTCTAATTTTAGTATTGCGGATCTGGAACTCTCTGAAAATCATCCTAAATTGGTCACCTGAGCCTTAGGCCAAATAAAATACAAGCGAATGAGGCAGGCACATGCAAAATGGCACTATGGCTATATTGTTATGGGTAATATTGGCAGTAGTACTCCTTAAAAACTATATTTCCCAGTGTAAAATACAAATATCAGATACTCACCATTCCAGTGATGTTGGCGCCCAGTCCCCCAGGACTCGTGTCACATTGTTATACCATGTCAGCACTGAAGCCAATCGGTAGCTGCTAATAGGTCGCAGTTCTCACACTTCTTGTAAGTTCAAGGTTCATCTGAAGGAGGTGTGAGCAAAGTAGCCATTAAAGACTGATGATTGGCTGCAGTTATCACGTGTCGAGACTAAGACTTGTGTGCAGAAGAAAAGTCACTAAGCTCAGTAATTGGCTGCAGCGGTGATGTGCGCTGTAGTTGTGATGTGCGCCACTCGCCTGCAGTCATTTGGAGACCACTTTGTTGGAAGTGAAAAAGCTTTTAATTGGAACATGTTTTATTGCCTTGCTAAATGTAATTTATCCCTATCAGTGCTGGTTATTTACATGCGAGATGGTCATTTACTATAGTGCGTAGGTGTGTCAAATTAATAGCTTAAGTATTTCCGTTCATTAACTCAGACTGCCCTACATCATCTGCTGTAATAAGTGATAACCCTTTGCTATTGGCAAGTGACTAATATTTTCATCTATTTGTGTGTAAATGTTACATAATGTTCTCTGGAACAAGCACAAGTCGTAATTTAATCACTTCTGCGCCACTGAGAGTTCTGGAAAGATTAAGCGTTCCTCACCCCACAGTGCCATCTTGTGGTGTCGGCCAGTCCTAAGGCGTATCTGTAGGACGCACTGATTAGTAGAACGGGAAACTTTTATTCCAGTTAGAACAGAGTGTATTTTCAGCACTCCATTTATTCCCTATGGGGCCGCTGAGTGCTGCACTCACATTTTTCCAGCAGCCCCATAAAGAAGGAATGGAGCCGCAGAGTTGCAGCGCCAATTTTGTAACGGTGACAGAAGTTCTGCGTCAGGCATAAAAATTTCCCTGATCTGTTGATTGGTGCAGCTCCCAGCAACCAATTAGTGATCAGCAAGTTACACCTGTCCTGTGCATAAGTGATAACTTGTTTTATCCAGACAACCTAGATAAACTACCATAGCTAGCACAGATAGGCTATGTTATTAGCTTCACATGCAGTAATGCTTGTAAATCAGCCAGCTGTAAGGAGATAAATGAATGTTTGCCCCCCTACAGTACCACAATCCAAGGGGACGTGCTGCTGACAATTTATTCTTATTATGCCTGCATTAAAGGGAACCTGTCACCAGAAACAATGCTATTAACCTGCAGATATTGGGTTAATCTGCGTTATTAACCTGCCCAGTGTCTGCACGTAGCCTAATGCTGAGAAAATGAACTTTATTCCCACTGGCAGCATTCCCGTTTCAGTCACAGGGGCAGCACCGACGCTGGTTCAGCCACTGCTCTAAAGGTACCTTCACACTAAGGCTACTTTCACACTAGCGTTAACTGCAAACCGTCTCAAAACGTCTTTTTTCAGAAAAAACGCATCCTGCAAAAGTGTTTGCAGGATGCGTTTTTTCCCCATAGACTTGAATTGGCGACGTATTGCGACGGATTGGCATACGTCGTACGACGGATGCGTCGAAATTTGGCGACACGTCGTCGGCAAAAAACGTTGATTGTAACGTTTTTTGTCTCCGCCTAAAAAACGTGTCGCGACGCATCCTGCGGCATGCGTCGTTGGCTACAATGGAAGCCTATGAGCGACGGATGCGTCGGGACACGTCGTACGACGCAATGCAGCGCTGCAATACGTTTTTTTACACTGAGCATGCTCAGAAGAAGGATTTTGTTGCCAATTGGCCAGACACCCCCAAATCTATATAAACCTGGCCTGGGCCTTCAACCCCACATATATGGCCACGTATATAAGTGCCACGTATTTAAGTGCCACGATATTTCAGTGGCCACGTATATAAGTGCCACGTATTTAAGTGCCACGTATATAAGTGCCACGTATTTAAGTGCCACGTACATAAGTGCCACGTACATAAGTGCCACGTATATAAGTGCCACGTATATAAGTGCCACGTACATAAGTGCCACGTATATAAGTGCCACGTGTTTTAAGTGCCACGTATTTCATGTAAATGCCACGATATTTCAGTGCCACGTATTTCAGTGCCACGCATTTAAGTGCCACGTATTTACGTGCCATGATATTTCAGTGCCACGTATAACCACGTAGTTATAGTATTTATAGTACTTGGCACTTAAATACGTGGCACTGAAATACGTGGCACTATGACTGTCAGAAAATGTTCATTAAACGGTTAGGGGTGAGGTTAGGGGTAGGGTTAGGGTTTGGATCCCTTTATCATCATCCGTAGTTCATTAATCGGATGTATCCAGAGTCGCCTCCGTCTCCGTTGCTGCAGAAGCATCCTACGTTTTTCCGCTGCCGCCTCCTTCTCCCGCACTATGATATCCAGGCGATTCGTCTCAAAGATAATGTCGGTAACCAAACTAGCAATGCTCACAAGAACACCTTCCATCGCTGCCACAAAACTAAAACCCTCAAAGATGGGCTGTAAAAACAGTAACTATATAGTTTTCCATATTTTCCAGTAGCCAATCAAATTTGGGAGCCTCCCATTTTAAAAACGGATCCGTCGGAAAAACGGATGCAACGGATGGTAAAAACGTATGCAACGTATGCAACGCATCCAGTATTTTCGACGGAAACGTTTAGCAGATTTGCGACGGATCCGTCGAAATGCTGTATGCGTGGCATACGTTTGTCACAGTTTTTCACTTTTTTTACGCATCCGTTTTTTCGGCAAAAAAGACGTTTTGAGACGGTTTGCAGTTAACGCTAGTGTGAAAGTAGCCTAAGCGACGCTGCAGCGATATCGACAACGATGCCGATCGCTGCAGCTCACACAGACAGCTCTCCAGCGACCAACGATGCCGAGGTCCCCGGGTAACCAGGGTAAACATCGGGTTACTAAGCGCAGGGCCGCGCTTAGTAACCCGATGTTTACCCTGGTTACCATTGTAAAAGTAAAAAAAAACAAAACAGTACATACTCACCTTCTGCTGTCTGTCACACGTCCCTTGCCGTCTGCTTCCTGCACTGACTGTGATTGCCGGCCGTAAAGTGAAAGCAGAGCACAGCGGTGACGTCACCGCTGTGCTCTGCTTTCACTTTACGGCCGGCAATCACAGTCAGTGCGGGAAGCAGACGGCAAGGGACGTGTGACAGACATCAGAGGGTGAGTATGTACTGTTTGTTTTTTTTACTTTTACAATGGTAACCAGGGTAAACATCGGGTTACTAAGCGCAGCCCTGCGCTTAGTAACCCGATATTTACCCTGGTTACCACTGTAAAACATCGCTGGCATCGTTGCTTTGGCTGTCAAACACGACGATACACGCCGATCTGACGACCAAATAAAGTTCTGAACTTTCAGCAACGACCAGCGATATCACAGCAGGATCCTGATCGCTGCTGCCTGTCAAACACAACGATATCGCTAGCCAGGACGCTGCAACGTCACGGATCGCTAGCGATATCGTTTAGTGTGAAGGTACCTTAAGTATACAGCGGCAGTGACTGACAGCCAGCCGCAATGCAGAGCCAGTGTCAGTCAGGGCCAGGGGCAGGGTTTGAGTCAGAGAGGCGGCGCAGGTGTGGATTCAGTCACTGCTCTGACAATACAGAGCTGCGGAGGTGACCACACCCCAGGCAATAGGACCGGCTATCAGTCAGGGCCGGGGAACAGTTTGAGTCAGAGAGGCAGCGCAGGTGTGGATTCAGTCACTGCTCTGACAATACAGAGCTGCGGAGGTAACAACACTCCAGGCAATAGGACCGGCTATCAGTCAGGGCTGGGGGCACGGTTTGAGTCAGAGAGGCAGCGCAGGTGTGGATTCAGTCACTACTCTGACAATACAGAGCTGCAGCTGTAACCACACTCCAGGCAATAGGACCGGCTATCAGTCAGGGCCGCTGGTGCGTTTACAGCCGCCAGTGACTGAACCCGCATCAGTGCCGCCCCCTTGACTAAAAACGGGAACGCTGCTGGGGAGAATAAAGTTCATTTTCTCCTTGCAGCGTGGGTATAGGTGCAGGCGCCAGCCAACATAATAACGCTATTAGGCTACGTTCACATTAGCGTTGTGCGACGCAGCGTCGGGCGCCGCTGCGGCGACACATGTGTCATGCGCCCCTATATTTAACATAGGGGCGCATGGACATGCGTTGCACTTGCGTTTTGTGACGCATGCGTCACTGCGGCGCACGCTTCAGGGCGCAGAGGACGCAAGTTGCATTTTTTGTGCATCCAAAATCAAGCAAAAAAAGGACGCATGCGTCACAAAACAATGCGTTTTGCATGCGTTTTGCATGCGTTGTGCGTTGCGTCGCCGATGCGTCACCGACGCAACACACAACAACGCAAATGTGAACGTAGCCTATCCCTGCAGTTTAACCTAATATCTGCAAGTTAATAGTTTTGTATTCTTGTGACAGGTTCCCTTTAAACATTTCCTCAACTAACAAGACTATTTCTGGGCTTTTCAGAGGAATTTATTTTAACCTATTACTTGCCAAATTAAAATTTTTACAAGTACGGGTTTTCCAGAAAAGGTCGTCCCAATATTCAATTAAAAATGACAATGACATGATTTCCTAATTTGAAAACATTCATTTTACAAACACAACACAAAAAATTGGACCTAATTATAAAATCTTAGTTGCTAGAAGCTAAAGATTAGGCATCCCAAAAAAAGGAAATTGGTAGATAATGGGTTAAAGGTGGCCATACACATGACGTAACTGTTGGCGGAACAGCTATCTCTCCCGTCTCCCTCATGCACATGAAAGTTCAGCTCTGCCAAATGTTCATGTGTTTTCAATGGGGAGAAAGAAGAACAAGATTGGGTGCAGAAATTTCAAATAATCGATTCTTCTTTCCCCGACATTATCTCTCAGAAGAGAGTTGGTAGATATTAATACACATCAGAGGGTTGTCTGTCTTGCTGAATTCCACAGGTTTGTTTGGCCAACTGGTGTCAAATGTGTATGGAGGTTTTAAGGGCTCACCCTCCATGTACGGCCAGAGTCAGACACAACGTATAAAAAAATCGGTCCGTTTTCCACAGCCGAGAATCGCACAACTGTTCCCTATCAGTGATCCGTATGTAATCCGTTTGCAATGCAAGGATGCAATTTTCTTGCATCTAAGCATCCGTGTGACATCTGTGCGACATCCGTATGGAGAGATTTTTTCACCAGCTTGCAAAATGGACATATAATGGATCTCGGACCAGAAAATCATGAATAAATAATGTGGAAGCCTATTTATTGGCTCCACAAGTTCCATCCTACAAGCGAAAAAAAATTGCGTGGTCTCCAGCGCAACTTTGTTCACCAGAGTGGGAAAGGCGATGGCTGGGGCCGATATTTGTAGCCTGGGAAGGGGTTAATACCCATGGATCTCAGGCTATTAATATCAGCCCGCAGCTGTATATTTAGCCTTTCCTGGCTATTCTAATAGGGGGACCCTCCTAAAAAAAATGATGTGGGTCCCCCTATAATAGCCAGAAGGGCTATGCAGACAGCTGTGGGTTGATATTCATAGCCTAGGAAGGGGCCATGGATATTGACCCCCCCAGGCTAAAAATACCAGCACCCAGCCTGTTGTGAATTTGCTTTTTGCTCCCTCTAGTGGTTACTAGTTTTTTGACTCTGGTTTTTCTGTCATTCCTTTTATCCGCACCTGGGTCGTTAGTTAGGGGTGTTGCTATTTAAGCTCCCTGGACCTTCAGTTCTATGCCTGGCAACGTAGTTATCAGAGCTAGTCTGCTGTGCTCTTGTCTACTGATCCTGGTTCCAGTTTTATCAGCTAAGTCTGCCTTTTGCTTTTTGCTATTTGTTTTGGTTTTGTATTTTTGTCCAGCTTGTTCCAAATCTATATCCTGACCTTTGCTGGAAGCTCTAGGGGGGCTGGTGTTCTCCCCCCGGACCGTTAGACGGTTCGGGGGTTCTTGAATTTCCAGTGTGGATTTTGATAGGGTTTTTGTTGACCATATAAGTTACCTTTCTTTATTCTGCTATTAGTAAGCGGGCCTCTCTGTGCTAAACCTGGTTCATTTCTGTGTTTGTCATTTCCTCTTACCTCACCGTCATTATTTGTGGGGGGCTTCTATCCAGCTTTGGGGTCCCCTTCTCTGGAGGCAAGAAAGGTCTTTGTTTTCCTCTACTAGGGGTAGCTAGATTCTCCGGCTGGCGCGTGTCATCTAGAATCAACGTAGGAATGATCCCCGGCTACTTCTAGTGTTGGCGTTAGGAGTAGATATATGGTCAACCCAGTTACCACTGCCCTATGAGCTGGATTTTTGTATTCTGCAGACTTCCACGTTCCTCTGAGACCCTCGCCATTGGGGTCATAACAGTTTGCCAGGCCCGTATTAAATGTTTAATGCATTGCAGAAGAGGGATTATAAGAAAGAAGATTCTGAGTTTTTTTTTTTTTTTTTCTTTTTCCCCTTTACCTCAGAGTGGCTATGCTTGCTGCAGACATGAATGTCCAGACCTTGATTACAAGTGTGGACCAGCTGGCTACTCGTGTGCAGGGCATACAAGATTATGTTATCAGAAATCCTAGGTCAGAACCTAAAATACCGATTCCTGAACTGTTTTCCGGAGACAGGTTTAAGTTTAGGAATTTCGTGAATAATTGTAAATTGTTTTTGTCCCTGAGACCCTGTTCATCTGGAGATTCTGCTCAGCAAGTAAAAATTGTTATTTCGTTCTTACGGGGCGACCCTCAGGATTGGGCTTTTTCGCTGGCGCCAGGAGATCCGGCATTGGCTGATCTTGATGCGTTTTTTCTGGCGCTCGGTTTACTTTATGAGGAACCCAATCTTGAGATTCAGGCAGAAAAGGCCTTGCTGGCTATGTCTCAGGGGCAGGACGAGGCTGAAGTGTATTGCCAAAAATTTCGGAAATGGTCCGTGCTGACACATTGGAACGAGTGTGCACTGGCCGCTAATTTTAGAAATGGCCTTTCTGAAGCCATTAAGAATGTTATGGTGGGTTTTCCCATTCCCACAGGTCTGAATGATACTATGGCACTGGCTATTCAAATTGACCGGCGGTTGCGGGAGCGCAAAACCGCAAATTCCCTCATGGTGTTGTCTGAACAGACACCTAATTCGGTGCAATGTGATAGAAAAACCGCAAATTCCCTCATGGTGTTGTCTGAACAGACACCTGATTTAATGCAATGTGATAGAATCCTGACTAGAAATGAGCGGAAAATTCATAGACGCCGGAATGGCTTGTGCTACTACTGTGGTGATTCTACACATGTTATCTCAGCATGCTCTAAACGTATAGCTAAGGTTGTTAGTCCTGTCACCGTTGGTAATTTGCAACCTAAATTTATTCTGTCTGTAACTTTGATTTGCTCACTGTCATCTTATCCTGTCATGGCGTTTGTAGATTCAGGTGCTGCCCTGAGTCTCATGGATCTCTCATTTGCTAAGCGCTGTGGTTTTACTCTTGAACCATTAGAAAATCCTATTCCTCTTAGGGGTATTGATGCTACACCATTGGCAGCAAATAAACCGCAGTATTGGACACAGGTTACCATGTGCATGATTCCTGAACACCGCGAGGTGATACGTTTCCTGGTTTTACATAAAATGCATGATTTGGTTGTTTTAGGGCTGCCATGGTTACAGACCCATAATCCAGTCCTGGACTGGAAGGCTATGTCAGTCTCAAGTTGGGGCTGTCGTGGTATTCATGGGGATTCCCTGCCTGTGTCTATTGCTTCCTCTACGCCTTCGGAAGTTCCGGAGTATTTGTCTGATTATCAGGATGTCTTCAGTGAGTCTGAGTCCAGTGCACTGCCTCCTCATAGGGACTGTGACTGTGCTATAGATTTGATCCCAGGCAGTAAATTTCCTAAGGGAAGACTGTTTAATCTGTCGGTACCTGAACATACCGCTATGCGTTCATATATCAAGGAGTCTCTGGAGAAAGGACATATTCGTCCGTCTTCTTCCCCTCTTGGTGCGGGATTCTTTTTTGTGGCAAAAAAGGACGGATCTTTGAGACCTTGTATTGATTATCGGCTTTTAAATAAGATCACTGTCAAGTTTCAGTATCCTTTACCGCTGTTGTCTGACTTGTTTGCCCGGATTAAGGGTGCCAAGTGGTTCACCAAGATAGACCTTCGTGGTGCGTACAACCTTGTGCGCATTAAGCAAGGTGATGAATGGAAAACCGCATTCAATATGCCCGAAGGTCATTTTGAGTACTTGGTGATGCCTTTTGGGCTCTCCAATGCGCCTTCAGTTTTTCAGTCCTTTATGCATGACATTTTCCGGAAGTATCTGGATAAATTTTTGATTGTTTATCTGGATGATATTTTGGTTTTTTCTGATAATTGGGATTCGCATGTGGAGCAGGTCAGGTTGGTCTTTAAAATTTTGCGTGAAAATTCTTTGTTTGTCAAGGGCTCAAAGTGTCTCTTTGGTGTACAGAAGGTTCCCTTTTTGGGGTTCATTTTTTCCCCTTCTGCTGTGGAGATGGACCCAGTCAAGGTCCGAGCTATTCTTGATTGGACTCAGCCCTCGTCAGTTAAGAGTCTTCAGAAGTTCTTGGGCTTCGCTAACTTCTACCGTCGTTTTATCGCTAATTTTTCTAGCATTGTGAAACCTTTGACGGATATGACCAAGAAGGGCTCCGATGTAGCTAACTGGGCTCCTGCTGCCGTGGAGGCTTTCCAGGAGTTGAAACGCCGGTTTACTTCGGCGCCTGTTTTGTGCCAGCCTGACGTCTCACTTCCCTTTCAGGTTGAGGTGGATGCTTCGGAGATTGGGGCAGGGGCCGTTTTGTCGCAGAGAGGCCCTGGTTGCTCTGTTATGAAACCTTGTGCCTTTTTCTCTAGGAAGTTTTCGCCTGCCGAGCGAAATTATGATGTGGGCAATCGGGAGTTGTTGGCCATGAAATGGGCATTTGAGGAGTGGCGTCATTGGCTCGAGGGTGCTAAGCATCGTGTGGTGGTCTTGACTGATCACAAAAATCTGATGTATCTCGAGTCTGCTAAACGCCTTAATCCGAGACAGGCCCGCTGGTCATTGTTTTTCTCCCGCTTTGATTTTGTTGTCTCGTATTTACCAGGTTCAAAGAATGTGAAGGCCGATGCTCTTTCTAGGAGCTTTGTGCCTGATGCTCCTGGAGTCGCTGATCCTGTTGGTATTCTTAAAGATGGAGTTATCTTGTCAGCTATTTCTCCGGATCTGCGATGTGTGTTGCAGAGATTTCAGGCTGATAGGCCTGAGTCTTGTCCACCTGACAGACTGTTTGTCCCGGATAAGTGGACCAGCAGAGTCATTTCCGAGGTTCATTCCTCGGTGTTGGCAGGTCACCCGGGAATTTTTGGCACCAGAGATCTGGTGGCCAGGTCCTTTTGGTGGCCTTCCTTGTCAAGGGATGTGCGGTCATTTGTGCAGTCCTGTGGGACTTGTGCTCGAGCTAAGCCTTGCTGTTCTCGTGCCAGCGGTTTGCTCTTGCCCTTGCCTGTCCCGAAGAGACCTTGGACACATATCTCCATGGATTTCATTTCTGATCTTCCACTATCTCAGGGCATGTCCGTTATCTGGGTGATATGTGATCGCTTTTCCAAGATGGTCCATTTGGTTCCTTTGCCTAAGCTGCCTTCCTCTTCCGATCTGGTTCCTGTGTTTTTTCAGAACGTGGTTCGTTTGCACGGCATCCCTGAGAATATTGTGTCAGACAGAGGATCCCAGTTCGTTTCCAGGTTCTGGCGATCCTTTTGTAGTAGGATGGGCATTGATTTGTCGTTTTCGTCTGCTTTCCATCCTCAGACTAATGGACAGACGGAGCGAACTAATCAGACTTTGGAGGCTTATTTGAGGTGTTTTGTCTCTGCTGATCAGGACGATTGGGTGACATTCTTGCCGTTGGCTGAGTTTGCCCTTAATAATCGGGCTAGTTCCGCCACCTTGGTTTCGCCTTTTTTCTGCAACTCTGGTTTCCATCCTCGTTTTTCTTCGGGTCATGTGGAGCCTTCTGACTGTCCTGGGGTGGATTCTGTGGTGGATAGGTTGCAGCAGATCTGGAATCATGTGGTGGACAACTTGAAGTTGTCACAGGAGAAGGCTCAGCGCTTTGCCAACCGCCGCCGCGGTGTGGGTCCCCGACTACGCGTTGGGGATTTGGTATGGCTTTCTTCCCGCTTTGTTCCTATGAAGGTCTCCTCTCCCAAATTTAAACCTCGTTTTATTGGGCCTTACAAGATATTGGAAATCCTTAATCCTGTATCTTTTCGTCTGGATCTTCCTGTGTCGTTTGCTATTCACAATGTATTTCATAGGTCCTTGTTGCGGCGGTACATTGTGCCTGTAGTTCCTTCTGCTGAGCCTCCTGCTCCGGTGTTGGTTGAGGGCGAGTTGGAGTACGTGGTGGAGAAGATCTTGGATTCTCGCCTCTCCAGGCGGAGGCTTCAGTACCTGGTCAAGTGGAAGGGCTATGGTCAGGAGGATAATTCCTGGGTGGTCGCCTCTGATGTTCATGCGGCCGATTTAGTTCGTGCCTTTCATGCCGCTCATCCTGATCGCCCTGGTGGTCGTGGTGAGGGTTCGGTGACCCCTCACTAAGGGGGGGGTACTGTTGTGAATTTGCTTTTTGCTCCCTCTAGTGGTTACTAGTTTTTTGACTCTGGTTTTTCTGTCATTCCTTTTATCCGCACCTGGGTCGTTAGTTAGGGGTGTTGCTATTTAAGCTCCCTGGACCTTCAGTTCTATGCCTGGCAACGTAGTTATCAGAGCTAGTCTGCTGTGCTCTTGTCTACTGATCCTGGTTCCAGTTTTATCAGCTAAGTCTGCCTTTTGCTTTTTGCTATTTGTTTTGGTTTTGTATTTTTGTCCAGCTTGTTCCAAATCTATATCCTGACCTTTGCTGGAAGCTCTAGGGGGGCTGGTGTTCTCCCCCCGGACCGTTAGACGGTTCGGGGGTTCTTGAATTTCCAGTGTGGATTTTGATAGGGTTTTTGTTGACCATATAAGTTACCTTTCTTTATTCTGCTATTAGTAAGCGGGCCTCTCTGTGCTAAACCTGGTTCATTTCTGTGTTTGTCATTTCCTCTTACCTCACCGTCATTATTTGTGGGGGGCTTCTATCCAGCTTTGGGGTCCCCTTCTCTGGAGGCAAGAAAGGTCTTTGTTTTCCTCTACTAGGGGTAGCTAGATTCTCCGGCTGGCGCGTGTCATCTAGAATCAACGTAGGAATGATCCCCGGCTACTTCTAGTGTTGGCGTTAGGAGTAGATATATGGTCAACCCAGTTACCACTGCCCTATGAGCTGGATTTTTGTATTCTGCAGACTTCCACGTTCCTCTGAGACCCTCGCCATTGGGGTCATAACACCAGCCGCCCCAGAAAAGGTGCATCTGTAAGATGCTCCAAATCTGGCACTTAGCCTTTCTCTTCCCATTGCCCTGTAGTGGTGGCATATGGCGTAATAAAGGGTTAATGTCACCTTGTTATTGTAAGGTGACATTAAGCCCGGTTAATAATGGAGAGGTGTCAATAAGACACTTATCCATTATTAATCCAATAGTATGAAAGGGTTAAAAAAATACACACACATTAAGAATAAAGTATTTTAATGAAATAATTAAACACACAGGTTTTCCATCTTTATTACACTCTCAATCCAAGTGAAGCCCTCGTTCTTCTGTAAAAAAAAAATCAAAAAGAAAAAAGCAACAATATCCCATACCTGTCTGCTGTACAGTAAAGTCCCACACTGCAATCCATCTCAAGGGGTTAAATAGTTTACAATCGGGAGCGGTGCTAATGCTGATGCTAATGCTAATGCCGACTGTAAACCACTGTATAATGAATGCAAAGCTTCCTGTGCAGCCTCCCCGCCTGACCGAACATGAACTCTGTAGCGTGGGAACATTTCAGAACTCTTGTTCAGGGTAGTGACAGAGGCTGCAGCAGTGACCACAGCCTCTACCCTCTGATGACATCTCGTTTGAGTAACCTAGCATGCACTGGAGAGTCTCAAACGAAGAATAATAACACAGAAAGTAGGTAAAAAAAAAAAAAAGCAGTTAGAGAGAGTAGAGAGGGAACTTTTTAATTAAAGTTCCTTAGAAAATCTATTAGACTATTATATTAAAGAGATAGAGATTTAACATTTAACCAATGTTAATTCCAGACCATCCACTTAATGTTTTTTTTGTTTTTTTGTACAACACGGCAACAAAGGACTGTGGTGGCCTATAGGTCTTAGCATATTCTAGTCCCTAGTAATACTCTGAACTAAACAAATGAGCAGCTTAGGTATAGGTGAGTAGAGTAGCTCGCACTTAGGGGCAATGTTAGTTTTGCAGAAGGTTCCCAGCCTACATGGGGCCTCAGCAGTCAAGAAGTAGGTCTAATGGCTTATGGTGGCCAAGTTCAACGTTTTAAGAGCTGTGGATAGCTGGCCACAGTTCTAGGATTGTCATGTTACGGTTGGTATGGTCCCCATTACTGTATTTTGAGTGCTTAGTTTGAAGAGAAATGGTGCAGGTAACAATTTTTCCAATATATAAACTGTGTAGGTATTTTTATTGGTGTTGGGCTTATTGCTATAGCATGAGCACTCATTTAGCTAGCTAAAGATTCTTTCACACGTTCTGATATTTCCAGTATTGGAAAAACCAGTACCGGAGATATCCGTGTCCGTGTGTGCCATACTTGTGTCATACCGGCGGCAACTGTATGCTCCCTGTGTGCCGCAGCAGTATCACACAAACTGGCGCTTGGGAATCAGGGGTACTGTTTTTTGGCGCCGGGTGCGGAAGACAGTCACATCACTGTCCTCTGCTCACGCTGCGATCAGTGCTAGCAGGGGACAATGTTGAGTGTTGTATTCAGCTGATAACAGCAAGAGCAGGCGGCAGCTGATGAGAGTATTCATCAACTGCCGCCTGCGCTATAAAGTTGAGTGTGTGTGTCTCGAGCCACGCCCACTCCACATAGCCACGCCCACTCTGCATAGCAGGCACAGGCCACATCTAGCTCCGTTGTGTCTAGAATGGAGTTGCTCCTGTGAGGCATGACGTAAATGGAAAGGGAGGAGCCTCATGGATAGAGATGTAAGGTAACCATAAAACAATTGTAATAGTCACCATCAATGAATATGGTATAATAAAGTGTCTACATGCATAGTGCTACTCTATTATGAAAAAATAAGGTGCATGGAGTCACATACTAATACCCCCGGAAGAAGAATATGTGAAACGCGCGTCAGGGTGAGATGCAGTTGCATTGACACTTCACACAGGTATTAGTATGTGACTCCATGCACCTTATTTTTTCATAATAGAGTAGCACTCTGCAAGTAGACACTTTATTATACCATATTCATTGATGGTGACTATTACAATTGTTTTATGGTTACCATATGATTATAATACCTATTATGGTATATACCTGTATGTGAATACGTGTGTCATCCCGCTGTTGGTTGTTAGTCGTTTTTGTTGAGGCATCCGTTATATACTGTTAACATGATTTTAGGGATATGTATTTGAAATAAACTTTATTGTTTTACATACACTTCATGGGCCTTTTTTGGTTCTAAGGAAAAATATATACAGGAGGAGATGACACATAGGTATATACTACACAAAGGAGAAGATGACATACAAGAATATACTATATACAGGAAGAGATGACATACAGGTATATACTATATACAGGGGAGATGACACACAGGTATATACTATATACTGGAGGAGATGACATACAGGTATATACTATATACAGGAGATGACATACAGGTATATACTGAGGAGAAAATGAGAGGAGGGGGAAAATGAGAGATGTGAGGGGGGAAAATGAGAGATGTGAGGGGGAAAATGAGAGGAGCGAGGGGGAAAATAAGAGAAGTGAGGGGGGAAAATGAGAGATGTGAAGGGAAAATGAGAGGAGCGAGGGGGAAAATGAGAGGTGTGATAGGAAAATGAGAGAAGTGAGGTGCTATAACTAATCACAGTTAGTTACTATGCCCGGGCAATGCCGGGCTCTTCAGCTAGTAAATAAATAATTTTTTAAAATAACGTGGGGTTCCCCTGTATTTTTGATAACCAACCAGGCAAAACTTAAAGCTACGAGCTGTAACCCTCAGCTGTCAGCTTCAGCAAGGCTGGTTATCAAGAATAGAGGGGTCCCCACGCCATATTTTTTAAATAATTTTGAGTAGTGTATATTAAAATCATATTTCCCTGCACAGTCATGCATAACCAGGGTTCATGTTTTTTGACAACTAGTTTACAAGAACTGTGCAATATATATATATTTATTTAAAAAATTAGTATAATCATGCACAGCTAGTGTGGGTGCTTTAACTGTTAATGAAATTACAGTATTCGCTGTTTTAATTACATCTGGTTGCCTGCCATCCCGTGGTGCCACTCAACTATTGGCTCACTACAATGCACCTTCCTTTGCCCACTTTTTGTCTGTTTTTTGTAATTTTTAAGGTCAGAGTCACACTTCCGTGTGCAATGCGAGAAACTCGCGCAAGTCTCTCACCTCAATACCCGGCACCAGAGCGTGCGGCTCAGAGGCGTAGCTAGGGTTTTGGTTCGGGGGGGGGGGAAGCAAAGCTTCTGAGTGTACCCCTAACCAGGTAACCTTGATTACAACTCGATGACGCACCCTAAGGGTATGTGCACACGTTGGAAAAGAGGTGAAGAATTTTCTGCACGAAATCCGCATCTCCTGGCAGAATCCACAGCCGCGGATTTACTGCGGATTTTGTGCGGAATTGATGCGGAATTGATGCAGATTTTGTGCGGATTTTGCCATTGCGGATTTTTAACATGGAGGAGTGCAGAAACGTTGCAGATCCGCACAAAAGAAGTGACATGCACTTCTTTGAAATCTGCAGCAATTCCGCACTGATTTTTCCGCACAGCTTTTTTTTTTTCCCATTCACTAACATTGTACTGTACATCACAGTGCGGATCTGCAGCGTTTCTGCGCGGAAAAATCCGCTGCGGATTCGCAGCAAATCCGCATCGTGTGCACATAGCCTAATAGCGGATGAGAACCTCAGCAGATGACCTCGCTGTTACTGAAAATAATCTCTATATAAAGACCAATATTGATATTACTGCTATATGGTCAGTGGTAGATACCAGTCCTACAGAACATATAAGAGATCACTGCACAGTTACAGATAATGACTTACCGCTGATGTTCTTTATGATGGAATCGTTCATTTTTCCCGTCTTTTCCATCTGGCTCAGACCGACATGACAACTTTTTCCAGCCAGGACTCGTCTGCAGAGAATACAACAAAGACAGGTTTCACTTCTCATATTCCAGCCCCATCACCATCTATTCCCACCCTGCACAAACTCCTCATCCTGCTGATACCTCAGTAGTGAGCCGCTGCTGCCGTATGTGTCCCTATTACTGCCCCTGATACCCCAATACTGGGCCGCTGCTGCCGTATGTGTCCCTATTACTGCCCCTGATACCCCAATACTGAGCCGCTGCTGCCGTATGTGTCCCTATTACTGCCCCTGATACCCCAATACTGGGCCGCTGCTGCCGTATGTGTCCCTATTACTGCCCCTGATACCCCAATACTGAGCCGCTGCTGCCGTATGTGTCCCTATTACTGCACCTGATACCCCAATACTGAGCCGCTGCTGCCGTATGTGTCCCTATTACTGCACCTGATACCCCAATACTGAGCCGCTGCTGCCGTATGTGTCCCTATTACTGCCCCTGATACCCCAATACTGGGCCGCTGCTGCCGTATGTGTCCCTATTACTGCCCCTCATACCCCAATACTGAGCCGCTGCTGCCGTATGTGTCCCTATTACTGCCCCTGATACCCCAATACTGAGCTGCTGCTGCCGTATGTGTCCCTATTACTGTACCTGATATCCCAATACTGAGCCGCTGCTGCCGTATGTGTCCCTATTACTGCCCCTGATACCCCAATACTGAGCTGCTGCTGCCGTATGTGTCCCTATTACTGCACCTGATACCCCAATACTGAGCCGCTGCTGCCGTATGTGTCCCATTACTGCCCCTGATACCCCAACTGCACCTGCTGGGTGGTTCTCCGTGCCTTCTATTCTAAATATTCAATTCTAAAGTAACCCTCTATAATATAGTAATGCCAGGTGCAAGTGCCCTAGAAAACAGTGCCCATATTTGCCGCCTAGAAAGAAATATTGCCCTGTGTGCCCCTTTGATAGTCACAGTAACTTGAGTTCCCCTATAACATTGTAAGTGCCCACTTTACATTTAATAATGCCCCGAGTCTCCTCCCTACAGCTCCCCTATACACCGTATAATGCCCCCTCACTGTATAGTACCACCCACACAGTAAACTGACCCCTTAGTAACCTCCACACTGTTTAATGGCTCCAACACTGTATGATGGCCTCCTCACTGTAATCTCCACACTGTATGATGCCCCTCTAGATAGCCTCCATATAGTATAATGCACCAGATAGTCCTCAATATAGTATAATGTACCAGATAGTACTCAGTATAGTATAATGCACTAGATAGTCCTCAATATAGTATAATGCACTCACCATAGACCTACTCTATATTGTATAATGCACTCCCATAGGCAGACTCTATAGCACAAGGCAGCACCCATAGGCAGACTCTGCAGTATAAGGCAGCACCTCATAGGCAGACCCTGTAGTATAAGGCAGCCCCCATAGGCAGACCCTGTAGTATAAGGCAGCCCCCATAGGCAGACCCTGTAGTATAAGGCAGCCCCCATAGGCAGACCCTGTAGTATAAAGCAGCACCCTCATAGGCAGACCATGTAGTATAAGACAGCACCCCCATAGGCAGACCCTGTAGAATAAAGCAGCACCCCATAGGCAGACCCTGTAGTATACAGCAGCACCCCCATATCCAGACACTGTAGTATAAGGCAGCACCCCCATAGGCAGACACTGTAGTATAAGGCAGCACCCCCATAAGCAGACCCTGTAGTATAAGGCAGCACCCCCATAGGCAGACCCTGTAGTATAAGGCAGCACCCCTATAGGCAGACCCTGTAGCATAAGGCAGCACCCCATAGGCAGACCCTGTAGTATAAGGTAGCACCCTCATAGGCAGACCCTGTAGTATAAGGCAGCACCCCTATAGGCAGACTCTGTAGTATAAGGCAGCACCCCTATAGGCAGACCCTATAGTATAAGGTAGCACCCTCATATAGGCAGTCCCTGTAGTATAAGGCAGCACCCCCATAGGCAGACCCGGTAGTATAAGGCAGCAGTCCATAGGCAGACCCTGTACTATAAGGCAGCACCCCATAGGCAGACCCTATACTATAAGGCAGCACCCCTATAGGCAGACCCTGTAGTACAAGACAATACCCCTATAGGCAGACCCTGTAGTATAAGACAGTACCCCTATAGGCAGACCCTATAGTATAAGACAGTACCCCTTTAAGCTGCGTGCGCCAATACAGTTACAGTAGCGTAGCTCCGGGTGGGTCCCCTGAGCACGGGGCCCGGGGCGCCCGCACCCTCTGCCCCCCGATAGCTACGCTACTGGTGGGGCTGCATGTATTTCTATGCAGCTGAACGCTCCAGTTCTGAATTTCTCGCATTGCACACGCAAGTGTGACCCCGGCCTAATGCATTATAAAGATTATTTTTATTTTAGCTCCTTGATTGCCTGTGTCTCTCTGTTTTCTCCCTTATTGGCATTGAACTTTATTTCTTAACGTCCTATGAGATGCTATAAAATCATTTGTACCGTTGTGGTGTTTGGAAAATGATTTATTTTTAGCACGTTTCAAAGCAGGGTGTGACTAATAAGACTAAAAAATAACCTTTAATAATTTTTAGTTAAAAAGTTGGTATAACCAACTGTATATAAAAAAACATAGAAGACTCACAAGAAAAATTCCCATACAGGGGGAATAATCAATAGCTAATTGCCCAAGACTCTCTGGTCCACACAGATATAACAGTCTTTTTGGGGAAAAAAGCACTCCTATCAAGGAGTATGTAGACCATATACACCTCAAACCGCATATAACTTATCCCCATCCATGAAATGGAGATGCAGTACTTATGGACAGTGTATAGTAAATGGAACGATCTCACCTCAGGACTTCCTTTTTGGCCCTGGTAAGACCTCTCACATCCTCAGCATCCGGAAGGAGGGGGGCGTTCAATTTCAGCCACACACATACCCATCCACGCTGTTTAGGAGGGAGATTTTAACCTCAAAACATCCCATACATTTCCCTACGCGTTTCGTTGTGACTCATCAGGGGAAAATATAGTATAGTCCCTCCACAACGGTGGGGGACCCGCAAAATGGGGGGATATAGGCAATCCTTGTGGAGGGACTATACTATATTTTCCCCTGATGAGTGAAACAGCGTGGATGGGTATGTGTGTGGCTGAAATTGAACGCCCCCCCCTTCCGGATGCTGAGGATGTGAGAGGTCTTACCAGGGCCAAAAAGGAAGTCCTGAGGTGAGATCGTTCCATTTACTATACACTGTCCATAAGTACTGCATCTCCATTTCATGGATGGGGATAAGTTATATGCGGTTTGAGGTGTATATGGTCTACATACTCCTTGATAGGAGTGCTTTTTTCCCCAAAAAGACTGTTATATCTGTGTGGACCAGAGAGTCTTGGGCAATTAGCTATTGATTATTCCCCCTGTATGGGAATTTTTCTTGTGAGTCTTCTATGTTTTTTTATATACAGTTGGTTATACCAACTTTTTAACTAAAAATTATTAAAGGTTATTTTTTAGTCTTATTAGTCACACCCTGCTTTGAAACGTATCTTTGATTGGTGTTATTCACTTTTGATTTATTCCTTTATTTTTAGCACCAATTAGCTAGGGATTTTTATCTGTTATAACCATAGTCATCTTTGTATTGTCTGGTGACATCAAACCCACGGCTTAGTAATGGAGAGGTGTCTATAAGACACCCATCCATTACTATTACTAATCTTATAGTTGTATTGTAAATAAACACACAGCCAGAATAAAGTCTTTTATTTTAAATAAAAAACAAGATGTACAATAACAAATTGTATTGTGTACCCTGTTAGCCAGAATAATCGATGTGAATACTTTTCTGCCCAAAGATGACAGAAGTATTCTAGGAGTGATTCCTTTATTGGCTAACCAGAAAATAATTGTAATCCTGCCTGAAGAAGGAGCCACTGTGCTCTGAAAGCTTGCAAACATATTTTCTGGTTAGCCAATAAAGGAATCACTCCTAGAATACTTCTGTCATCATTGGGCAGAAAAGTATTCACATCGAAATAAAAAACAAAACACCCTTTTCTTTTTTTATTTAAAAATAACAAACACAGTTATACTCACCTAACACCCATTCCATTGAATCCCTTGTCTCCTGTAATAAAACAAAAATAAAAAATAACAATATCCATCACCTGTCCGACGTTCTGTCCCACGTTGTAATCCATGTCTTGGGATTAATAGTTTTCAACCTGGATGGTGCCAAGGCTAAGAACCACTGAGGAATAAGTTGCTGTGAGCGCAGAATCAGTGAGCAGTGGTGACATTATTGTGGTTACCGCCGGTCACTGAGGCTGCGTTCCCAGCAAGGCTTAACTGTGACGACCTCAGCACCATGGGAAAAAGTCACGGAGTTCACCGTGAGAAATTTCACTTGCTCTTGCTGTTATTAGCTGAATACAACTCTCAACATTCTCCTCTGTTAGTGCTGACCGCAGCGCGAGAAGGGAACGATGATGTGAGTGGTCTTCAGCATCTTGAAACCGGGAACAGCACGTACAGTACAGGTGATTGCCAGGCACTGGTCTCACTAATCAGACACAGATGTCATCAGTGTGCACGTGTGAGGGACGTTTTGCGGCCTGTGCTGTTCTTAAAAAACGGACGTCAGCGTATTTTGCCCACGGACACATGGTCCACGGAAGCGCACTGACATGGGCACAAACCCATTCACTTGAATGGATCTACGTGTGTCAGTGCCGATCAATTGTAGGTCAAGACCGTTCATGCGAACAACCCAACCATCAATGTCAGACTAAGACTAGGGCTATATGTCGATGTGACGCAATTCTCAGAAAAGTTGGGCGACAAAAAACATCTGAGCAAGTTACCTGCAGCTTGCTGTCACACACGGCTATTTTGGAACTGTGATTTTGCTGCAAAAAAAATCGTAAAGAAGACGTCCCCGGGTTACATGTGGCTTACATGGAAGCTTATTATTAGTTAAGGTTTTAAGAGCCAAATTCTTCAAAATGACGGTTCATGAATTTGGTGCAAAGTCCGAATTTTTTTTACTGAACTGTTTTTGTGACTCATGTGGTGCCAAAAGTCGCACGTTTTTGCAAAGTGGCGTAAAATTTGGATCCAAATACTAACGGACTCAAAAATACACCTGGACAAGGGTGAAGTGGTACCAAGAATAAAAAGTTACAGTTGAATCAGGTGAAAAGATTCTGAATTGCTAAACAGCACCTACAAGGTGGGAAACAAAACAAAAACAGCAGCAAACACATATAAAATAGAAAAAAACACACACAAATAGAATAATGAATTGGGTGAAAACAAAACCCAGGCGCAAAGGCAATGGTGAGTGTGCAGCAGTGTCTGCCTCCACTGCACAATAACCGGCCCAACACACAGGGGACGGAAATAACGCCACTATAGCCACACAACTGGAGGAGTACCAACATGGAGGAAACGGAACTGTACAGGGGAGTACCAATATGGCGGGACTCACGTGACTGACAGCGCATGCTCCACACTCGGACAATGGAGCTCCCCAGGTCGCAGCGCTTCTCCCTGCGTGAACGTCTGACGTCTAGTTACGTACTGTGCGCGCATGCGTCCATCAGCCGGTCTATGTGCTTCTGAACTGAGACTCATCGGCGGACATGGAGGAACAGAGCCGGAGTCAACAGACAACCCCGAGCGGGAAGGGCAAGGAGGCCGCCGGCGAGCAGCGCGACCCTGGGAAGGACAAGAAGGAGGAGCAGGAGCTGGTGAGAGAACGAGCGGACGCGCTGCGTCACGGTGTGGGAGAGTCAGCGGCCTACACCGGGGAGAGCTGAGTCACCCGGGCCGGACATGGCAGGTTCCCACGGGAGGCTGCAGTGTGTGCATGGTGCCTATACGTAGTGCAGGCTCTGTGGCCCCAGCATCTGCTCTAAAGCCAGGTGTAAGCCGGAGTCCTACATGCAGGAGTGTGATGGCAGCCTTCCTCCTCCATGTCCTAGTGCGGACCCCCCACACTGCGCCCCTCTTATACCCCCAGTGCTCTGTGGGGGGTTGGTTTTATTCAGAGTTTGGCCTATCCAGGACCCTCTTCAGCAGCGCTGTCATTATCCTGTGCTCGTTATGTGTCCCCCCATGTGAATGGCCCAGGAGACCCCCCCATGTGAATGGCCCAGGAGACCCCCCCCATGTGCCTGCCTTGGATGGGGATGGCATTATCCTGTGCTCGTTGTGTGTCCCCCCATGTGCCTGCCTTGGATGGGGATGGCATTATCCTGTGCTCTTTGTGACCCCCCCATGTGCCTGCCTTGGATGGGGATGGCATTATCCTGTGCTCTTTGTGACCCCCCATGTGCCTGCCTTGGATGGGGATGGCATTATCCTGTGCTCGTTGTTTGTCCCCCCATGTGCCTGCCTTGGATGGGGATGGCATTATCCTGTGCTCGTTGTGTGTCCCCCCCATGTGCCTGCCTTGGATGGGGATGGCATTATCCTGTGCTCGTTGTTTGTCCCCCCCATGTGCCTGCCTTGGATGGGGATGGCATTATCCTGTGCTCGTTGTTTGTCCCCCCCATGTGCCTGCCTTGGATGGGGATGGCATTATCCTGTGCTCGTTGTGTGTCCCCCCCATGTGCCTGCCTTGGATGGGGATGGCATTATCCTGTGCTCGTTGTTTGTCCCCCCCATGTGCCTGTCTTGGATGGGGATGGCATTATCCTGTGCTCGTTGTGTGTCCCCCCCCATGTGCCTGTCTTGGATGGGGATGGCATTATCCTGTGCTCGTTGTTTGTCCCCCCATGTGCCTGCCTTGGATGGGGATGGCATTATCCTGTGCTCGTTGTGTGTGCTCGTTGTGTGTCCCCCCCATGTGCCTGCCTTGGATGGGGATGGCATTATCCTGTGCTCGTTGTGTGTCCCCCCCCATGTGCCTGCCTTGGATGGGGATGGCATTATCCTGTGCTCGTTGTTTGTCCCCCCCATGTGCCTGCCTTGGATGGGGATGGCATTATCCTGTGCTCGTTGTGTGTCCCCCCCATGTGCCTGCCTTGGATGGGGATGGCATTATCCTGTGCTCGTTGTTTGTCCCCCCATGTGCCTGCCTTGGATGGGGATGGCATTATCCTGTGCTCGTTGTGTGTCCCCCCCATGTGCCTGCCTTGGATGGGGATGGCATTATCCTGTGCTCGTTGTTTGTCCCCCCCATGTGCCTGCCTTGGATGGGGATGGCATTATCCTGTGCTCGTTGTGTGTCCCCCCCATGTGCCTGTCTTGGATGGGGATGGCATTATCCTGTGCTCGTTGTTTGTCCCCCCATGTGCCTGCCTTGGATGGGGATGGCATTATCCTGTGCTCGTTGTGTGTCCCCCCCATGTGCCTGCCTTGGATGGGGATGGCATTATCCTGTGCTCGTTGTGTGTCCCCCCATGTGCCTGCCTTGGATGGGGATGGCATTATCCTGTGCTCGTTATGTGTCCCCCCATGTGCCTGCCTGGGATGGGGATGGCGTTATCCTGTGCTCGTTGTGTGTCCCCCCATGTGAACGGCCCAGGAGACCCCCCATGTGCCTGCCTTGGATGGGGATGGTAGCGGAGCTGGAGGCGAGTTTCACACCTCGATTTTGTACTTTGCTACTTTTTTTTGTTGCATGTTATGAAAAACTAAACCCACAACTGATCCACTATAAAACTGATGCAAATCAATGTATAATAAATAAAGGAAATACATGTCTGTTTCTGATATACATTATATTTTTTATAGCTTAAAAGAACCACTCAAATACATTTTACATTTGTCCCTCTTTCCTTAGCAATTGTTTTGAAATATCTGAGGTTTTATTATTTTATTTTTTTTTTACAAAGGAGGGATTGGCAGTATCTTTTTACTTATTTTCCTGCTCTTTATTTTTAATTTATTTCCCATAATGTTCACCCACATAAAGTCTTAAATGATCTTTGGGGGTAATTCGACATAGATTATTTTTATTGCTGATTTTTTTCCCTGTAACTGGGGTTGATGTATTAGCCATATTTATATGGGAAATTCACCCTGATGCTTACATAGCAGAGCTGACAGGTTCTGATAGGACCCAGCAGCTCACACTCCCTTCCTACACTCAGTGATCACATGACATCGTGGCCTGGAGGAGGAAGCACTGTAAGTGCTTCATATTAATGAATACACAGCAGTGTTGTGTACACGGCGACTGGGAAGGCAGATTCTTCCATATGTCCCAAACATTCTGAAGAGGCCTCCATAAGAGAAAATGACTTTTACACAGTAATCTCCAGACTAATCCCTGCAAAGTTATTTTCTGGATGAAGCCATGGCTGAATGATTGGTGAAGATGAGGGGAGCTTTACCATGAGTCCTGTGTCATGCCAACAGTAAAGCATCCTGAGACCATTCATGTGTGCGGTTTCCTTTCATCCATGGGAGTGGGTACTCTCACAAATTTACCTAAGAACACTGCCATGAATAAAGAAACATCCTCCAAAAGGAACTTCCCCCACTTATCTGGGAGAAATTTGGCCATGAACTATATTTACTGCATGATGGAGCCCGATGTCACAAGGCCAAAATAATAAGTAAAGCTATGTTCACATGTCCAGTAATCATCAGTTAGAACGGATCTGGTTTTTTACTTACTGGATCAGTTTCCAATAAATATTTATTTTTCCGCCTCCAGTAAAAAAAAAAAAAAAGAAAAGCTGATCCTTTTCAAATGCGAGAAACACGAATGGTTATTTAACTAATCCGATTTCTTAGGCTTCAGTGTAAAACAAAACAAAAAAAAACTACCGGTAATCCAGTTGAAATCGTTTTTTTTTTTTTTAGGTGGACAAAAAAAAGTTGTATCTGCACAACATTTTTGTCAACGGATTTCTGCTGGATCTGTTCTAACTGATAAATACTGGACGTGGGAACATAGCCTAAGTGGCTCAGTGAACAAAATATTGACGTTTTGGGTCCATGGTCGGGGAACCCGCAAGATCTCAATCCCATTAAGGAGCTGTGATCAATCTTCAAAAAGCAGGTGGACAAACAAAACACAGAAATTGTTCGACTTCAAGCATTTATGGGTTGGAGTTGGACTAGAAGCTGATATCCAACATGCCAGGGTGAATTGCAGGAGCCTTTAGAAAAAAAAGTAATCAACTCTGTAAATGGCACCAAGTATAAATTCATGTGCCGTCTGGGCGGTCAGTTGTCTTGTGCGGCAGCTTCAGTGCGACCATTGCTAGCTGATTTGAGCTTGTATAGCACTTAGAAAGATACACTGTATATACTGCACTGACAGATATCATATAAACAAGTAATGTACTCAGCTGCCACCCCAGTTATTCAGTAGTGTCCTGTATGTCGCCCTTAGATATACGGACGCCATTTGTGCTGACTTTACTTGAAAACCGCGCCAGCTGCAAGTCATTGTTAAATACGGCTCCCAAAGCGAGTTGTTTTTTTTTTCATTTCCATAGTTTCTTCCTATTTTGTGGGATGTTTCCAGCAGAAGAGTCTGCACTAGTGATGAGCAAACATGCTCAGATGAGGTGTTACTGGGGCATGCTCAGGTTCTGAGTGTGTTCAGTGTGCTTGAATAATATGTTCATATTATATAATATATGAAGGAATTGTCTACCAAACAGCCAATCCCTGCATGTGTTGTGGCTGTCTAAGGCTAGGTTCACATTGCGTTAGGGCAATCCGTTTAGCGCATAGCGCTAGCGGGTTGCGCTAACGCAATGCTTCCCTAGGGTCCGCGTTCGGTGTCCCCGCTAGCGCAGATCCCCGATCTGCACTAGCGAGGAACGGACCTCGGGCGCGCCGCGGACGCTGCAAGCAGCGTCCGAGGTCCGTCACTCAAATGACGCGACATCGCTAGCGCACGCCCAATGTGGGCAGGCGCTAGCGACGCGCTCACCATTACAGGCTATGGCGGCGTTAACGGACTACGTTAACACCGCGTTATGCCGCGGTGTAACATAGTCCGTTAAACGCGGTCACATAACGCAATGTGATCCTAGCCTAACAGCCACGAGACATGCAGCTGCAGGGACTTGAACATATTCTTCGAGCACGCTGAAGGCACTAGCACCTGAGCATGCTCAGATAACACCTTATCCAAGCACATTCGCTCATCAGTAGTCTGCACAGAAGTACAATAATAATACGGCTTTCTCACTTCATTTACTTCTTGTTTTCACAGTCTGAAGAAGACAAGCAACTACAAGATGAACTTGAAATGCTTGTGGAGAGATTGGGGGTCAGTATCCTGCTGGTTTTGCTTCCTAATGAGGAACATGTCTTGGTAGATGTCACTAGATGATATATCTCCTGCAGTTTCCTTCCTATTGGACTCTGTACATGTCGAGGTAAATCTATTATGTGGCTACTCTCATTTTTCATACTGGAAATTTTTTTTTTCTCTAGGAGAAGGACAGCTCCCTGTACAAACCGGCTCTGGAGGAACTCCGTAGGCAGATCCGCTCGTCCACCACTTCCATGACCTCTGTTCCCAAACCTCTGAAGTTCTTAAGACCTCACTATGGAAAACTTAAGGAGATTTATGAGAGTATGACACCTGGAGAAAATAAGGTAATTTTTTTTTTTTTGTTACGTAGTCCCTTGTATTAGGCTGTGAGTAGCTTCTTTTCTTGTTTTTTTTTCTTCCTACTAAGCCTTGCCCAAACTGCAGTCACTCTCCTCAGCCCATCCTCTTCTGGAAGTTGTCGTGTTTCATGGCCAAAACAGATTGAAAATGATTGTATCATGTCTCGCTCCCTGTAAGACAAAGGGGCCGATGCATCAAGCTTTTACACCAGAAAATAAACTCAGTAAAACAAAAGACGTGCGCACTGTTCAGCCTGAGCTTCCTGTTTCACCTCCCTTCGGCTTAGGAACGTTTCACTACCACTACGGACCAAGGGTGCTCATACAGAAAAAAAGCTAATCCACATGAATCCATAAAAGAAAAGAGCGAGCACTCACCATCCGTGTGTTCAAGTCCGGTCTTTATTAAAGTGGCTTACGATAAAAAACAGAGCATGGCAGGGAGATGCAGTGGAGGGACGACAGCTGTTTTGCGCTCCTGCGCTTCAACAGGTCCGATGGTGACTGCAGGTGGGTGATACCTTTACTTATACACTTCCGCTCTGGGAGTGCAAACCCAGCTGGAGTCATCACCACTAACCATACTCCTACTAATGGATAAAAACAATTAAAAACAACTTAAATAGAGCAACACTGAGATTGAATCCTTAGTGAATACAGAACACACCATAAATGATTATAAAAAGACAGACATGTCGGTTCTCTCATTGAGCCCCAAGGGACCCGTAGCATTAACCCTTAATATCCACCTTCCTTCACTTCTTAGCAATAGTCTATTGTGGTCTCCTCCCTGTTCCGGTAACTCGATTTTTTCTATTCCCGCAAATCGCATGCAAGTCGCGTCACCGTCATGAACAGAACGTATATGGTTAATGAGTCTTGGGACTCCTTTACCGGTACTAATAGATCTAAAGTGTTCCCTGAATCGGACAAATAAGGGGCGAATGGTTTTCCCTATGTAATAGAGACCACAAGGGCAAAACAATACGTATACCACATATGTGGTCCTGCAAGAAATGAAATCTTTCACTACTTTGCGTATGGGGCCAATTTGTAGAATTTTACCTGTAAGATGATATTTGCAGAAATTACAATGGCCACACTTTATATTGCCCTGTGGAATCCCCTGGGATAGCCAATTTTCGCGATTAGTTTTAACCCTATTGTGCACCAGAATATCTTTTAAGTTTGTGCCCCGACGACAGGCAAACAGAGGACCTGCATTTACCGGATCATTTAATACCGGATCACTTTCTAGGATATGCCAGTGCTTGCGTATAGCCGTTCTGATACATTTGTCCATAGGGCCATATTTAAAGCTGAAAACAAATTTTCTAGATTTGGCTTCTGGTGCAGTGTCTTGTTTCCTTTCCCTGTTTGCCCCAGTATTAGCTCCTTCTGTTCTCGCCAAAGCCTGGTCTAAAACGGGGGGAGGATAACCTCTGGCTCTAAATCTGTTATATAATTCGCGTGACTGACATGTAAAACCTTCCTGACTGCTATTGACTCTTTTCACCCTGAGAAACTGGCTATAAGGGAGTGATGTCTTGGTGTAATGGGGATGCGCACTTTTAAAATGTAAGAGAGAGTTTGTTGCTGAAGGTTTTCGAAATATCTCCGTTTGGATGGTGCCTTCGTTAATCCAAACTTTAACGTCTAGAAATTCTAAACTAGAACCCCCAAATACTGATGTAAATTTCATGTTCATATCGTTCGTCGACTCTAGGTGCATTACAAATGATTGAAAGGCCAATTGGTCTCCATCCCATACAATGAGGATGTCATCCACAAATCTTATGTAAAGTTTTATGTGTTTTAACAAAGGGTTGTCCTCTGTATATACGTAACGCTTTTCAAAGACCGCTAGGTACAGATTGGCGAAGGTACAAGCTACGGGCGTACCCATTGCTGTACCTTCGGTTTGAAGAAACCATGAGGAATCAAATTTGAAAGCGTTGTGCGTGAGGACAAACCGCAGGCCATCACATATGAACGCTACCGTTTTTTCGTCCGTGGGGGTAGAAGAAAGGACGTTTCTTACTGCCTCTACACCCTGTTGTTGAGGGATGCGCGTGTAGAGGCTTTCTACATCTATAGATGTAAGGCAAAACCCCTCCTGCCAATTAAAACCTCTCAGTGTTTTTAAGAAATGTTTGGTGTCTCGTATATAAGAGGGAATGTCAGGAAGGAGAGGATGTAAAAGCCAGAAAACACCAGAAAAGTGCATAAAACCATTGAAAAGTCGCCAGATATTTGAGTGGTGAAAAAATGTTGGAACTTCTGAAATTTTCATAGATTTTGTCACATGAGGGATATCTGCGGCCTGGTTCAATAACAAGTGAATTTACCAAGGCCAGACACATATGGGCGGAAATATGCATATTGCGTACTGTCACATGATCCCCCGATGCCGACACCGCCATTGGAGATTCCTGACAGCATTCTTTGTGTGCGCTGTGAGAATTCACATAGTGACTGCAGACTTTAGCCCCAAGCCTGGACAACCCCTTTAATGAAATTGATGCTTTGTTCTCCTGCAAGACGGGTGTAGCACAATGTGCGCTATGTCAACCTTTTGAGTCGGCCCCATAGTATAAGGTAGTTGTGTGGTGTACGGCATAATAATTGGCCTGCTAAATTACAATGAAAAGAGAAGTCTGTGTCTGGCTGCACTAGGCGGCTCTCGAAAATGGGAGTAGGACATGGGGCTAAGGGAAGCTGAGGATAATGGGGGAATGTAAAATGATGAGTAACAAAGCGTCTCTCCACTCTGGCTCACAAGGGGGTCTGTGATGTCTGTATTTCCTAAATGAGCATATGTACAGCACCCTTATGTTCCAGGACCACCTTATCTGAATGTTCATATTTGTGATTAATAGATGTTGTGCTGGTTCAGGATATTTGGAGTAAATACATAAACCTCCATAATATGGATTTATGGCAATTTTTACAGTAAATTCTGTGGTGATTTAGTTAATGATTCTTTTTTTTTTTTTGCCCTTCAGCATTTTGCTGCTGATATAATTTCCGTTCTTGCGATGACTATGAGTGGTGAAAGGGAATGCCTCAAGTACCGACTCCTGGGATCTCAGGAAGAACTGGCATCATGGGGACACGAGTATGTAAGGTAAGTCAGAAAGTCTCCGTTTCATTAATTGTCTTCACTGACTTGATCAACCCTTTCAAATCCTGTAGACTTTTTAGTTTTTTCTTTTTTTTTTCTTCATACTTTTCTTTCAAGAACCATGATTTTTTTTTTTTTAATGTAGTTTTAATTCCCCTCTTGTGACCTGAACCTCAGATTGTTTGATTGGTTATTCTACAGTTGTGCAGTATATAGTGAAAATGATGCTCTCCTGCCTGTGGCTTAACTTTACAGTAGCGCCAAGATGGCAGCCATGGTGGCCTTCAGCAACCCGCTGCAATTGTGTGAGACAAATGGGGGTTGGCGTGTGCACTAGTGAACTCTCACTTTAATTATCGCTGTTCTTGATAAACTGGTGACTAAATGGTTAACCCCTTAAGCCCCGAGGGTGGTTTGCACGTTAATGACCGGGCCAATTTTTACAATTCTGACCACTGTCCCTTTATGAGGCTATAACTCTGGAACGCTTTGACGGATCTTGGCGATTCTGACATTGTTTTCTCGTGACATATTGTACTTCATGTTAGTGGTAAAATTTATTCGATATAACTTGCGTTTATTTGTGAAAAAAATGGAAATTTGGCGAAAAGTTTGAAAATTTCGCAATTTTCCAACTTTGAATTTATGCCCTTAAATCACAGACATATGTCACACAAAATACTTAATAAGTAACATTTCCCACACGTCTACTTTACATCAGTACAATTTTGGAACCAAAATTTTTTTTTGTGACGGAGTTATAAGGGTTAAAAGTTGACCAGCAATTTCTCATTTTTACAACACCATTTTTTTTTAGGGACCACATCTCATTTGAAGTCATTTTGAGGGGTCTATATGATAGAAAATACCCAAGTGTGACACCATTCTAAATACTGCACCCCTCAAGGTGCTCAAAACCACATTCAAGAAGTTTATTAACCCTTCAGGTGTTTCACAGGAATTTTTGGAATGTTTAAATAAAAATGAACATTTAACTTTTTTTCACACAAAATTTATTTCAGCTCCAATTTGTTTTATTTTACCAAGGGTAACAGGAGAACATGGACCCCCAAAGTTGTTGTACAATTTGTCCTGAGTACGCTGATACCCCATATGTGGGGGTAAACCACTGTTTGGGCGCATGGCAGAGCTCGGAAGGAAAGGAGCGCCATTTGACTTTTCAATGCAAAATTGACTGGAATTGAGATGGGACGCCATGTTGCGTTTGGAGAGCCCCTGATGTGCCTAAACATTGAAACTCCCTACAAGTGACACCATTTTGGAAAGTAGACCCCCTAAGGAACTTATCTAGATGTGTGGTGAGCACTTTGACCCACCAAGTGCTTCACAGAAGTTTATAATGCAGAGCCGTAAAAATAAAAAATCATATTTTTTCACAAAAATGATCTTTTCGCCCCCAATTTTTTATTTTCCCAAGGGTAAGAGAAGAAATTGGACCCCAAAAAATGTTGTGCAATTTTTCCTGAGTA
This sequence comes from Ranitomeya variabilis, assembly GCF_051348905.1. Lineage (NCBI taxonomy): Eukaryota > Metazoa > Chordata > Amphibia > Anura > Dendrobatidae > Ranitomeya > Ranitomeya variabilis. The sequence goes on along the minus strand of NC_135233.1, from coordinate 839,549,744 downwards.
CGCTGATACCCCATATGTGGGTGTAAACCATTGTTTGGGCGCATGGCAGAGCTTGGAAGGGAAGGAGCACCATTTGACTTTTCAATGCAAAATTGACTGGAATTGAGATGGGACGCCATGTTGCGTTTGGAGAGCCCCTGATGTGCCTAAACATTGAAACCCCCCACAAGTGACACCATTTTGGAAAGTAGACCCCCTAAGGAACTTATCTAGATGTGTTTTGAGAGCTTTGAACCCCCAAGTGTTTCACTACAGATTATAACGCAGAGCCGTGAAAATAATTTTATTTTTTTTTCTCAAAAATGATTTTTTAGCCCCCAGCTTTGTATTTTTACAAGGGTAACAGAATAAATTGGACCCCAAAATTTGTTTTCCAATTTGTCCTGAGTACGCTGATACCCCATATGTGGGGGGGAACCACTTTTTGGGCGCATTACAGAGCTCGAAAGGGAAGGAGCGCCATTTGGAATGCAGACTTAAATGGATTGGTCAGCAGCCGTCACGTTGCATTTGCAGAGCCCCTGATGTACCCAAACAGTACAAACCCCCCACAAGTGACCCCATATTGGAAACTAGACTTCCCAAGGAACTTATCTAGATGTGTTTTGAGAACTTTGAACCCCTAAGTGTTTCACTAAAGTGTATAGCGCAAAGCCGTGAAAATAAAAATTCTTTTTTTTTTTTTTTCACAAAAATGATTTTTTAGCCCCCAGTTTTGTATTTTCACAAGGGTATCAGGATAAATTAGACCCCAAAAGTTGTTGTCCAATTTGTCCTGAGTACGCTGATACCCCATATGTGGGGGGGGAACCACTGTTTGGGCGCATGACAGAGCTCGGAAGGGAAGGAGCGCCATTTGGAATGCAGCCTTAAATGGATTGGTCTGCAGGCGTCACGTTGCATTTGCAGAGCCCCTGATGTACCCAAACAGTACAAACCCCCCACAAGTGACCCCATATTGGAAACTAGACCTCCCAAGGAACTTATATAGATGTGTTGTGAGAACTTTGAACCCCCAAGTGTTTCACTATAGTTTATAACGCAGAGCCGTGAAAATAAAACATCTTTTTTTTCCCACAAAAATGATTTTTAGCCCCCCAAATTTTTATTTTCCCAAGGATAACAAGAGAACTTGGACCTCAGAAGTTGTTGTTCAATTTGTCCCGAGTACGCTGATAACCCATATGTTGGGGTAAACCCCTTTTTGGGCGCACGGGAGAGCTCGGAAGGGAAGGAGCACTGTTTTACTTTTTCAACGCAGAATTGGCTGGAATTGAGATTGGACGCCATGTCCCGTTTGGAGAGCCCCTGATGTGCCTGGACAGTGGAAACTTCCCAATTCTACCTGAAACCCTAACCCAAACACACCCCTAACCCTAATCCCAACGGTAACCCTAACCACACCCCTAGCCCTGACACACCCATAATTCTAATCCCAACCCTAATCCAAACCGTAAATGTAATCCTAACCCTAACTTTAGCCCCAACCCTAACTTTAGCCCCAACCCTAACCCTAACTTTACCTCCAACCCTAGCCCTAACCCTACCCCTAACCCTAAACGTGACTGAAATACGTGGCACTGAAATACGTGGCACTGAAATACGTGGCACTGAAATACGTGGCACTGAAATACGTGGCACTGAAATACGTGGCACTGAAATACGTGGCACTGAAATACGTGGCACTGAAATACGTGGCACTGAAATACGTGGCACTGAAATACGTGGCACTGAAATACGTGGCACTGAAATACGTGGCACTGAAATACGTGGCACTATGACTGTCAGAAAATGTTCATTAAACGGTTAGGGGTGAGGTTAGGGGTAGGGTTAGGGTTTGGATCCCTTTATCACCTTGATGGTGGTGGGTGGCTTTTCAGTGTGTTTTCTGGGTTTTTTTTCGATAAAAACGCATGCGTTTTTAACGCAAACGCATGTGCTTAAAAACGCAAGAAAATACTGCAGGCTGTATTTCTGAAAATGAACACATGCAGAAAAAAAACGCATGCGTTTCAAAACGCGACCAAACGCGTACAAAAAAACGCATGCGTTTTCAATGTTAAATATAGGGAATAACGCATGTGTTTTTTTGTGCAAAAAACGCTGCAGACAAAAACGCAAGTGTGAAACCAGCGACGCTTTTTATAGCAAAAAAGTTTTTGCGTCTCCACATTTTGAGACCTATAATTTTTCCACATTTTGCTCCACAGAGTCATGTGAGGTCTTGTTTTTTGCGGGACGAGTTGACGTTTTTATTGGTAACATTTTCGGACACGTGACCGTTTTTGATCACTTTTTATTCCGATTTTTGTGAGGCAGAATGACCAAAAACCTGCTATTCATGAATTTCTTTTGGGAGAGGCGTTTATACCGTTCCGCGTTTGGTAAAATTGATAAAGCAGTTTTATTCTTCAGGTCAGTACGATTACAGCGATACCTCATTTATATCATTTTTTTATGTTTTGGCGCTTTTATACGATAAAAACTATTTTATAGAAAAAATTATTATTTTGGTATCGCTTTATTCTCAGGACTATAACTTTTTTATTTTTTTGCTGATGATGCTATTTGGCGGCTCGTTTTTTGCGGGACAAGATGACGTTTTCAACGGTACCATGATTATTTATATCAGTCTTTTTGATCGCGTGTTATTCCTCTCTTTGTTCGGCGGTATGGTAATAAAGCGTTGTTTTTTGCCTCGTTTTTTTTTTTTTTTCTCTTACGGTGTTTACTGAAGGGGTTAACTAGTGGGGCAGTTTTATAGGTTGGGTCGTTACGGACGCGGCAATACTAAATATGTGTACTTTTATTGTTTTGTTTTTTTAATTTAGATAAAGAAATGTATTTATGGGAATAATATATATATTTTTTATTATTATTTATTTAGGATTTTTTTTTTTTTTTACACATGTGGAAAATTTTTTTTTTTACATTGTCCCAGGGGGGGACATTACAGATCGATGATCTGATAGTGTGCACAGCACTCTGTCAGATCTGCGATCTGCTGTGCAGGGCTGCAGGCTTACCAAGCGTCTGCTCTGAGCAGACACTCGGTAAGCCACCTTTCTCCCTGCAGGACCCGGATGCCGCGGCCATCTTGGATCCGGGACCTGCAGGGAGGAAGAAGGTAGGAGACCCTCGGAGCAACGCGATCACATCGCGTTGCTCCGGGGGTCTCAGGGAAGCCCGCAGGGAGCCCCCTCCCTGCGCGATGCTTCCCTATACCGCCGGTACACTGCGATCATGTTTGATCGCGGTGTGCCGGGGGTTAATGTGCCGGGGGTGGTCCGTGACCGCTCCTGGCACATAGTGCCGGATGTCAGCTGCGATAGGCAGCTGACACCCGGCCGCGATCGGCCTATCCCGTCGGTGGGAATTAAGGCCCACCCCACCTCGACGGGATAGTACGTCAGATGGGATTAAGGGGTTAAACAGTAGCGATTTGATCTAGCTCCAGTCACGCCCAGAATTTGCTTGGTATGGTGTGGGCTCGCCACCTCCATACATCTCCCACGTGACCTGTGACAAAAATGTACGTCACAGGCCGATAAAAGGTTCAAGTCGTCGCCTTTATTGGCGCCTATGTAGTAGGGAATGTAGCAGGGGGAGGTGGTCATGTGAGTGAATGTACAGAATAATATATAACTATCTGTTTAAATGTTGATGGTGTCAGTATGTCCCTCTTAATCCATATGTTGGGGACATTTCATAAGAAGTAGGTTTGGTTGCCGCTTTTTCTTCACTTATTTCTTGCCGTCGTTCTGACGTGTACGTATTGAGAGAGTATTTCCCAACCAGGAGCCCTGGGCCTTCTTGAAGGGGCTGTCCAGTATCAGAACAAAAGTCGCTGCAGTCACTCTGTGCTGAATCTTGACTGTGTAGTTTGTGCTCACTGTCATGATCCCTCTGTGTTCCCCAAGCAGGGCATGTGTGATCTGCATACTTTCCGTCACATGCAGACTAGATTCACCCTGCTTCTCTCGATTCTCTTCTATCTAAAGAAGATTGGTGAGGCTAGTCGGCCTGTGAAGGAAATTATGCAAATTGGATACATGCAGTCATGATTCTGCAAACTTTTCTTCTGAGACTAGACAACCCCTTTAAGTCCCATTTAGAGGTTCCTCAGAAGTGGTATTGCTTTTCAGGGGTTCTCGTGTGGGAATCCATCCAGTATGATTTGAGTTGTTTCTGCACAGAACAGAAGGGTAATACATAGCAGAAAACCCTCCCTCCATGTTACTGACTCCCTAGAATTTGTCTTACTGGAAGGTGAGAAAGCGATCATAGAATAGTGGATATTTCACTGGTGAACTTCAGCTCTTACAATGATCTTTCTTTCTGATAGGCATTTGGCTGGGGAAGTTGCGAAAGAATGGCAAGAAGTGGAGGAATCCGATAAATCCCAGCGGGATACTCTGCTGACTTTGGTGAAGGAGATTGTCCCATACAATATGGCCCACAATGCTGAGCATGAAGCCTGCGACCTGCTCATGGAAATTGAGCAAATGGACATGTTGGAAAAGTACATTGATGATAACGCATATGCTAAAGTTTGCCTCTATCTCACCAGGTGGGTCTCTAATGCCAGCCATGTTAAGAACTTCAACGTTCTTTGAAAAATAAAAATCAGTAATCAAAAAACACCATTTCTCAGATATTGGGCGTCAGGAGGTATTTCAGCCTTGTCAGTTAGCAACACAAAAGTCTTGTCAATTGCCCGAACCTCTGTCTTCATGCTTCTTGGACATCAAAGCAAATCGCTGGGGTGCATTCAAAGATTTCCTTTACACACTTCTTCCCCCTACAGTTTGGAGGAAAACGGCAAAGGGCAGACATTGTGCCTCCTATAACAAAACTGTCTACACATGCGGTTAACAATGTCTTTCTCTTCCATTCAGTTGTGTGAGTTACGTCCCTGAACCTGAGAACTCCTCTCTCTTGCGTTCTGCGCTCTCTCTTTTCCGGAAGTTTGATCGCTATCCAGAGGCGCTGCGACTTGCTCTCATCCTCAATGACATGGAGCTTGTGGAAGACATCTTCACTTCCTGCAAGGATGTGTAAGTATCAGTTACTTAATTTACTGCTTATACTAAATTTATCACTATTTTTCTATATTTTTATTTGATCAGTCTTAGTGAGCTACCTCTCCTCACAGTTGCCTTTAATCTTTTTATATGAATTTCTGATTTCTGTAGCTTATTTGCCAGTCTAAAAATAGGAAAGCAAAATCCTTTAAAACTTGGGAGAGCCCACCGAGGTTTCCAGTTTGAAGGTGGTTCAGGACGCATTTGCTTTTTTTTTTTTTAAAAAAAAAAAATCCTGAAGTGTCTTTTTGTTTGTTTACTTTTACTTGCTTCATTGTTTTGTTTTGCATTTTCCGTTTTTGTGTTTTTTTTTTATTTTGTATTTTTCCCATTCAACAATGAAGAAACTGCTATCGTGTTCTGAAGCAATAATGCAGGGAAAAAGGTCAAAAAAGAAGCCTGGGTGTCTTCTGGGCATACTGTGAGCCTACTCATTGACTTGTATTGTAAAGTATAGACTGTCTTTTTAGTGAAAGAATAGTCAAGTCATTTCTTTTAGCTGCTCACCCCTGCCATTGACTTTTGCAGTAACTCATGACTCATACAGGGAAAATTGACCTCCTGTTTATAGTTTAGAAGGATTCAGCTAGTCCGTTTTTAATCATGTGATGTCATAAATCTAATGGGAAAAAAAGAATTAACTGTGTAGAAAGGCAAAATGAGCAATTGTAAGTACACAGTGCAATATAATATGATGACTGCAGTATATTAAGAGGATAAAAACTTTGATGGGAGGAGGAGGAGGAGTGCTTCTTTAGCAAATTAAGGAATTTCAAGCACCACACACAAACCACCGACACACAGAAAGTCTATCTCGTAGTGGAGATGAGTTGCAGGGCTATATATATTATATTATATTATGATATAAATTATATATTACATTGTGATATATATTCAATTATATTACATTGTGATATATATTCAATTATATTACATTGTGATATATATTCAATTATATTACATTGCCATATATATTCTATTATATTTAGATGGTGGCCTGATTCTAACGCATCGGGTACTCTGGGATATGTATGTAGTTTATTTATGAAGATTTCAGAATAATGCAATGAATGCAAAGGATTCGGCTGGCCAGGCGCGACCAATTAGCGAAGCGTGGTTCAAATCCCGCGCCAATTCGCGGCGGACTGCGCCTGTCGCTGATTGTTCGCGGCCAGCCGCAACCAATCAGTAAAGCCAGGGCCAGCTGCAGGTTTTTGAGGGCCCCGGGTGAAAGAGTGTCACAGCCCACGCAGTATGTAGCACAGCCCACGCAGTATGGTTTATAGCAATGTGGGCACCATATTCCTGTTAAAAAAAGAATTAAAATAAAAAATAGTTTTATACTCGCCTTCCGGCGGCCCCCGGATCAAGCCCAGGCCTTTAGCGATGCTCCTCGCGACGCTCCGTTCCCAGTAATGCCTTGCGGCAATAACCCGTGATGATGTGCGGTCTCGAGAGACTGCTATGTCATCATCTCGCGAAACCGCTACGTCATCACAGGTCGTTGCCGCAATGCATTCTTGGGACCGGAGCGTCGCGAGGAGCGGAAAAGGCTGCCGCGGATGCCTGAAGGTGAGAATATAATGATTTTTTTTTATTATTTTTTTTTTTTATTATTATTATTTTTTAACATTATGTTTTTACTATTGATGCTGCATAGGCAGCATCAATAGTAAAAAGTTGGTCACACAGGGTTAATAGCAGCCTTAATGGACTGCGTTACACCACGTTATGCCGCAGTGTAGCGCAGTCCGTTTAACTGACTGCTAAAACGCTATGTGGCCTCTGACTGGAGGGGACTAGGGAGGGGCCAATTCGCGGCCGGACTGTGCCTGTCGCTGATTGGTCGCGCCCAGCTGGGCGCGACCAATCAGCAAAGCGTGGTTGAAATCCCACACCAATTCGCGGCCGGACTGCGTTTAATCAACTGAATGCGACTAATCACCGAAGCGGTGTTTAAATCCCGCGGCAGTATCGCTGATTGGTCGCAGCCGGCCGCGTAGTATATAGCAGCCACGTAGTATATTGCACAGCGATGTAGTATATTGCACAGCCACATAGTATATTGCACAGCCACGTAGTATATAGCACAGCCCACGTAGTGTATAGCACAGCGACGTAATATATATCAGCCACGTAGTATAGAACACAGCACACGTAGTATATAACAGACAGCCACGTAGTATATAGCAGTCGCGTAATATTTAGCAGCCACGTAGTATATAACTCAGCCCACGTAGTATATAGCACAGCCCACGTAGTACACAGCAGTGTGGGCACCATATCACTGTAAAAAAAAAAGAATTAAAATAAAAAAATAGTTATATACTCGCCTTCCGTCATCCACCGAAGCTGTCCCGCTCCTCGTGATGCGACCCGCAGCTTCCGTTCCCAGGAAAAAGCTAAATATGTCACCCGGATTTAACAAGTTGTATAGCAATTCTTCCATCTATAACAGGTCTCTCTTCTTAGTAAATGTGCACTGTTACTTTTACCTTTAGTGTTATTCAGAAACAGATGGCCTTCATGCTCGGCCGGCACGGAGTCTACCTAAGTCTGAATGAAGATGTTGAAGAATATGAGGATTTAACTGAAATCATGTCCAATGTCCAACTTAATAGCAACTTCCTCGCTCTGGCTCGTGAGGTGAGTAATGGGATTCATCCATAGCTATTTCTCCCACAAGCTTCCTTTTTATTGTAATCTGCTTGTACATCTCCCATCGCTTGTGTAATTTTCCTTCTGTAGCTTGATATTATGGAACCCAAAGTGCCAGATGACATCTACAAAACCCACCTGGAAAATAACCGTAAGTTGTAATAAGTAATTTTTAATTACATTGGTTGCATTGTTTCACAATACAAACTACATACAATATTAAAGGAGATGTTTGATTGGCTGCAGTGATCATGTGACATTTTTTGATCTCTTAATATCAGGCTGATGTCTTTACTATGACTATCCAGTTCAGAATGGCTGTAGAATCCATTTTGAAAGGCTAAACTCGGTCTTTGCCCACCTATCCTGGTTAACTGCTCCTCAGAGTTCACCCTACTGCTGAGATCTCACACTGATCAGTACAAGTTACAGTTATCCTTCAGGCTGGGTGGACGGAGTTTGAGTATACTCGTGAGCTTTCTTTCCTTAGCTGAACTCGTAAAGTGCTCATTTTGAAGGGATTCTGTCAGGAGGAGCAACCTCAAGCCGTGTATATGGGCATATAGGTCATAGAAAGTTGAATAAAATACCTTGATATCTTGATATATTATTCCAGAGAAATCCACCGTTTTCTTAATATGTAAATTAGCTGTTAAGATCTATGGGCCGGACTCTGATTTCTCCAAGAATCTGCCTCCAGAGATAATTGTAAATAAAAGGGGTAATTTCCAGTGTGAGACATATAATGACTGATAGTCTGATCTCCTGATCTACATGTATCACACTGGTAACGCCCTGTTTCATTAAAAATAATCTCTGGAGGCAGATTCTCAGGTTTATCACTGTACGGCCCATAGATCTTAACAGCTCATTCACAGATTAAGAATATGGATTTCTCTGGAATAAGACATTGTATCTCAGATATCAAGGTATCATTTTATAAAACTTTCTATGATCTGTGTGCCTATATAGATGGATTAGAAGGGTTGATCCTACTGACAGATTACCTTTAAGATTAGCCATTCTAGCATGCATTTTCAAAATAAGTGCAACAGCCTCATCAGGTCTGTGAGATCTAATTAACAATGTATGCATATTATACAGTGAATTAGGGTAAGCAGAAAGTGAACACACCATTTATTTATCCCTTTTATAATATATCCATTAGGATTTGGAGGTAGTGGATCTCAGGTAGATTCAGCAAGGATGAATTTGGCTTCCTCCTTTGTGAATGGATTTGTTAATGCAGCCTTTGGGCAAGACAAGCTGCTGACTGATGATGGAAACAAGTGGCTATATAAGAACAAAGATCATGGTAAGAAAGGACTAAGATGCAGGTCCTTGCTGTAACATTCAGCACATTGTGCTGTAAGGATCTCACTGGTCTCCACTTGTGTAATTCTATGTTAATAGGAATGCTGAGTGCAGCTGCTTCTTTGGGAATGATCCTTCTTTGGGATGTGGATGGAGGACTTACGCAGATAGACAAGTATTTATATTCTTCTGAGGACTACATTAAGGTAAAAAGATGCGCTGTGCATTTTTGATTTTGGGTTTATAAGTACAGTTAGAAAAATCATTCATTATGCATACTGTTTAACATTAGGACAGGATTTAGTAGCTGCTACTGCATCCAAACATCCTATCTAAAGGGTTTCCTAAGAACAATGTCCATAGCACTCCTATTCACTTAAAGGGAATCTGTCAGCAGGTTTTTGCTACCTCATCTGAGAGCAGCCTGATGTAGGCAAAGAGAAGCTGAATTCAACAAAATATCACTTAGTTTACTGGGTGCAGCCGTTCTCACACAATCAGAGCTTTTCGATTTAGCAATGAAGCAGGGCTGAGGATGCTAACCCCGCCCACACCACAGCTAACCCCGCCCACACCAGGCTCTCTGTAAAAAGTCCATAGACAGTGAGGTGGTTGGCTGCGGGACTAGTCCAGCAATGTTAATCTTAATGATAAATCCTTCGGTTAGTAAACAAGTGACACATCCTAAATTCTGTGTGCCTCTATCTCATGCTGTCTTCAGATTAGATAGCAAAAACCTGCTAACAGAATCTCTTTAAGTGGCAAAGATTGTACTTCATCGTAGGTTGCATACGCAGAAGGCAGTGGCACTGGGAGCATGTGGGAACACTAGATATTTGAAGAGGTGAATGTAGCATATGTTCTTGTTTTCAGCTTCCTGTACGTTTTTGATGGTGGATCCCCACCTGTAATACTCCCAGTGGGGAGGTGGTTTTAGCTAATCCCATGCTGATGACCTGTGCTGTCTTGGCGGCTTAGCACATAAAAGGCTTAAATGAAGTTAGTCTGGAGGCGTTCAGCTGAAGATGTATCAAATTTGTCAATCAGGCACCCGCTGTTTGATGGGTTTGGTGCATTAGACTTCTTACTGGACAACCCCGTATTAATTGCCCAGATTGCAGCATAAATAAATAAAAAATGTAGCTATCTTCTGGACCAGCGCAGCTTATCTATGCCGTGACCAGTAGTGGACCACAAGGGTCAGAGCGTTGCTAGGTTGGGAAGTGAAATATACTTTTTTTTTTCTCCTTAAATGTAGGACATCGGGCGCTTTCGGGGTTATTCAGTAGCTGACAACCTCTTAAGCCACCTGTTTGGTTTACTGTAAACTCTTTGTTGCAACAAAAAACTAGTGCTCGCCATTAATTTAGCACATTTTATGACTTGCTGTAACATCGCCTATGACCTAAGAATATATCCTGAAATGGTCAGTTTGTTGGAAATGATCTGTTCATTTAACCACCGAACGTGACATATTTACATAGTGTCAAAAATCTGCAGCATCACCAATTGGTGATGAGGCACAACAATATTAAAAGAAGCGCTGTGGAGTTGGTAATTCAGAATCCTCAATTTCCCGGACTCCAACTTTGACTTCCGATTCCCTCATCACTACTGAGCATGTGCATAAAGTGTAGAACAGACTCATGTCAACTAAAAGCCTAGATCAGGAACAGAAGCGACATTTATAGGACATTTTATAACTTTCAGAAATTATGAAAGCATGAACAGCACTGAACTGCTGAACCCAATTCATTATTTAGTTTATGCCTCAGTCTGTCCATTTTATACTGACTCCACCAAAATGGACACGGACTCCCAACCCTGGTTAAAGGGAGTCTGTCTGCCCCCAAAAACTGCACTTTTTAGTATTTTACTCACTGCCTCCATTCAGCAGAAACTGAAGTTTCACCATATGTTAATTGGATTAATCGCTGCGCCCTTGGTGTGGCTAAGAGGCACAGTGCACTGTTTTGCCCCATGGTTTTGCTTGCCTGCGCCTCTCACTGGTGTTGAGGGTGCGAGGTCATGCAAAAAAGTGGTGAATTAAAGCACCGAGCATCTTGGCAATTCCAAGGGTGCACCAAGTAACCCAGCTAATGTTTTGGTAAAACCTTGTAGTTTCTTCAGATTGGGGACAGCGATTGGAACACTGTGCTTAGTTTATGCTGTCAGGCTGGCAGACTCCATTTTAATACATTCTCCCTACAATGTTGTATTTAGTGTCTGACATGAGGCATTTTCCGTCCCTGCAGTCTGGAGCGCTCTTGGCCTGTGGCATTGTGAACTCTGGGGTGAGAAATGAATGTGATCCAGCTTTGGCCCTTCTCTCAGACTATGTCCTCCATAATAGCAACACCATGCGTCTTGGTGCCATTTTTGGGTGAGTGACACAGCATGTATTATGTATTAGCAACTGATTGAGTTTTAGTGGAATTGTGTGTGCCGTGTCTTATAGAAGGCTTAAGTGAGTTATTGGGAATAAGATGAGTTAACCAGCCAGGTTAGAAACTTGTATTCTACCTCTGGGAATCCTAAAATAACGTGGTTCCAGAGTTTGTTCCTTGTTGATGCAGGACTTGCCTAAACATAAGCATGAAAGGTTGTCCAGATGCCCAATGTGTATGTCATTGAAGCGGATACAGTGGGCATAAGGGTCAGAAGGCAGAGCAGTGGCCTCCTGTGCGTTATCTGGATGGTCTATTGGATTAGCTAGTGGCTGATCATGTAAAGGTACCGTCACACTCAGCAACTTTGCAAAGAGAACGACAACTATCCGTGACGTTGCAGCGTCCTGGATAGCGATCTCGTTGTGTTTGACATGCAGCAGCGATCTGGATCCCGCTGTGCCATCGCTGGTCGGAGCTAGAAGTCCAGAACTTTATTTCGTCGCCAGGTCGGCGTGTATCGTCATGTTTGACATCAAAAGCAACGACGCCAGCAACGAGCATAGGGGGCGTCGCAGCGTCTCCTTCTAGCCAGTCGGTACACTCCGGCTGTTTGACATGGAGCTAACAACCAGCGAGAACGAGAAGTCAGTCGCTTTTACGTCACTGGATCTCTCCTGCATCGTTCTGGAGTTGCTGTGTTTGACGTCTCTACAGCGACCTAAACAGCGACGCTCCAGCGATCTAGTTTAGGTCGGCTCGTTGTCTATATCGCCGCAGCGTCGCTGAGTGTGACGGTACCTTAAGTGTGTTGCCAGACTCCTCTGTGTAAAGCCCTTGTGTTAAGGAAAGAAGTTATCAGAGCCCTGTGGAGTAGATTAGAGCCCAGAACTATCTGATCGTATTATGTGACATGGAGATCAAACGTGTACTTTTTGTGTAATCAAAGTGTGACCTTCTCTAGAACCGCCTTTGAGCAGTAGTTACATGGAATATTAGGATGTGGAAATCGCATGCATTTTATATAAGCATATTTTATCCATTTAAAAATTCTTGTTCCTTACTTTCAGGTTAGGACTGGCATACGCTGGCTCCAATCGTGAGGATGTTCTGACACTTCTACTTCCAGTGATGGGGGATTCAAAGTCCAGTATGGAGGTAAGACATTGTGTGACGAGACACCCCTGTCCTCACAGATGATTGCATCTTCGCGTTCTCAGAGGTCGAAGTTGATTTATTTTTCTGGTCTTGTTATGGACATATAAAGACAATTTTGTCATATTTCGATCGGTTTTAGGTGGTTGGAGTAACCGCTCTGGCTTGTGGCATGATTGCGGTGGGATCATGTAATGGGGATGTGACATCCACAATCCTTCAGACTATTATGGAGAAATCTGAGCAGGAACTGAAGGACACATTTGCTCGCTGGCTTCCGCTTGGCTTGGGACTGAACCATCTAGGTGAGCAATAATTTTATTTATGGTCACATTTGTAAAGCTAGGAATGTTGGTTGGGGTGACTGCGACCTGATTCTGAGCGCATTCTCTTGTTTCTCCATTAGGAAAAGGTGAAGCCATCGAGGCAATTCTCGCTGCTTTGGAAGTTGTTTCTGAGCCATTCCGCAGCTTTGCCAATACTCTTGTGGATATCTGTGCGTATGCAGGTAGGTTCAAAGAGTAACTTTTCTGGGCTGTGAAGGTTACCTTTATAAAATCAGTGACAAGTCGTAAGTTATATTGGCGGGGAATCCAGCTACTGAGACTCCCAACAATCAATAAAACAATGGAACAGAATCTCTTAGCTGAGTGCTGTGCCCCTTCAACTTTGGTTGGTTTTGTTTCACTCTCTTCAAATATCCAGTATATGAATTTTTAGATGGTATATGATTTTTCCTACTTACCTGTAGCAATCAATGCCGCTTTCATGTTTTCTCAGCAGTGTATGAAATAAAAGCTAAGCTTTGACTGGTAGCTCTGGGCAGCAAAGACCATCTTCCTGAGACCTTTTTGATAAATGAGGCTGACTCACGCTACTATTACTGCGACGATTACTACTCTACTACTAAGTGGTACTACTAGAGATAAATGTGGACCGATAAAAGCTCTCCCTGCTATCATGGCTGTGGAGTCCTTCATTTTGGTGGAGTTGGTATAAAATGCACCAACTCCTAAAATATATAATCCATTGGGTACCATAGTACAATGCATGATGTGCTGTAAATGTTTTCATAATAATTTGGGAAAGTTATGAAATGTCCTGTCCCTGATCTCGGGATCTCTGCTTTTGGTTGAGATGAATCTGTGCTGTACTTTATGTACATGCTCAGTAGTGAGGCAGCACTGGGGAGTTGTAGTTGAGATCAGTCTGTGCTGCACTTCATGTACATGCTCAGTAGTGAGGCAGTGCTGTGGAGGTGTATTTGAGATGAATCTGTGCTGCACTTTATGTACATGCTCACTAGTGAAGCAGTGCTGTGGAGTTGTAGTTGAGATGAATCTGTGCTGCACTTTATGTACATGCTCAGTAGTGAGGCAGTGCTGTGGAGGTGTAGGTGAAATGAGTCTGTGCTGCACTTCATGTACATGCACTTTATGTACATGCTCAGTAGTGTGGCAGTGCTGGGGAGTCAGTGAGGGAAATTGAGGAGTCTGAGGTTTGGCTTACCAACTCCATAGCCCTGCATGCTATGAAGTTACTGTGAACAAATTATTAATGCTTTTGAAGCCAGACACTGTTAGTCTTCATGGACTTCTCATTCACTCACTGGCTGTATGAATTTGGTTTCAAAAAGCCAACGTTAAACTATGGCTGTGTTCACAGTGCTATGAGAGCCTTCCTGTGAGGGGTTGTCAAATTTGACGGAAGAATTGTTCTAGTTGTGGTTTTCAATAACCTCAACATGTGTGAGTCTTTAAAGGTCCACTGTCACCCCCTCCAGCCGTTATAAACTAAAAGAGCCACCTTGTGCAGCAGTAATGCTGCATTCTAACAAGGTGGCTCTTTTAGTTTTTGGTTCAAGTATTCCCAAAATAAAGCGTTTTGAAACTTATCCAAAATACCTGTCTTTAGCCAGGGAGGCGGGTCCTCACTCCCCAGCTTGAACCGCTACTCTGCCGTCACTCCAATCTTCAGGGGCTTTCGGCGCCGCCCCCTCAGCGCTGTTTACGCTTCAAAACCGGCGCCTGCCTGTGCGGGCAGTGCGGCCACCCACCTTTGGAATCCCAGCCTTGCAGTGTATTATGCACAGTGCGGGGCTGGAAGGCGGGGGACCTGGGGGAGCGTCTGACACACGCAGTGCGCATGCCCAGGAATCCTAGGCCCGCACTGTGCATAATGCATAACACACTGCGGGGCTGGGATTCCAAAGGTGGGTGGCCGCACTGCCCGCACAGGCGCAGTCTGCAAGCCTGGCTGGGACGTCAGACGGCCAGAGCTTACTGCGCCTGCGCAGCACAGTAGTACACAGCGCAGGCGCCGGTTTTGAAGCGTAAACAGCGATGAGGGGGCGGCGCCGAAAGCCCCTGAAGATTGGAGTGATGGCAGAGTAGCGGTTCAAGCTGGGGAGTGAGGACCCGCCTCCCTGGCTAAAGACAGGTATTTTGGATAAGTTTCAAAACACTTTATTTTGGGAATACTTGAACCAAAAACTAAAAGAGCCACCTTGTTAGAATGCAGCATTACTGCTGCACAAGGTGGCTGTTTTAGTTTATAACGGCTGGAGGGGGGTTACAGTGGCCCTTTAAAGGGGTTGTCCTCTATTTTTGTATTAATTCCCCATCAGTGGGGGTGCAACACTCAGCACCCCCACCGAACAACTATTCCCAGTGTCAGTGCTGACCGGGTGTTATCGGATGCGGAGCGTAACAGCAGAGTTCCATCAACTTTATAGTGGCTGCAGCCATGTACTATACTTCACTCCTCTTCAGTTGAATAGGGACAGATGTGCTGTACCCACTATACAGCTGACAGAGCTGTGCTGTGCAGCTATCATCTGGGCACCGCCAGCAATGGGGACAGTTTATCAGTGGGGGTGCCGGGTGTCAGACCACAATGGATCTGATCTTGATCTATCCTGAGGTTATCGATATAAAAGTTGTGGACGATCACTTTAAAGTTGAAGGTGTCTCTTGAAACGTATAGGGTCATATATGAGCGAAGCTATACCCGTTAGTAGTAAAGAGTTCACCCCTTTAATAAACTATAATGGAGAGCTATACTCATGCACAACCATCTTTTCCTCTCTGAAGTTTTGAAGTGAGAGGAATCCCCAATTTCGGGGTGCCAAAGATGGCCAGGAGCCAAAAGGTTTGGCATTGTGAACCGCAGGTTGTGCATCCCAGCATAATGTGCTGACTGTCACCATTAGCTACACGGTTATTGCATTCATTGTATACCGTACATCATTATTTCCTCTGGTGACAGCTGCATATAACTAACGTGTTGTCCTTTCAGTCTGTGAGGCTGTGAATTTGGTGCTGTTTATTTAAAAAAAACAGCTGGCCCCATTATAACAATATTTTAACCCCCGGAGCTTTTTTTGGTTTTCGTTTTTTCGCTCCCCTTCTTCCCAGAGCCATAACTTTTTTATTTTTCTGTCAATATGGCCATGTGAGGGCTTGTTTCTTGTGGGACGAGTTGTAGTTTTGAAAGACACCATTGGTTTTACCATGTTGTGTACTAGAAAACGGGAAAAACTAAATTCCAAGTGCGGTGAAATTGCAAAAAAAAGTGCAATCCCACACTTGTTTTTTGTTTTGCTTTTTTGCTAGGTTCACTAAATACTAAAACTGACCTGCCATTATGATTCTCCAGGTCATTACGAGTTCATAGACACCAAACATGGCTAGGTTTCTTTTTTATCTAAGTGGTGAAAACAAAAAACAAACTTTGTTAAAAAATAAAAAAAGAATTTGCTCCATTTTCCGATACTTGTAGCGTCTCCATTTTTTGTGATCTCGGTTGAGTGAGGGCTTATTTTTTGTGCACCGAGCTGATGTTTTTAATTATACCATTTTGGTGCAGATACGATCTTTTGATCGCCCGTTATTGTTGCGGCGACCAAAAAAAAGGAATTTTGGCTTTTTGACTTATTTTCTCGCTATTCTGTTTAGCAATCAGGTTTATCCTTTTTTTTTTAATCAGGCGATTCTGAACCGGCGATACCAAATATATGTATGTTTGGATTTTCATTTTTGTTTTATTTTGAATGGGGCTAAAGGGTGTGATTTGAACCTTTTTTATATTTTTTTTTTTTTTTAGATTTTTTTTAGATTTTTTAAAAACATTTTTACTTTTGGCATGCTTCAATAAGCCTGATCGGCTCTGCTACATAGAGGCGATGTTCAAATCACCTCTATATACCAGATTTTCTGACTTGCTATGAGTGCCGACCACTGGGTGGCGCTCACAGCAAGCCGGCACTGACAACCATAGTGGTCTCCAGGATACTTCAGGTTGTCATGCCAACACACCGGTGACCCGGGTCACCGGTGTGCGTATTTCCAGCCCAATGGCCGGAAGAGCGATTTTAAATGTTTGACAGCGGCATTTAACTGGTTAATAGCAACGAGTGGATCGCGATTCCACCCGCAGCTATTGCGGGCACATGTCAGCTGTTCAAAAACAGCTGACATGTCCCCGGGACGATGTGGGCTCACCGCAGGAGCCCTCATCAAAGGGAGGGATACTGACATCGGTGTACGCCTGATGTCGGTAAGGGGTTAAGAGATTTCTCGGCACTGAATTGTTAACCTATATAGGTAAAAAAATGATATACTAGGCTATTTATTATAGACTAGATGGTGGCCCGATTCTAACGCATCGGGTATTCTAGAATATGCATGTCCACGTAGTATATTGCCCAGTCACGTAGTATTTAGTATATTGCCCAGCGACGTAGTATATTGGCCAGCGACGTAGTATATTGCTCAGTGCTGTACTATATTGCCCAGTTACGTAGTATATTGCCCAGTTACGTAGTATATTGCCCAGTTACGTAGTATATTGCCCAGTCACGTAGTATATTGCTCAGCGCTGTAGTATATTGCCCAGTTACGTAGTATATTGCCCAGTCATGTAGTATATTGCCAAGCCACGTAGTATATTGCTCAGCGCTGTAGTATATTGCCCAGCGACGTAGTATATTGCCCAGCGACGTAGTATATTGCCCAGTTACGTAGTATATTGCTCAGTGACGTAGTATATTGCCCAGGGACGTAGTATATTGCCCAGGGACGTAGTATATTGCCCAGTGACGTAGTATACAGCACAGAGCCACGTAGTATATTAGCCAGTCACGTAGTATATTGCCCTGCCACGTTTGTCACAGGTTAAAAAATACAAAATAAACACATACTCACCTTTCCGAGGGCCCCTTGTAGTACACGGCAGCTTCCGGTCCCAGGGTTGGTCTGAGCGCAGGTCCTGTGATGACGTCACGGTCACATGACCGTGTAGCGGTCACATGACCGTGACGTCACGTCAGGTCCTTGCCGCGCAGGACTTGTGATGACGTCGCGGTCACATGACCGTGACGTCATGGCAGGTCCTGCTGCCATACCATCTTTGCCACCGCAAGCTGCAACGGAAGATGGCGGGCTGCGCGAGCGGCTCAGCGGACTACAGAGGGGTGAGTATAGCAGGTTTTTTTTTTTTTTTTATTTATTATTTTTAACATTACATTTTGTACTATTGATGCCGCATAGGCAGCGTCAATAGTACAAAGTTGGGGACACGCAGGGTTAATAGCGGCGGTAACGGAGTGCGTTACCCGCAGCATAACGCGGTCCGTTACCGCCGGCATTAACCCTGTGTGAGCAGTGTTTGCGGGCACCGGGCAGTGAGTGCGGGGAGTAAGGAGCGGCCATTTTTTTCTGGACTGTGCGTGTCGCTGATTGGTCGCGGCAGCCATGACAGGCAGTTGCCGAGACCAATCAGCGAACGAATAACCGTGACAGACAGAAGGACAGAAAGACGGAAGTACCCTTAGGCAATTATATAGTAGATGAATAATGCATATGAAAATACTTCTGATAACAGTTTCTACAGTTTCCAGTGCTGCTCCTGTGCTCTCCTGGATTATGTATTTGCAGCTGTGACTACTAGGCTCACTACCACGTCCTCTGTGTGACAGGAAGTCACTTTCTCATTGTAAATCTGAGACTCAGAAACAGGCTCTCATAGAATTATATTGAGAGCAATGAATGGTCGGCTGTGATGAGCCAGTCATAAGTTGAAGTGAAGGACAGCATCCAGTCAAGGTGAAAGTGAAAAAATCTTCTTTATTGTTATAGTTATGTTATTGTTATAATGTGTGCAAACTGTAAAGCGCTGCGGAATATGTTAGCGCTATATAAAAATAAAGATTATTATTATTATTATGGTTATATAGTTTTACTATGTAAATCTTGTGGGCGGTCTGAGCTATGATGATTGGTTCAGTGATGACCAACTTCCTATTTAAGGCCCCCACTTTGTCATTATAGTATGCTTGATAAAGACCCAATTGGGCTGAAACGTCGCATTTTATGGCACAATAAAGAAGATTTTTTCACTTTCACCTTGATTGGATGCTGTCCTTCACTTCAACTTATGGTATGTGCTCTTCCACCTGGGTCCGGTGGATATAGGACGGGCATCCTCGGCCTCTGTTCCTGTTATACTCTGTCAGATGTGCTGTCTGCCTTGCATTTATTTTTGTGATGAGCCAGTCAGTCAAAGCTGCAGTCTGATGAAGAAGAGGACCAGAGGAGCACTTAAAAAAAAAAAAAAAAAAAAGCAGAAGACAGCAACTGCTAAGTACTATAATGTATGCATTCTGATAGCTAATGGATGGGGAAAATTCAAGAAACCAAAAAGAAACTGCTGAAATGGGACTTTAAGTAAATTGTAGGAACAATTGGTGTTTTTCGTTGTCTTAATACATCAGTGACCACTGCAACATTTCTTTACTAGGTTCTGGAAATGTGCTGAAGGTGCAGCAGCTTCTTCATATTTGCAGTGAACACTATGACTCTAAGGAGAAAGAAGAGGAGAAGAAAGACAAAAAGGAAAAAAAGGAGAGTGCTGCTGACATGGGATCACACCAGGTGTGGCTAAAATCTGGCCTGAGGCATATTTACACAGCCATTATTGTTCAGCTAATTGCCCTAATGATCTGGCCATATAGTCTTAGGGCTGGGCATAAATGTTGGCAAGATTTCAGCTGCACTTACACTGACAAGTTATCGTGAACAAGCATTCCTAGGGACACTCTTGTCACTATATTGTTGCAGTGTAAACTCGTGAAAGCTCGTTCATTGGTTCTAATGGTATTTTCTGCAGCACATGAGATCATTGTCCTCTGAAGAGAATCATCCTGTGTAAACAGTGGCAGCCTATGCACACTAAACAACTTCTTACCCATCATTCAGTGCACATAGTTTACCATGGTCTGCCTGTGTAGATGGGCTATTTAACGACCACTGATCGGCAAATATTTACTCCATTAGAGGTCTCTGGTTGGTCCAGGTGAATGGGCCTTTAAGGTACCGTCACATTAAGCGACGCTGCAGCGATAGCGACAGCGATGCTGATCGCTGCAGCGTCGCTGTTTGGTCGCTGGAGAGCTGTCACACAGACAGCTCTCCAGCGACCAACGATGCCGAGGTCCCCGGGTAACCAGGGTAAGCATCGGGTTGCTAAGCGCAGGGCCGCGCTTAGTAACCCGATGTTTACCCTGGTTACCAGCGTAAAAGTTAAAAAAACAAACAGCACATACTCACCAGCGCGTCCCCCAGCCTCTGCTTCCTGACACTGACTGAGCTCCGGCTCTAACAGCACAGCGGTGACGTCACCGCTGTGCTTTCACTTTCAGTTTAGGGCCGGCGCTCAGTCAGCGTCAGGAAGCAGAGGCTGGGGGACGCGCTGGTGAGTATGTGCTGTTTGTTTTTTTAACTTTTACGCTGGTAACCAGGGTAAACATCGGGTTACTAAGCGCGGCCCTGCGCTTAGTAACCCGATGTTTACCCTGGTTACCAGTGTAAAATATCGCTGGTATCCTTGCTTTTGCTGTCAAACACGGCGATACACGGCGACCTAGCGACCAAATAAAGTGCAGACCTTCTAGCAGCGACCAGCAATTTCACAGCGGGATCCAGATCGCTGCTGCGTGTCAAATACAGCGATATCGCTATCCAGGTCGCTGCAACGTCACGGATCGCTGGCGATATCGCCTAGTGTGACGGTACCTTTAGACCTTTTGTACAGTCCAAAGTGATTTTGGATTTGCTCTACCAAACAACATTATTGCAAATTGACATAACTGTATGTCAGTGCTGGTGTCTGCGTGTGCAGGGGGCTGTGGAGCTGAGCTGCCTACACAAAAGGTAGATGATGGCTATGCCTTGAACAGCTATGGCTGAAGCTGAGCTTTAATCACTACTGTTAATTGTTTAGATTCTGCAGTCTCTGACAGCGGCAGTTAAATTGTGTTGCCCCCCACTACACAATTGCGGGGCATTGATGGGTTACTAATGCCGGCCAGGGGCTTGCTGAAGGTCCCTGCCACTGCCATCTTGGTGCAGGCTGAGCTTCAGAGGAGTCTGATACTGCAATGCTATTCTATTGCAGTACATGGTATAGGCGATTCAAGTTATCAGTAAAACTGTCAGCTCGCCAAGCAAAAAAAACCCAATCCCTTATAAAGTTCTGATTGAAAAATAAAAACGTCATGAGTCTTGGAAAATGGTGTTACAAACCAATATTTTTAAAATGTTTTTTTTTTTAACTAAATGGATACTTCTGAAGGTTTTTTTTTTTACTACTTAAAGAAGTTCTCCCATGAACTTATTTCCCCCCCACTAAACCTGTGTTTGTGTATGCACTGTAATGTCATTGTGTTAAAGGGAACCTGTCACCCCCAAAATCAAAGGTGAGCTAAGGGTACCGTCACACTCAGCAACTTTTCAACGATCACGACCAGCTATACGACCTGGCCGTGATCGTTGGAAAGTCCTTGTGTGGTCGCTGGAGAGCTGTCACACAGACCGCTCTCCAGCGACCAACGATGCCGAAGTCCCCGGGTAACCAGGGTAAACATTGGGTTACTAAGCGCAGGGCCGCGCTTAGTAACCCGATGTTTACCCTGGTTACCATTGTAAATGTAAAAAAAAAAACATACTCACATTCCGGTGCCTGTCACGTCCCCGGGCGTCCGCTTCCCTGCACTCCTCCTGCATCCTGTGTAAGCGCGGCCGTAGAGCAGAGCGGTGACGTCACCACTGTGCTCTGATGTACGGCCGGCCGGCGCTGACACAGGATGCAGGAGGAGTGCAGGGAAGCGGACGCCCGGGGACGTGACAGGCACCGGAATGTAAGTATGTAGTGTTTTGTTTTTGTTTTTTTTTTTACATTTACAATGGTAACCATCGGTTTACTAAGCGCGGCCCTGCGCTTAGTAACCCGATATTTACCCTGGTTACCAGTGAAGACATTGCTGCATCGGAGTCACACACGCCGATGCAGCGATGTCAGCGGGTGATCCAGCGACGAAATAAAGTTTCAAACGATCTGCTACGACATACGATTCTCAGCGGGGTCCCTGATCGCAGTAGCGTGTCAGACACAGCGAGATCGTAACTATATCGCTGGAACGTCATGGATCGTGCCGTCGTAGCGACCAAAGTGCCACTGTGAGACGGTACCCTAAGCCCACCGGCATCATGGGCTTATCTACAGCATTCTGGAATGCTGTAGATAAGCCCCCAATGTATTCTGAAAGATGAGAAAAAGAGGTTAGATTATACTCACCCAGGGGCGGTCCCGCTGCGGTGGGCGTCGCGGTCCGGGGCCTCCCATCTTCTTACGTCCTCTTCTGGTCTTCACGTTCCTTCTCAGGCGTACTTTGTCTGCCCTGTCACTACTGCAGTGCAAAGGGGAAAGGTCAGAGAGGCCCGGCGCCTGCGTACTGCAGTACTTTGCTCTGCCCTCATCAGGGCAGACAAAGTATGCCTGAGAAGGAGCCGCGGCAGGAAGAAAAGAGAACGTCTATAAAGATAGGAGGCATCGGACCGCGACACCCATCGGACCAGACCGGGACCGCCCCTGGGTGAGTATAATCTAACCTCTTTTTCTCATCTTTCAGGATACATCGGGGCTTATCTACAGCTTTCCAGAATGCTGTAGATAAGCCCCTGATGCCGGTGGGCTCACCTTCGATTTTGGGGGTGGCAGGTTCCCTTTAATATACTCACCTGTTGCTGTCTTCTCCAGTATCCAGCGCTGCTGTCCTCCTCTTCAGAGTGACATAGCCTCCCTTCAGACTTTCTGGATCACGCTGAACTTGGCGTAAACCGGAAGTGGACTTCACAATCTAAGTCTTTAGAGCAGTGTTCCCCAAGTCCGGTCCTCAAGAGCCACCAACAGGTCATGTTTTTAGGATTTCCTTAGTATTGCACAGTTGATAATTGCATCACCTGGACAGGCAGGCATTCAATGACCTGTGTAATACTAAGGAAATCCTCAAAACATGACCTGTTGGCGGCTCTTGAGGACCGGACTTGGGGAACACTGCTTTAGAGTGTCAGACTTTGTAAAAGAGACTTCCGACTCACACGTATATCATAGTGACCCAGAAAGTCTACAGAGCGGTGGTGTCACTCAGAAGAGGAAACGACAGCAGCAGGTGAGTATATTAACACACTGACACTACAGTACATACACACAGGTTTTGGGGGGAAAAAAAGTTAATAGGAGAGCTTCTATAAATAAAACAAAATCTGTTAGTGTAGTATCACTGTAATCATACTAGCCAGCATAATCTTGTTTCCATGTAATTTTTACCAAACCATGAATACCATAAAACAAAAGCCAAAAAACAGGCAGAATTTCATTTATTTTACCATTTTCACCCCAGTACCATTTTTTCCAGTATATTATATGGCAAAATGGATGTTTGTTTTTTTCCCCCTTAGATGTGTGGTACTTTTGAATGACAAGCTATTCAGCGATGTCGGCAGAAAAATAAAAAATGCAATGGTTTCTTTGGGAAAAAAAAAGTCTGCGAAGGCAATGGTCTATACATAGTTGCAGCCAAACAGCTAGAACTATCCAATGGGATGGATCCGTTTCAGCCTCTGTTTTAGCCGATTTTGTAACCTGAACATCAGACCTGCATTTTCTCTCCTAACAGGGTGTGGCCGTCCTTGGCATTGCTCTCATTGCAATGGGTGAAGAAATAGGGTCAGAGATGGCCCTTCGCACTTTTGGCCATTTGGTAAGAAATATGATTTTGCTTTAATTCTCTCCTATTGGGAAACTGTGTGTTAACATTTTTTTTCAGTGTGGACAGTATGTATTTGATTACTGTTTCCATCCCAGTATTCTATATCTACAATCAGCTGTACCAGTGAATGGCCAAGAGTCATCTTGTTAGATGAGATGTCTTTGCAGTTGCTAACATTGTTGAAATGAATGGTGCCTCCATAGAACAACCAGTGTTGGAGAGCAAACCTAGTTTGAAGCATTTGAAACTTTAATGGAATTTTTTTTTTTTTATTCTTTTCATGTGGCTCGCTGATTAAAAGGACTGTCCTCTCCGAAAGACCTTGTTTCTGAATGTGTCATTTTAATATTTTCACTTACTCGTGTTTTCCCACTGTAAGTTTGCGACCGGGCTGCTTGCTATAGAGTGTCCTCTTGGTCATCTCCGCTATGAGCGTATGCTTAGGTTTCCTCTACATGCGGCACATGGCCTGGTTTCAGGTTTATAGTCAGTGTACAAGTTAAAGGGACTCTGTCAGCACAGAATTACTGTTCAAAGCAAGTACACACGCTCGGTGCATCATGGCGGGCCAAACATTTACGCGCACCTTTCTAACTGATTGTTCCCTCTTTTTCAACCTCCCTTTTCTTTGATTGACAGGTTTGGCTTCATAGGGCCAGAGAAGGGTGGAGATAGAAGGGAAAAAGAGCAGGTGGGAAGGTGCACCTAAATGTTTGTCCACTCCATGATGCACCGAGCACCTGTACCTGCTTTGAAAAGTCGTTATGTGAGGACAGAGTCCGTTTAAGTTGTGTTCTCTGACTCTAATCCTGCAAACAGGCCATGCACTGCATGTTTAGGAAACCTAAGCACATGCTCATAAAGGGACTCTGTCCTCTGTGTCATCGCCATTAAGTGAAACCATCCAAATTACAGATTCTTACTCTGGATCTTTTAATCTATTTATTGATTACTGTAGCGTTGTGAGGGTTCAGAGATTACGATTGATTTTTGATCAGATATTGGTTGTGAGGGGGACTGTTTAAAGCACAATTCCAGCTTTTTCTGTTTGTTTTTAATTGCAGTGCTGGAGTGGTGCTTTTAATCTAAGGTCCCTGCACTTACCTGTTGCCGTCTTCATCTTTTAATCTGTGTCGTCAATCTCCATCAGTTTGTGACCTGCTGATTGCGCCAGTGTTTGCTGGAGCAAGCCGGATGTCACTTTTCATTGCAAGTCTGAGGCCCTCATTCTAGGAGACTCATAGACTTGCATTGAGAGCTTGTGACCGTTACCTCTGACTTCTGGTCAGTCAGAAGTTGTGGTCAGAAGATGGCTGCGCAAGACCGAAGGGGCACTGGGAAAAGCTGAAGACAGCAGCTGGTAAATATGAGGCTTAGTGCAGGGACCTATGATTAGAAGCACCACTCCAGGGCTACAATGAGCAATTTAAGGGGTTGTCCAGTCAGAATGTGAGATAAGTGCATGTTCGTCAACAGGCACTCCCACCAATCAACTATTGCAAGCCCTGCTGGATATACATACTTACCGTATATACTCGAGTATAAGCCGACCCGAGTATAAGCCTAGGGTGGAAAATGCAGCAGCTACCGGTAAATGTCAAAAATAAAAATAGATACCAATAAAAGTAAAATTAATTGAGACATCAGTAGGTTAAGTGTTTTTGAATATCCATATTGAATCAGGAGCCCCATATAATGCTCCATACAGTTCATGATGGCCCCATAAGATGCTCCATACAAAATACTCCCCATATAATGCTCCATATTAAAATATGCCCCATAAGATGCTCCATAGAAACATTTGCCCCATACAGTGCTGCATAAAGGTTGATGGCCCAATAAGATGTTCCACACATTATGGCCCAATAAGATGCTCCATACATTATGGCCCCATAAGATGCTCCATACATTGTGGCCCCATACATTGTGGCCCCATACATTGTGGCCCCATACATTGTGGCCCCATAAGATGCTCCACACATTTGCCCCATTTGCTGTTGCTGCGATTAAAATAAAAAAAATCACATACTTACCTCTTCGCTCAGGCCCCCGGCACTTGCGATAGTCACCTTCCCCGTTCCATCGCTGCGAGCTGCTCTGTCTTCCATCCTCGGCACTGACTGTTCAGGCAGAGGGCGGCGCGCACACTAATCGCGCCCTCTGACCTGAACAGTCACAGCCAGAGGACGGAAGACAGAGCAGCGCACAGCGGTGGAACGAGGAAGGTGAATATCGCGCAATGCTCACCTCCCCCGATATACTCACCAGCTCCCGGCGCGGTCCCTGGTAGCGTCTCACTGTCAGATGGTCTCCGGGAGCCGGCAGCATCTTCCTGTGTTCAGTGGTCACGTACCGCTCTTTACAGTAATGAATATGCGTGCATATTCATTACTTTAATGAGCGGTACCACGTGACCGCTGAACACAGGAAGAGCTGCCCGGAGACCATCGGACATGCAGGGACCGCGCCAGGAGCAGGTGAGTATGTGACTGCCGTCGCTCCCCCTCACCCGCCGACCCCACGCCAACACTGACTCAAGTATAAGCCGAGAGGGTCACTTTCAGCCCAAAAAAGTGGACTGAAAATCTCGGCTTATACTCGAGTATATACGGTAAATCAGAGCTACAAAGCATAGCTCCATTCATTGTACTGCAGAACAGTTTTTATTCAAATCGGCTGCTGCCGTTCCATGTATCTACATTTTACCAGAGCTCGTAACAGCTGATCGGTGCAGGTCCTGGGTGTTGGACCCCGACCGATCTGATCTTGATTTCATCAAAATATTTTTAGCTGACAATCCCTTTTAATTGTGGATTATAATGAGAAGTTACACAATTTTATCTACGAATAATTATTAGATCATGAAGTTTTTGGGCATAACCATATGGACTCTAGCATAGAAATGCAGTGCTCTTGCAAAGGGGTGATATTATGTACATGAAATGGGCTTTAAGCAGAACTTTGGTGTACAGGCCCCCACACACATTAGACAGCCAAACCTGCCAATATCTGGGACCTTCAGACTCTCCTCAAGAGATATTGGGGGAGATAAGGATCTAGCATGTCATTTTGTTCTCCAGGAGACAAGCCACCAGAGGAGGAGTCTTGCAGCAGCTCTGAGAGAACACAGTGCAGTGCACCTGTGGTTGGGGGTGTCAGAAATGATGGCTTTCACCCTAACCATTGTTTGACCAGCCACTACCGATTGTGGACAGGGACCATTAGGAGCAGTTCTCAGTTACTTTTATTAACTGCAATCAGTCCTTTCCTTTTTATAATTGTTTTTTATAATTGCTTTCTGCAGCTCCGGTATGGGGAGCCCACGCTCCGCAGAGCGGTCCCCCTGGCTTTGGCCCTCATCTCCGTCTCCAATCCAAGGTTGAATATCTTGGACACATTAAGCAAGTTCTCCCATGATGCAGATCCTGAAGTGTCCTACAATTCAATCTTTGCCATGGGCATGGTGGGCAGTGGTAAGCATTGTATAGTGTTTTCTTTTTGATCTGTATATTTGTTTGGTCTCTGGAGAAGTTTACTTATTTCCTCTTTCCTATAGGCACAAACAATGCTCGCCTTGCTGCTATGCTGAGGCAGCTAGCCCAGTATCATGCCAAGGATCCCAACAATCTGTTCATGGTGCGACTGGCACAGGTAGATAAAATAGTTGCACAGCTCTGTTTGAGTCCTTTTTAAAACCAGAACTAATGTTTGAATTTCCATTATTACAAGCTCTTTCAGCCTCTGGTTAACCTCTTATGGGGGAACATAGCAAAAATGCGATTAGTCAAACTGTGTGATGGGCTGAGATGCTGGTTTTCAGTGTTGTCTGTAAATGCTCCTGTACTTTCTAGGGACTCACTCATTTGGGGAAAGGGACACTCACACTTTGCCCCTACCATAGTGATCGGCAGCTCATGAGTCAAGTGGCAGTGGCTGGTTTATTAACCGTGCTTGTGTCCTTCTTGGATGTTAGAAACAGTAAGTAGCTGTTTATTGATTTATGTGTGATTTTGCCTGCTACGTGGGCCTTTACCTACTGTTCTTTTTCTACAGTTGTGTTGGGCAAGTCGCATTATATACTGTACGGTTTAGTAGCTGCAATGCAGCCACGAATGTTGGTGACGTTTGATGAGGAGTTACGGCCTCTTCCAGTCTCTGTCAGAGTTGGACAGGTAAGAAAGAGAGAAATACCGGAACCAAAGTCTGGAGGTGAATAGGTGTAAAATGTGAAATACGGGTAAACTGCATACTCACAGCTACCAATCATGCAAAAAGGAGAAAACTAGGAGCAGATAGGTATAAATATAATACAAAGTACTTTATTAGATAACACACAAGTTACATGCTTGATAGCAAGATACATAAAAACATATTAGCAACGCATAGAATGCCCAAGGATGGGAATAAAAGGGGGGGACACCCCCGGTGTGTGCTGTTAGAGGAGATCACGTCCCATCCTTGGGCATTCTATGCGTTGCTAATATGTTTTTATGTATCTTGCTATCAAGCATGTAACTTGTGTGTTATCTAATAAAGTACTTTGTATTATATTTATACCTATCTGCTCCCAGTTTTCTCCTTTTTGCATGTTATTCATGGAGTTGGTTTTGCTTTAGGCAGGGGGTAGTTTTGCACTATTTTGTGCTTTCACCCCCCTCTGTGTATCTGATATGTTGCCTGGTTTTGTTACCACAGCTACCAATCAGTAGGTGCTGGCCTTTTAGTATTGTAGTGGCACACAAATAAGACTTGTAAAAATATAGAAGTGCCCTGGTCCAACCTCCATGTTTGTTCTCTATGGCACAGGCCACTTACAAGGCCTAGTAAGTGGCTGAAGTGCCCAGGATACCCGGGCAGATGATTGGCATTGCAGAAGTGAGCACAGCCTTGATCTGGCTGCTGCCCAGGACTGAACTTGATGACGGGCCATAGTAGTTTTATATCTTTCTGCTCATCTCTATTATTTACCGGTGTGTAGTGTACCATGCAGGCTAGCAGCTCACCTGATGGAAGTACACCACACACACAAATGATGCCCCATTCTGAGCCAACTTCACAAACCACTTTGCTTACTGCAGAAATTATACAAATCAGATACCTTTTTTATGCCCTAGGATTTTGCTAGGTAGTTGTGTCATAAATTAATTATTTATTCCAGACAACAATTGGGTCTTCTAGGTTGTAAACAAATGTCTTCTCGTTTTTTTTTTTCTTTCTTCAGGCTGTGGATGTTGTTGGCCAGGCTGGCAAGCCCAAGACTATCACAGGATTCCAGACACACACAACACCTGTGTTGTTGGCACATGGTGAGCGGGCAGAGCTGGCCACAGAAGAGTATCTGCCCGTAACGCCCATTCTTGAAGGATTTGTCATCCTTCGAAAGAACCCTAATTATGATATGTAGTGCTTGAAAACCGTGGCGGGAGGGAATGTTGTGGGGTCGTGGGACTAGTTGTGTTTTTTCTTTTTGTTACTAAATCTTATTAAATAATTTCACAACCCACATTCTGGATTAATAATGCCTCCCAGCGGCATATTGTGTCTTCAGAACAACAGGCTTTGATGTAATATACTCACGAAATTTTAGGTTTCCGTTGCACAAAAGCAAATCCATTTGGTTACTAAACTGCTGGTCATTGGACATGGCTAATATAGAAGGGAGTGTTTCTGCAAATGCGCAATCAGCATTGCTGGATCAATTTGGTCAAAATTCTAGTATTTTCATAATTTGTTTTATTTTAAATGAGTTTATTAGATTTGCAAATCCACTGAATATAATGTACAGTACATGTCTTCTATTTTATTCCTTTTATAAACAGGACAAATGAAAGAAGCAAAATATTCTATAAAACAATTACACAAGGGACTTTTTTTGTGTAAACAGGAAGTAATTATGTTTGGGCTCCTTACCGTTACTCATTTACAGATAAAGAAAATAAAATGAATTCCTTGTCTATGGGTCGTGAGACAAAGTTCATGATTTTTTTTTTTTGTTTAATTATACAATGGAATCTAAAGCTGTGCTAGCAGTTTCCTCAGACCCAGAAATAGAATTCTACATTGGATTGTATTTAGCTAGTTCTGAACTCTTATCACGTCCCCATGCTTGATTCCTACCAACAAATATAGTTAGTTTAAAATTCATTTACTTTTCACCAGAAAAACACCTTAAAGCTCAACGCATGCATGGAACTCAACTCTCCTCTCCAGCGGTCTCTTTCTGGCCAGGAGTGGCATCGTCGCCAACAATCAGTGACTTTACTAATGTTGCATCTGTTAGGGTCAGATAAAAATGGATTTTTATTTAATGGATCTGTTTCCAATAGACTTTAATTTTAAAAATAAAACAAAAATAAAGTAAAACTGATCCAGTTGAAATGTTTTTCTTTTTCAGGCAGACAAAAAATGTCTGCCCGACTATCTTGTCAACGGGTTGTTGCTGGATCCATTCTTAGTGATGATTACTAGATGTGAATATAGCCTAAAAGGCTTTCTATGATCAGACTAATGATGACTAGAGTTGAGCGAATTTGTTCGGATTTGGGTCCAAATACGATCGGCAGCGAATATTGTTTTTGCAATATTCGTCGAACACAGCCGAATGTCATTAGAGTCAATGGGAGTAGAAATTACCGAATATGTTCGGAACCGATCATCAAACATGAATTCGGCACAAATAGGGTACCAATATGGCAAATTCAGATTCGGCAACCAAATTAGAATAAATTTAACTCTAATGATGACCTATTGTTAAAGTGTATCTGTCAGCAGGTTTTTGCTATGTAATCTGAAGGCAATTTTCTGTAGGGGTAAAAGTAGATGCCTTTCTTATCAAGCTCTGGTTTTGTTTGCTTACTTACATTGATTGTTTTAGCACCAGTAGTTTATCATTGTTGTGACTAGCTGGGTGTGAGCCGTGGTCCGACACGCCCCCTCCTCTGATAGGCACCTCACTGTTTATGTACTTTGTACAGTGATAGCATGGTGTGGGCGTGGTTAGCTGTGATGTGGGCGGGCTTAGCTTCCTCAGCTCTGCTTCATCGCTAAATCGAAAAGCTCTGATTGTGTAAGAACGGCTGCACCCAGTAATCTAAGTTGGATTCATCTTCTTTGCCTACATCAGTCTGCTGACAGAGTCCCTTTAAAATAGGCCATCAATTTCTGATCGGCTTCAGTTGGAACCTTGGCACCCCTGCTGTTATGGAGTGTTCATGTTAGCATTGCAACCCCTTTAACGTTATATCGTACTACTGACCTGCAAGTGGTATTTTTAGCAGTAGTGCTTGTTGTCCCATCCAAGTTTAAACAGCTGATCTGGAGAGGTTTCAAGGTTTAGAAAGCCACATAAGTGAATTTGATGGCCTATTCTTTCATTATTCCTTCATTAGCTTAATGCTGGGAAACCCCCTCACAGTATGTGCATATGATGGGGTTTTTTTTTTTAGGAAGATTCCACCTAAATAAAAAAATGTAACTTATACAGAGCAATGGCAAAACAACTTGCTGTGCATATGTTTGGTTTTTTTTAAAACACCTTTTAACTACTTTACGACTGTCTGAGCCTGAAGTGGTTAAAAGTTAATGACCAATTTTCAGGCCGCTTACACTTAAAATGTAAAAGAAAAAAATTATACATGTATATGTTGCCGCTAAAAAGCCTGATTTCTTAAAATGACCAAAATACACGGTCATGATTATAAAAATGTAAAAGACAGTAAAGAGAGTAGCGGAGGGATGACCAAGAGGGAGTCAAGGCCTACTTTAAAAGATGTGTAAGAAAAAACAGATCTATAGAGGTCTGTAAGCACAGAGTTGGTGTGGCGAAGGGGGTATGTATGGTTCCTTTATTCTTCCCAGGGTGACCAGATTTTCTCGAATTTACCTACCTTGTCAGATAATATAGCTAAAACTTTGTCATTAGTCTCATACCTGGAGATCCATTTCATATCTACCATGAAGTCTCAAGTCCTGGTTTTCTCCAAGCTGAAGTAATATCATTTTTATTTGCAAGGAAAATGATATAAATGATAGTATAGAGGGGTTTTTGTTGATGCTTTGCTTTAGTAAAGGCTCCCAAATGTTTTTTCTCTAGGTTATAGACTGTGTGACTGAGTATGAGATGGTACACTGTAATCCAGAACCTACATGCTTTGGGGCAAAGCCACCCTATATGATACATGTTGCCTACAGATTGGCAGCCTCTGAAACACAGAGGAGTAGTTGAGTATGGCTTTGGCTACTCTGGCTGGAGTTTAATAGTCTCATTACTTTATAGTTTGTTTCCAGCATCAGAGTATTAAGTAAGACTCCTGTAGTAGAAGACCAAATGTGAGTCTAGTGTCCATCAGTTAGTGTGAAGCCAATATCAGACTCCCGGTAAGGTAATACCTATGGATGGTGTGGTTTAGGTGAGTATAGAGGAGTGAGATGGTGCCCTGTGTGAGGGTTTGTGTGACTTCTCTGTTCAAATGTGGTAAGGGAGTATGGTGCAGTTGTATTCTTCAACAGAGAGATGATAAAACATTTGAGCTGCTCGTATCCAAACACTATGGAGAGGTGATGGAATTTTTCTTTAAGAAATTAAATAAGTGATGAAGTTGAGAGACACCCGCTGTGATCCATGCACACACTGCTAGAGGGGATTCAGTGCCTGGAGGGAATCGGGTAATTCCGCATAGAGGTGCTAGTGGAAGTGAAGGATAGCTAAGGGAAGAGGAGTATTTTAAGGAGCCCCATAACTTGAGTGAGTGGGATATTACAGATTTTGAAATATGCTTGTGCCGAGAGAAGCCATAGAAGAGTGTCAATGGGTGACATTCTGGGGCTTCCAGGTTCAGAGGACGCATGGTATGGTTAATTGAGCCAGTTATGCACTGGCGGTAATACTGTGGCCCTAGTTACACGGTGGGCCTGTCTGAAGGAGTTCTATTCTGTTATTTCACTCTGACATGGGTCACGTGGCCAAAAATTGCTGTGTGCTTCACCATTGCAGTATAATACAAGTGAATGGGGTCGTTGTGATCCCTGGGGTAGAGCGACTGTGGCAAGCGATGTCTCAAGAAGTGGTTTTTTTGCGTGAATTTCTTGTCACTTGCATTACACTTTGTTGTGGACATAATATCTGTGTATACTCAGCCTAAATCAAACATAAAATTAATGCAAAAAAAGGATGGATTGACAAATCCATGTGTAAAAAAAAAAAATAAAAAAAAATCTTCAAGCTTTATTCCATTAGATTAGATTTCTTTGTTTTGCTTATTTATACATTCAAAACCCAGCGCTTTGGACGCAGCGGATACCCTGCTCCTCCCAAAGCGCTGCCCCTGTTGTACGCACGGTGATTCCGCATGTGTTCAGTGAACACATGCGGAATCACCACATCTTAATCAAAGACCGGGTTATTTATCTTGCGTCTCCGCAAGATAGACATGCTGTGGTCGGCAAAGACGCCCCGCATGTCCGGACACGCAGGGCCGCCGCAGCGTCCAATCCGCAGCAAAAACTCAAGCAATACGCCCCGTCGAAACTTAGCCTTACACTCCTATAACTAAGGGCAGTAACACCCAAAACGTGTCTGTGTTTGTCTACCATTTTCATGAGGATTTTAATCTAATTGAATAAAGCTTGAAGATTTTTTCTTATACATGGATGTGTCAATTCATCCTTCTGTTTTGCACTGTTTCTCACTGTTGGGCATTAGTGATGAGCAAACGTGCTCATAAAAAGGTGTTATCTGAGTTTCTTGGGAGTGCTATTTTATTATGTTAGTCCCCGCGCGGCTACATGATTTGCGGCTGTTGGATACCTACAACACATGCGGGGATTGTCTTAGGCTAAGTTCACACTAGCGTTGTGCGCCGCTGCGTCGGCGACGCAACGCACAACGCACGCAAAAACGCGGCAAAACGCACGCAAAAACGCTGCGTTTTGCGACGCATGCGTCGGTTTTTTGCCGAAAATCGGACGCAAGAAAAATGCAACTTGTTGCGTTTTCTTGGTCCGACGCTTGCGGCAAAAAAGACGCATGTGTGGCACAACGCAACAAAAAAAAACGCATGCGTCCCCCATGTTAAGTATAGGGGGCGCATGACGCATGCGTCGCCGCTGCGTCGCCGACGCAAACCCGACGCACATTAGCTTAACGCTAATGTGAACGTAGCCTAACAGCCACAAAGCATGCAACCGCAGACATATTATTGAAGTACGCCGAAGACACCGTTATCACCCTAGCATGCTCGGATGACATCTTAGCCCAGCTCGTCACTATTGTTCAGCAGTCTGGATTGACGCGCACAATGTTTATGAACAGGCTCTTCCATAAAATGGTGAGGCTACTTTTTATCTAAACTTTTTCTTCAATCCAAAAATTAGTTAATTAAAACTGCATTTACCTTGTATTTAGCATTCAAGGTTATTTTTCACATTTGACCATCCTCATAGAGGGATCTAATAAAGAATATTACAGCTTACCTGAAATCTGATGTGGAAATCCCTGTAAGAAGCAAATTCATCTGGGTCTATACAAACCTTGGAGGATTTTGGGGTAATCTAATGCAAAGTGAGTAATACTAAAGAGGCATTAATAGATAGGGGAGCTGAGGAAATAAAATAGAAGCAAACATTGGCTACATTTGACCTGGTGACAGGTCTTCTTTAAAGGGGTTGTCCTGTGTGACTGCAGCCTTATGAAGCCCACGCTCTGTGAGGATTTGCTGGTTTCCGAGCCGGGACCTGCAGATATTTATGCGATATACATATTCCCGGCCAGAACCCGACTAGTGGGTTTGACTTTGCTCCATACACTTGTATTGACCGAGGCTGCTCCCCGTCTAGTGATGCAGTGATCCAGTGAGCGCGGCCATGCACAATACAAGTGTATGGAGCAAGGCTGTGCCCACTAGACGGCCTGTGGCCGGGAGTATGCATATCACATACATCACCACCTGTCACGCCTCAGAAATCGGCGAATCCTCGCAGCACACATTTTGTGTGCTGGGGGATTCATAAGTCTGCGGTCACACAGTGACTGCAATATAATAAAACCTTGCGCTCAACTTAGTGGTGTGATGATTTATTGTAGTACGCTTAACAAACGTTTCGGTCATGTTTGACCTTCATCAGTGACTACAAATAGTGACATACAAAAACTAAGAAACAAACAACAAAAGTATATACAAAAATATTGGCCATAATAGTATAGTTTTCACGTAAAATGCAGGTCCTACAATAACTTAGCAAGACATACCGTATTTTCCGGTATGAGACGTATAAGACGACCTTTTAACCCCTGAAAATCCTCTTAAAAGTCTGGGGTCATCTTTTGAGGTGGTTGTGGACCAATGTGCATATAATGGGTGGGGGGGAGGGGTCCCGATGACGAAGAGAGGGGGCGTCTCACAGGGAAGGTGTAAGTGGAGTATCCCCCTATTACCTCATTGTGGCAGCGATGCTCTCTGTGCTGGGGGACGGTGGCTCCTATTTGTGCAGCGTGGGGCTCTGTTCTGTGAGGCGACGGCATATCTTTGTGTAGCGTTGGGGCTCTGCCGGCATTTCCTCAAAGCCACCGCATCGCAGCAATGGAGCTGCCGGTGCCTCCGGGAAAATGGCCGCCGGGGGCGGCGAATGCTCAGATTCAGATCTTGTCCCGAAGATACGCCGCCGCCCCCCAGCACAGAGCCCCCACGCTTCACAAAGAGGAGCCGCCACCGGCCCCCAGTACAGAGACCCCACGCTGCACAAAGAGGAGCCATTTGGTGGCCCTGTTCTCAGTTGTGGTTATGGATGTCATGGATTCCTTAAGTAGTGACGATGGATAGCCCCTCTCTAGAAATTTAGTAGACATCTCATTCAGATGTCGTTCCCGAAGACCCTCATCTGATACTGTTACTCTTACTTGCTGATATTGGGATTTGGGAATGGATCATTTGATTGATGGTGGGTGTAAGCTATTGAAATGTAAGAGGCTATAACGATCAGTGGTTTTAGTATACAGCTCCATAGATATGGTGCCCTCTTCATTTTTGATGACCAGAGTATCCAAGAAATTCATCTGATTAGGGTTGTGAGATATTGTGAATGTAATACCAGGCCATGTTGAAGTGAGAAAATCAAAGAAGGTTAGTAGGGACTCCACTGAGCCACCCCATATGCAAAAAATATCGTCGATATACCGTTTTCAGAGAATAGCGTTGTTCTGATATAAAGAACACTTATAGATGATGCTTTCTTCAAAATCGGCCATATATGAATTTGCATATGGGGGCGCTACATTGAAGCCCATGGAGGTGCCACATGTTTGAAGGTAAAAGTCATCCTGGAACAAGAAAAAGTTAGATGTAAGTATCAGAGTGAGAAGGTCCATACACAGACATAATTTAGTCACTGTCCATTCCCGAGACCGTGAGTAGGCGATGTGCAGATCTTGTACCCTCTCGATGCGAAATTGACGTGTAAAGGTCTTTCACATCGAAGGATACCAGAATTGCTTCCTTTGGGATTCTACCCAGTTCTTTAATGATTTTAAAGGGAATCTGTCACACCAAAAATGGCCTATAAGCTAAGCCCACCGGCATCAGGGGCTTATCTACAGATTTCTGTAGTGCTGTAGATAAGCCCCCGATGTATCCTGAAAGAAAAACAGGTTATATTATACTCACCCAGGGGCGGTCCGGTCCGATGGGCGTCGCGGTCTGGGTCCGGCGCCTCCCATCTTCATACGATCTTGTCGTTTTCTTGCCGCGGCTACTGCGCAGGTGTACTTTGCCCTGTTGAGAGCAGAGCAAAGTACTGCAGTGCGCAGGCGGCAGGCCTCTCTGACCTTAGTATAGGTGATAAATGCAGAAGTGGTGCTTATGTTTCTATTATACTTTTCCTCTATTTGTTCCACTCCTGGTCTTGGC
This sequence comes from Ranitomeya variabilis, assembly GCF_051348905.1. NCBI lineage: Eukaryota > Metazoa > Chordata > Amphibia > Anura > Dendrobatidae > Ranitomeya > Ranitomeya variabilis. The sequence continues at coordinate 839,513,140 of NC_135233.1, read as the reverse complement.
TTACAAATACTGATGTAAAATACTGACCAAATACTGCTTGTGTGATGGCAGCCTTACTGCCTCCTCATTCCCAAATTGCAGGCACCCATCACCAACCTCAGTGCTGACAATCTGGCCATTTACTTCAAAGAAAAAAATAGAACATATCCAACAGATAAATTCTTTCCCAATCCCCAAATAGCATGGATCCTATTCACTCTCGCACTTTAGATTCACTTTCTGTCTTTGAACTAGTCATGACTCATGGAAGAAAATGTTACTATGTTCCTTGCTTCTTCTTGTCCTATTCCCTCTCACCTCCTCCAATCACGCTCCCCGGCTGTCACTATCCATCTACCTAAAATAGTAACCACTGTATTTCTTCTGGTATGTGTCCTCATTCAAAAATGTTGCTATAAACCATTTACTATAAATAAAAAATTGCCTCACCAGAGCTGCTCTGCTAACTACAGACCTGTCCCTAACCTCCTCTTTATCACTGAACCCCTTGAACTCTTGGTCCACTCTAACCCCCTGTTAGATCACTCTCCTCTTGACCATTTACAATTCAGTTTCTGCTCTTTACACTGTAGAGATTTCCCTTATTAGTCTTTATCTACTAACTGCTAAATCTAATGATCACTATCACTACTTTCTATTTTCCTTGATTATTTTTCTGCAGCATCTGACACTAGATCACCAGCTCCTCACTATGCTCCACTCTATTGGTCTAGAGTAGGGTTGAGCGACTTTGACCTTTTTAGGGTCGAGTCATGTTTTGCGAAACCCGACTTTTTGAAAAGTCGAGTCGGGCGAAATCGGCCGATTACTGCGAAAAGTCGAGGATCGGCCGGAACACGAAACCCTATGCACGTCAATGGGGATTTTTTTTTTTTTGATGATTTCTCTCTCTCTCTCTATGCACGTCAATGGGGATTTTTTTTTTTTTTGTCTCTCTCTCTCTCTCTCTCTCTCTCATATTCCCCTCCGTCCCATATTCCCCTCCGTCCCAGCACAGAAAATCTCGTGTTACACATTGCAAATCCCTACTGCGCACAAGCGATAAAATCATGATAGCCGTGCACGCCCCTAACCCCTATGTCATCACTCTGCCCACACTCCTTCATTAGCTGAAAAAATGGCGCTAAACGCGTCATACGAAACGCGACTTTGGCGCCAAGATCGCGTACCGCATGGCCGACCCCACACAGGGATCGGGTCGGGTTTCATGAGACGCCGACTTTGCCAAAAGTCGTCGACTTATGAAAATGAACGATCCGTTTCGCTCAACCCTAGTCTAGAGCAGTATTTCCCCAACTCCAGTCCTCACGGACCCCAACAGGTCATGTTTTCAGGATTTCCATAGTGCTGCACAAGTGACAGAACTCCTGATACTTCCATCACCTGTGCGATACTAAGGAAATCCTGAAAACATGACCTGTTGGGGTCCATGAGGACTGGAGTTTGGGAAACACTGACCGCTCCTTCAATGTGTCATTTGCTGGCTGTTTTTCCTCTTTTTTTTTCCCCCCCCTTTTTCTGTTGGGGTTCCTCAGGATTCAATCCTAGGTCACCGCTTTTCTCTCGACAACGCCTGTACTTTACAAATCAGCAGGTTTTGTTTTCCGTACCATAATTATGCTGATGACACCCAATTCTCTTTTAGATTGTGAGCCCTCACAGGCAGGGTCCTCTCTCCTTATGTACCAGTCGTGACTTGTATCGATTAAGATTATTGTACTTGTTTTTATTATGTATACCCCTCCTCACATGTAAAGCGCTATGGAATAAATGGCACTATAATAATTCTCCCGACATCACATTTACATTACTACAAAATACCAGTGATTGCTGTCTCTAACATCATGTCCTTTCTCTATTTGTAACTGAGCCTGTCCAAAAATGAACCTCATGTGTTTGCCTTATTTACTAAGCTACCTAAACCCAAAAGTGCCATTTCTTTTGGTGGTTGTAGCATAACTCCAAATAACACCTGCTTTCAGGGGAAATTATTGATTTTGATTTCCTTCAACTCTTATAGCCAATCTCTCTTGCTCATGTTACCTGGACCTCAAAAGGATCTAAAAAAAAATCTGTTATTTTCTTAGATTTTATACAGCAAAAAATTCTTACGGTTCTTCAGCTATATTCACAAGTTGCGTTTTTGCTGCTTTTTTATGCAAATTTTAAGCTGTGTTTTACAGTACCAGCAAAAGCGATGAGATTTCAGAAAGCTCATGCACACAGTTGTTTTTTTTCCTGGCTGAATTAGAAAACTGCTGCCTTTTTGAAAACTGTAGCATGTCACTTCCTTCAGTGTTTTTGCAGCATTTTTTTTTTCACCCATCAAAAGCAACGAGAAATTGCAAAAACTCAGCAAAAAATGCAGGTATCAGATTTTGCTGTGTTTTTGGTGCAAAAACATAAGGAGGTTGCATCATGTGTTTTTTGGGCCACTAAACTTTATCACCATGCACAGGAGACAATAAAAATGCAGCAAAACCTGCTTTTTGTAAGCATTTTCTTTACTGCCAAGAGAGCGTTTTTTGCCAGCAGAGAAAAACGCATTGTATGAGCATAGCCTCACCCTTAACCCTTTCCAAACTATCATGAATGCAGCAGCCAGGATCAAATGTTTGTCCAGCTGCTACACTGATTCCTCTATCCTGTGCCAGTCATTGCACTGGTTGCCAATCCACTACAGCAGTATTTACCAACTTCGATCCTCGAGAGCCACCAACAGGTCATGTTTTCAGGATTTCCTTAGTATTGCACAGTTGATAATAGCATCTCCTGGACAGGGAATAATTACATCACCTGTGCAATAGTAGTGAAATCCTGAAAACATGACGTTTTACTGATAGAACATGTACTCATTATGATCTGTGGTGCAACTCACATGTCTGTGTTTTTTCACGGCCCGTGTGTCTGCAAAATTGATGGGGCCGTATTTTTTTTCTGGCAGTATAAGGCCGGCGTCACACTGGCGAGTTTTACGGACGTATGAGTGCATAAACTACGTCCGTAAAATACGCATAACACACGGCCCAATGATTCCCTATGTCCCAGCTCCTATCAGCCGTATTTTATTGATCCGTATTATACGGTCTTGTACGGCCGTACAAAATCGCAGCATGCTGCGTTTGTCAGCATATTGCGCAAAAAAATCGCCAATGAAAGTCTATGGGGGCGAGAAAAATACGGATTACACACGGACCAGCAGTGTGACCTGTGAGAAATACGCACCGGTGTTAGAGAGAAAAGCCGGTAATTCAATTGCCGGCTTTTCATTTCTCCTTCCCAAACCCGGCAGGATATGAGACATGGTTTACATACAGTAAACCATCTCATATCCCTTTTTTTTTTTTTGCATATTCCACACTACTAATGTTAGTAGTGTGTGTGTGCAAAATTTGGGCTCTGTAGCTGCTAAAATAAAGGGTTAAATTGCGGGGAAAAATTGGCGTGGGCTCCCGCACAATTTTCTCCGCCAGAGTGGTAAAGCCAGTGACTGAGGGCAGATATTAATAGCCTAGAGAGGGTCCATAGTTATTGCTCCCCCCCTGGCTAAAAACATCTGCCCCCAGCCACCCCAGAAAAGGCAAATCTGGAAGATGCGCCTATTCTGGCACTTGGCCACTCTCTTCCCACTCCCGTGTAGCGGTGGGATATGGGGTAATGAAGGGTTAATGTCACCTTGCTATTGTAAGGTGACATTAAGCCTGGCTAATAATGGAGAGGCGTCAATTATGACACCTATCCATTATTAATCCAATAGTACTAAATGGTTAATAAAACACACACATTATTACAAAGTATTTTAATGAAATAAAGACACATGTTGTAATATTTTATTAGACTCTTAATCCACCTGAAGACCATCGTCCTGAAGCAAAGTAAAAAAAACAAACAACAATATTCCATACCTTCCGTCGTTATGTCCCACGATGTAAATCCATCTGGAGGGGTTAAATCATTTTACAGCCAGGAGCTCTGCTAATGCACTCGCTCGTGCCTGTAAACCCCGGGTACTGAAAGGAAAGCAGGGTGATCTGTAGTTACCTTGAGTCGCGGTGATGCGCCCTCTGCTGGATGTCCTCATATAAACTCAAGCTTGGGAACTTTTACCTGCGTTTTTTGTGCGGATTCCACCTGCGGTTTTACACCTGCGGATTCCTATTGAGGAGCAGGTGCTTAATCCGCACAAAGAATTGTCATGCTGTGGAAAATACAATGCAGCGTTTCCGCCGCATGTGCACTGCGGATTTGGTTTTCAAAAGGTTTACACTGTGTTCCAAATGATTATGCACAAAGAGTTTAGGAGTGATAAGGTTAGAATTTTTTTGTTTGTCATTTAAACTCATTGATGGTGATGTGTGTCAGGGCTCTTTATATCACTGAAAGCAATTGCAGATACCTGTGCAAATTAGTTTGGCAGGTGTGTCCAAATAAAGGCAAGACTACTTAAGAAGGCTGTTCCACATTATTAAGCAGCCTACATTTTTTGCCAAAATGGGAAAGAAAAAGGATGTGTCGGCTGCTGAGAAGAAAAAAATTGTGGAGTATTTAGGTCAAGGCATGACTACAATCAACATTGCCAAGACACTTCATCGTGATCATCGCACAATCAAGAAGTATGTAGCGGATTCCCAGCACACACGTGTGCGTGCTGATAAGGAAAAATTGAGGACTCTTTCCAACAGGCAATTGCGTAAGGTTAAAAGAGCTGCTGCAAAAATGCCTTGTCATAGCAGCTGCTGGTGCCTCTAACGTCCCCAGAACAACAAGATGCAGGGTCCTTCAGAGGTTTGCAGCTGTGCGTAAGCCATCCTGTCGACCACCTCTATCCACTGCAACAAGCAGAAACGGCTCCAGTGGGCCAAACGATACATGAAGACTGACTTCCAAACTGTTTTGTTCACCGATGAGTGCCGTGCAACGCTCGATTGTGCAGCTGGATGGAGTGGAGGATGGCTGGTTGATGGACACCCCATGAAAACACGGCTAAGGCGCCAACAAGGAGGAGGTGGAGTAATGTTTTGGGCTGGAATCATGGGGAGAGAGATTGTCGGCCCCTTTATGATCCCTGAAGGGGTAAAGATGAACTCCATAATTTATGTGGAGTTTCTAAAACAACACTTCCTGCCATGGTTCAAGAGGAAGAACCGTGCTTTCCGCAGCAAGATCATTTTCATGCATGATAATGCACCGTCTCATGCTGCAAAAAACACATCTGCATCTCTGGCTGCTATGGGCATAAAATGGGACAAACTTATGGTGGGGCCACCATCTTCCCCTGACCTCAACCCCATTGAGAACCTCTGGAGCATCATCAAAAGGAGTGTCTATGATGGCGGGAGGCAGTTCACATCTAAGCAACAGCTCTGGGAGGGTATTCTGTCCACATGCAAAACAATTGAAGCAGAAACCATCCAAAAACTGACAAATTCAATGGACGAGAGAGTTCAGAAGCTTCTTTCAAACAAGGGGTCCTATGTGCAAATGTAACCTAGAATAAAGTTTTCACTTGAAAACTGTTTGATTTAATTTTGTAATAAGCTGATAATGCTTATAACTTCTCAACTGACCATTTTTTTGTTCAAAATAAAAAAAAAAGGTTGAAAACTCTGCTGTGCATAATAATTTGGAACATGCATTTTGAGTGTTTATTTTTTTTTTTTAAAGATACTGTTTTCATAGGCAGTTTTTTCCAAAACATTGCAATTATACTAGAATAGTAGATGACTGGAAAATAACAATGACTGCAATTCAGATAGGTAATTTAGAGAAAATATGAGGAAATATTATTTGCATAATAATTTGGAACACAGTGTACATGGTACTGTTCACCGCATGGAAAACTGCTGCGGATCCGCAGCCAAATCCGCAACGTGTGCACATAGCCTAATTATTTATCAGTCAGTGAAAAATACTGATAACACATTGATGGTAGTAATGTTAAAACACAGACACCAAAAGTCACTGCCAATAAAATATATATGATATAAAATATAAATACAACAATCACGGTGCTCTGTGAAGAGGAGTGGATGCCACCAAACACGTAGAACAACCCAAACAACCAATCTATGGACACCAGAGAAACACCACGCAAGTAATAGATTATAAAATGCCTTTATTTAATATTAGTGGCAAAGTTAAAAAAGAAACTTCTGTGCGCGTAACAGGACTAAAAACAACACTTATGATTGCTTCAAAGGACAGATGGTAATAGCGGACCCAATTTATATATAACCAAATCCCTCAATAGAGAAAGGGAACTACTGTGCATATATATAAGCCATAATAAGAAATTGTGCACACAAATAATTATGTGAGTAATGTGAATAAATGTATAAAAATCAAATATATAAAAATGAAATACAATATATTGTGTATCCTACAAAGTGCATTGTGCAAAGGAAGAAATTGCCATAACAATAATTGGTCACACTTCCAAATGTAAATAGCAAAGGTGCAACGTGCAAGGAGGGATTTGAACAATTATGGATATATACTTTTAAGGGTCGCCACGTCCTGTAATCGCGGCAACCAAAAATTATGTTTTTTTGGTCGCCGCGACATTGCATTAAAATGCAATAACGGGCAATCAAAAGAACGTATCTGCACCGAAATGGTATCACTAAAAACGTCAGCTCGGCACACAAAAACTAAGCCCTCACCCGACCCCAGATCACGAAAAATGGAGACGATACAAGTATCGGAAAATGGCACAATTTTTTTATTTTTTTCACCACTTAGATTAAAAAAAATAGCCTAGACATGTTTGGTGTCTATGAACTCGTACTGACCTGGAGAATCATAATGGCAGGTCAGTTTTAGCATTTAGTGAACCTAGCAAAAAAGCCAAACAAAAAACTCGCATGGGATTGCACTTTTTTGCAATTTCACAGCACTTGGAATTTTTTTCCCATTTTCTATTACACGACATGGTAAAAACAATTATGTCTTTCAAAAGTACAACTCGTCCCGCAAAAAATAAGCCCTCACATGTCCATATTGACGGAAAAATAAAAAAGTTATGTCTCTGGGAAGGAGGGCAGCGAAAAACGAACACGGAAAAATGGAAAATCCCAAAATCATGAAGGGGTTAAAAAAAGGTCGTTTTCCGAGACGTATAGCGTCTACATTTTTCATGATTTGGGGCTGTGTGAAGGCTTATTTTTTGAATGCCGAGATGACCTTCTTCATAACATTTTGATGTGGATACGATCTATTGATCGCCCGTTATTACATTTTATTGCAATGTAGCGGCGACCAAAAAAAAGTTATTCTGACGTTTTAAATTTTTTTTCTTGTTACACTGTTTAGCGATCGGATTACATTTTTTTCTATATTGATCGAGCAATTCTGAACTCGGCGATACCAAATATGTGTATATTTGACTTTTTTTTTTTTTTGAATGGGGCGATAGGGGAGTGATTTGAACTTTTATATTTTTTTTAATATTTTTAAAAACTTTTTTTTTTTTTTTTTTTTACTTTTTGCATGCTTCAATAGTCTCCATCGGAGACTAAAAGCAGCACTATTTTTATCACCTCTGCTACACAAAGGCGATGATCAGATCGTCTGTGTGTAGCGGAAATGCTCACTTGCTATGAGCGCTGACCACCGGGTGGTGCTCATAGCAATCTGGCTATGACAACCATAGAGGTCTGCTGGAGACCTCTGGTTGTCATGCCAACCCATCGGTGACCCGCAATCATGTGATAGGGTCACCGATGGGTGAGATTAGTGACACGCGTCCGGTAAGTGCGAGTTAAATGCTGCTGTCAGAGACTGACAGCGGCATCTAACTAATTAACAGCCGCGGGTGAATCGCGATTCCACCAGTGGCTGTTGCAGGCACAAGTCAGCTGTATAGATTGGGTAGTCAGACAAAGGTGTTCTATTATGCTTGATGTTGGAAAGGGGTTAACCGCTTCCCGACCACCCGCTGTAGATAAACGTTGGCGCTTGCTGGGCTCTGTGCAGTGCTGATGTTTGTCTACCGTCGTTGGTCTTGCAGTGCTCACAACCCCCAGAGTCTTGCAAGTGCTGTGATATCGGTGCAGTGCGATGGCTCTGAAGGGTGACATCATCGGGACCTGAATGGCTGAGATCTCAGTGGTTTTGTTCACTTCTAAAAAGGACACCGCTGAACAGAGGCCAGACTGAGTCTGGAATAATTCTGCCTTATTCTTGTGAATGGATTCCTCGGGGGTTTCATCTGCATCCTGTCACTCAGAAATTTAGATGGAAACCCCAAAGTAAGAGCTCAGTATAGAGTGCAGGATAAATGTGATCCCAAACGTTATGTAAAATTGTTCCCAATAAAAGCTTCAACTCCCACAAAAAATAACAAGTCCACACTGGGGTCCATCACCTATTAATGGAAATATAGAGGGCTTCCATGTTACTAGTAGCACAAAGACTCTGGAAAAGCGCTTTGGCTCCTCCAATGCCACTAATTCTGTGCTCCCAAATCCAAATGCCCCCCTCATTTCTGAGCCCGAAAAAAAAAGTCAAAAAAATTACTTGGCACTCAATATTTGAAAAAAAATGATTCCTTCTTTATTGTACATCCAGATCAAATAAATGAAATTAAACATTTTCAGTCTGTCATAGGACCTTCATCAGGATATCTTATTGGAGAAAACTGGATGTCATATGAAATTATGGAAATAAAGGCGGCTGTATGCGGTCTAGTGACGGTAATGCCAACTGGACCTGGTGGGGCTATTCACATAACAGGAGAGGAACAGCGCTACTTGGATATGCAAAGGACTTGCGACAGGAATGGCGCTGAGTGCCTCAGTGAGTCATATGGCAAGCCCGCCCTTCAGTAGGGACGCCCAGGAGAGGGAAAGCTAATGTGATCCTGTGGGGCAGCAGCCTTCCTCCAGGGCCCTCTCACTCACCGGTGGTATCGCCACATGAGGGACCTGGGTAATAAGCATCATCCCCCTTGAAAGTTTCCTGCCAAGTACTGGATTGCTGTTTATCTCTTATCACGTCACAGCCCCACAGGATCACATTAGCTTTCCCCCTCCTGGGCATCCCTACTGAAGGGCGGGCTTGCCATATTATTATTATTATTATTATTATTATTATTATTTATTGTTATAGCACCATTTATTCTATGGCGCTTTACAATGTATGCCATATGACTTACCGTGGCACTCAGCGCCATTCCTGTCGCAAGTCCTTTGCATATTCAAGTAGCGCTGTTCCTCTCCTGTTATGTGAATAGCCCCACCAGGACCAGTTGGCATTACCATCACCAGATCGCATACAGCCACCTTTATTCCCATAATTTCATATGACATCCAGTTTTCTCCAATAAGGAAATTCTGATGAAGGTCCTATGATGGATCGAAAAGGTTAAATTTAATTTATTTGATCTGGATGTACAATAAAGAAGGAATCAATTTTTTTCAAATATTGAGTGCCAAGTAATTTTTTTTGCCTAATTGTATGGGTTGGACACCCGACTTGAGCACCTCCAGCAGTATTATTCCAGAGTGCCGTGTTATTTATTTCCATTGACTAATCCACATTTAGTGTCCACATGCTTGGCATTTCTATAGCAATGAGAGATGGGTGCGTGTCTCCAGAAGCATGAGCTGGACACTGCTATGTACGGGTACTATAGTCTACTGGACACTACAAAGTACGGGCACTACAATGGAAGGTTTGCAATTTTCACTTGGCAACATCCTTTGATGTTTTTTTCTGGAAAAGACCCATGGAGTCCAAATTGTGAATACAACTGTAAATAAATTCCCAGAGGGGTGCAATTTCCAAAATGGAGTCACTTGAGGGGGGATTCTGCTCTTCTGGCATTTAGGAGCTATGTATGTGGAGTCCGCAAACTATGCTACAATAATTTTTTTTCTAAGATTCAAATAGAGGTCCTTCCCTCTCGAGTCTCGCCATGTGGCTAAGCAGATCTGGACATACACATGTGGTCTATTGCCATGTGCAGCAGAAATTGTTGGACATATTTTGGTGCCATTTTTACCCATTTCCCCTTTTGAAAATGTAAAATATGGGGCTTGAACATTTTTTTGTGGTAAAAATGTAATTATTCTTCCACTGCTCACTGGTATAAAATTCTGTGATACACCTGTGGTGTCAATAAAATCACTGCACCCTTAGATTAATTCACTGAGAGCTGTGGTTTGTAAAATTGGGCCACTTATGGAGGGTTCTACTGTTCTAGGACCTCAGTGGCTGATCCAATGTGATATGGCACTCTCAAACCAGTGCAGCAAAATCTGCACTGTAATGTGGCGCTGCTTCCCTTCTGAGCTTTGCTCTGTGCCTCAAAAGTAGTTTTCAACCACTTATGGGTTATTGGTGTACTCGAGAAATTGTATAGCAAATTTTACTGTTTGTTTTCCGCCATAACACTTTTTGAACATTATAAACTTGGAGTCAAAGCGACATTTTAGTATAAAAAATTGTAATATTTCATTTACACATCCCAATGTTGTACAAGTCTGTGAATCGCCTGAGAGTTAACAATACTCCTTACTATCCTGGATGAATTGCTTGAGAGGTTTTCAAAAAGGGGTCCTTTGCTGGAGTTTCTGCTGTTTTGGCATGTCAGTGGCTCTTCAAATGTGACATGGTGTCCGCAAACTATTCCAGCAAAAATGGCTTCTCTTCTGAGCTGTGTTGTGCACCCAAAACAGTAGTTTTGTACCACATATGGGTTATCGGCGTACTCAGGAGAAATTGCACAACAAAATTTGGTTCCATTTTATCCAGTTACCCTTGTGAAAATTCAAAACTAATAGTTAAAACAACATTTTTGTAGGAGAAATGTGATTTATTTATTTACAGTATTTTTCAGACTATAAGACGCACTTTTTTCCTCCCAAAATGGGGGGTGTGTCTTATAGTCCGGATGTATGGGCTCTGGCTGTGGTGGGAGGTGGGGGAGCGATTTTAGTGGAGCATCGGGTCACAGTAGGCTGGAGTCGGTGGCTCCGGCTAACTCCTGTGCCCGCTGCTAAAGAGAAATGAATATGCACTGCATTCCACGCCCATGGACGTGGAGGGCAATGAATATTTCTTTCTTTCTTGCATCCTGGTATGATTGACCCCATCCCGGTCCTGGTATGCATGTCCCCATCAGGAAAGATTAAAAAAAAACAAACACATTACACTTACCTTCCTCGCAGTCGCAGCATCCTGCTCATGCCAGCAGCTGCTTAATGCTTGTAAGCAGCGCATGGCAAGGACTTCATGCACTACTGACTGTCCAGGTTGAAAACTGTTTATCACCCAGACATGGATTTCGATGTGGGACAGAACAACAGAGAGGTGAGGGATGCTGTTGTTTTTTTGTTTTCTTACAGGAGATGAGGGATTCAGTGGAATTATGTATTAGGTGACTATAACTGTGTTTGTTATTTTTAAATACTATAATATATAAAGCAAAAGTGTGTTTTGTTTTATTTCAAATAAAAGACTTTATTCTGGTTGTTTTTTTAATTTACCTTACAACTATAAGATTAATAATGGATAAGTGTCTTATAAATTCCTCTCCATTAGTAATCCGTGGGCTTAATGTCACCGGACAATACAAAGATGAAATGAGCCCCACAAATATGAACCCCACTTGCCACCGCTACAGGGCAAGTGAGAAGAGCCGGGCAAAGCGTCAGAATTGACGCATCTAATAAATATTTCTTTTTTTGGGCGGCTGCTGGCTGCTATTTTTAGGCTATGGCCTCTTACCAGCCTGAGAATACCAGCCCCCAGCTGTTTGCTTTAGCAAGGCTGGCTGTCAAAAATGGGGCAGACCCCTTGCCATTTTATTTTCAATTTATTTAAATAATTAAAAAAATACGGCGTGGGAACTCCTCTATTCTTGATAACCAGCCTTGCTGAAGCTGACAGCTGAGGGTTGCAGCCCCCAGCTGTGAGTTTTGCCTGGCTGGTTATCAAAAATAACATTTTAATTATTTACAGCACAGGAGCCGGCTGATGAATCCTGCTCCTGCTCTCACTGTTATTAGTGGCAGCAGGTGTCAGCTGATGGATGCAGTACTCCCATCAGCTGACACCAGTGCCCAGAGGTGAACTTTATACCTCCGATTACAGCTGCACGCTCACGCTGTCATTTGACAGCGTGGGAACTGCGGCTCTCTGACCGGCGAGGATGATTTCACCGCCCATAAGAAGCCGTGTTTGTCGTGCACCTGGTTTTGGACAGCTGAACCCGAACAGTAACGGACTTCTTGGTGAAGTCTGTGTTCGGTGTCTGTGCCCGAACAGTAGGTGTTCGGTACAGGCTCCGAACATTACTGTTCGTGCTCGCACATCTCTACTTCTGTGTGCCGAAACAATGGTTTCTCAGAATACTCAGGAGAAATTGTCTAACAAATTTTATGGTCCATTTTCTCCTGCTACCTTTGTGAGAATGCAAACTTTGGGGCTAAAACAACATTTTTTGTGGGAAAAAATATTTTTTTTTATTTCCACTGCTCAACGTTATAAAATTCTGTGAAGCACCTTGGGGCACTCCACCTCTAGTTATGTTTCTTGGGGGTTCTAGTTTCCAAAATGGGGTCACTTGTGGGTGTTTCCACTGTTTAGGCACATCAGAGACTCTGCAAATGCGACATTTCTGTTATATATAACTAATAAAGTTGCACTCTAACGCTATAGCATCCAAACATGAAATATATTAAATTGCAATTGCATTACTGCTCTGGAAATTCAGAAAAAAAAAGAAGATACTTAGCTCGTAAATTGGCCAATTCAAGTGTGCCCAGCAGCCAATGACAAGGCGATCCTCTTTGCTGAGAAGCTAACCTAATGTGATTCCTCACCTGGGCTAATAGCCTACACAGAGGCGTAGCTAAGGGTTCAGCTCAGGGGGGGCGAACCTTCTGAGTGGGCCCCTAACCCTTGATTACGACTATGGTGGCACACTTTAATCATGGGTATAGGGGGAACCTCAGTAGATGATCCTGCTGTAATCGAAAATGTATAATGGCCCCCGCTTTAGCCCACACGTTGTATCTTTCTTGGATCCTGGACTCTGTCCCTTTCTGTGGGCTGCAAATTGCAGAAAATAAAAACAACCAGTAAATGCGTATAGAGTCCATCTTATAGGAATAGGTCCCTGAATGAAACCAGGTAACCCTAAGGGTATGTCTCCACGATCAGGATGGCCGGCGGTATCGCCGCAGCGGCGAAGCCGCTCGGCGCTAAGCCCCGCCCCCTTTCTGGGACGCGATGGTGCCGGATGTGTACAGTACACATCCGGGATCATCGCACCCCTCGCCATAGGGCCCTGTGATATGCCTTGCGGGGACGCTGCGTCCCCGCAAGGTGTACGGACATGCTGCGATCTGAAAAGACGCGCAGCATGTCCGGAGTCGCAGGGCCGCCGCGTGCGGGTTTCCACGCATAGTGGAGACGGGATTTCATAAAATCCCCTCCACTATGCTGGAACATCTGGACGCTGCTTGTTTGACGCTGCAGCGTCAAACAAGCAGCGTTTACTGACCGTGGAAACATACCCTTAGGGTATGTGTCCACGTTCAGGATTGCATCAGGATTTGGTCAGGATTTTTCATCAGTATTTGTAAGCCAAAACCAGGAGTGGGTGATAAATGCAGAAGTGGTGCATATGTTTCTATTATACTTTTCCTCTAATTGTTCCACTCCTGGTTTTGGCTTACAAATACTGATGTAAAATCCTGACCAAATCCTGATGCAATCCTGAACGTGGACACATACCCTAAAGAGGTGAATGGAAAGCAAGAGGAAAGCAGAAGAAAGGGGGGGGGGGGGGGAGGTAAAATATCACACAATGAAAGAAGAAAGTGCGCCCCCTGTATGTCATCTCTTCTTTTTTTCCCTTCTCCCCATTTGCGGGCCATGTTATTCAGACTGAGTATACATATGCATCTATATGTGATTGTAATTATCTATACTCACCTACTGGCTGTTCTCACTTTTATTCTATTTGGTTTTTCATCATATATATTTATACTCAACTTTATGGGGATTTTTATGATGTTTGTTACCTTGTATTTACTGATATGAGATGACACACACTGGACTGATAGGACCCTGACCCCAGCTGCAGGACCACATTACAAGAGATAGAGAGAGATTGAGAGACAGACAGAGAGAGATAGACAGAGAGACTGAGACAGAGAGAGCGAGACCTAGACTGAGACAGAGAGACTGAGAGAGACAGACAAAGAGACACTGAAGAGAGACTGACAGAGACGGAGAGAGACTGACAGAGAGACAGACAGAGATTGAGAGACAGAATGAGAGACAGAGAGACTGACAGAGACTGAGAGCGAGACAGAGAGCGAGATAGAGACAAACAGAGTGAGACAAAGACTGAGCCAGAGAGAGACTGCCAGAGAGTGACAGAGAAAGACTGACAGAGACCGAGACTGACAGAGAGACACAGAGAGAGCGCTAGACAAAGACTGAGACAGAGAGACAGTGAGAGACAGAGACTGACAGAGACTGAGAGAGTGACAGAGTGACTGACCCTGAGAGACAGAGACTCAGAGAGACAGAGAGAGCGAGACAGAGCGAAACTGAGAGAGCGAGACAGAGACAGAGCGAGACAGAGAGAACGAGACAGACAGAGAGCGAGACAGACAGAGAGCGAGACAGACAGAGAGCGAGACAGAGAGAGCGAGACAGAGAGAGCGAGACAGAGACAGAGTGAGACAGAGACAGAGTGCGAGCGAGACAGAGAGCGAGCGAGACAGAGAGCGAGCGAGACAGAGAGCGAGCGAGACAGAGAGCGAGCGAGACAGAGCGAGCGAGACAGAGAGTGAGAGCGAGACAGAGCGTGCGTGAGACAGAGAGAGCGAGACAGAGTGAGAGGGAGACAGAGAGCAAGACAGAGAGCGAGACTGACAGAGAGCGAGAGAGACAGAGGGAGACAGAGAGCAAGACAGAGAGCGAGAGAGACAGAGCGAGACTGACAGAGAGCGAGAGAGACAGAGAGCGAGACTGACAGAGAACGAGAGAGACAGAGAGCGAGACTGACAGAGCGAGAGAGACAGAGAGCGAGAGAGACAGAGAGAGCGAGACAGAGAGAGACTGACAGAGAGACAGAGAGCGAGAGAGACTGACAGAGACTGACAGAGACAGAGCAAAACGGATGCAAGAAATCTCAGGGACTTGTCAGGAGGGGAACAGTGTCCAGCCTCTTCCTCACTGCACAGTGCAGTCACCTCCAGCCCCCTGCAGCTTGAGCTCCTACGTCGTCCTGTCTCCTGTCCTGCTCCTCTGTGCAGGGCTCAGAGAGGGAAGAAGCAGCGTCCTGAAGTCTCTTCAGCTGCAGACACCACACAGCCGGCAATGTGTGCTGTCTGCAGTATGCTGGAGGCAGCAGGTACAGTGCCGGCACCCAGCGTCCCCAGGTACATGCTCCTCTACAGGACAGACCGCGGCAGTGCAGGGAGATTCTGTCCCTGCTCTACTGCAGAGCTCAACTATATTGGCGTGCAAGTAGGCTAATATAGTTAAGGGTAGCGTAGCTCCAGGTGGGCCCCCTCTGAGCTCGGGGCCCGGGGCGACCGCACCCTCTGCCCCCCTGGTAGCTACGCTACTGAGCCTACATTTATGAAGCGATGGCCGGGGGACCACCATGGTGCAGGAAGACTACTGTACACAAGATGAGGTGCAAACAACAAAGGGTAGATTTATTGGAAGGCAAGGGATGAAGTGGATGAGGAAGATGAAAACGGGTATGCAATGGCAAAACATAATTTACAAGAGTTATATTCTTTAGCTTGTCCGTAAAATAGCACGGTGCTCCAACTGTTACAGACTCAACATATGTTACACAAGTAAATGCAAACAATAAACAAAGAATTATGCTACTCTATGTATAACCTCCCTGGCCTTTACTAAGCAGGCCACACGGCTGCCGTGTTCTGACTATTGAAGCCTACACTAGGCCCTGACATGTGCACAAAACAGGAACAAACTCACGGTGATGTTGAGGACTCAGATCTAGTCCCGGGGGGGCCCCCTGCAGTCTAGTACGGTGGTGCGCACGGCTCTCTGCCAACTCCGTTAATCGTGGTCTTCTCCTTGCTTCTGGATCCTGGAGGTGCTTCTGGAAACTGTAAATCCCTTTCTCGGTATCTTCGTGGCTCCTCGAACTAACACAAGACAGCCACCCTCGCTGCACCCGGAAAAGTCTGTCAAATCTCACTAGTCCACTCCGTTACAGGCTGTGGGTCCTCTCTTGCAGCTATATCAGGACACAGTTCTCCTCTCTTGCAGCTATTAGCACAAAGTTCTCTCTGCAGCAGCCTCAGCTCACACACACAGTTCAGGCTCCACCCCTGCCATCTGCACAGTCCAGTCCATTATACAGTCTGTTGCAGGGAAGGAGAAGAACATTCCATCACGCCAGACAAGGGGGTGCAGTCTCTTAAAGTAACAGCGTGTTCCTTACTGTTCATAACAGCACCTCCCTCCTACATTTATATGGGTGGTACATATGGCAATGCACATATACAGGTGCTTCTCACAAAATTAGAATATTATGAAAAAGTTAATTTATTTCAGTTCTTCAATACAAAAAGTGAAACTCATATATATAGTCATTACAGAGTGATCCATTTCAGGTGTTTATTTCTTTTAATGTTCATGATTCACCCATTGAAAACCCCAAAAGTCATTATCTCAGAAAATTAGAATACTTTATAACACCAGCTTGAAAAATTATTTTAAAATCTGAAATGTTGGCCTACTTAAATGTTGGTCCAGGAGATGCCTCAATACTTGGTTGGGAGTCCTTTTGCATCAATTACTGCATCAATGTGGTGTGGCATGGAGGTGATCAGCTTGTGGCACTGCTGACGTGTTATGGAAATCCAGGCTGCATTGATAGCAGCCTTCAGCTCGTCTGCATTGTTGGATCTGGTGTCTCTCATCTTCCTCTTAACAATACCCCATAGATGGGGTTATGGTCAGGCGAGTTTGCTGGTCAATCAAGCACAGTGACACTGTTTATAAACCAGTTATTGGTACTTTTAGCAGTGTGGACATATGCCAAGTCCTGATGGAGAATTAAATTTCCATCTCCAAAAAGCTTGTCGGCAGAGGGATGCATGAAGTGCTCTACAATTTCCTGGTAGACTGCTCCGCTGACTTTGGCCTTGATAAAACACAGTGGACCTACACCAGCAGATGACATGGCTCCCCAAACCATCACTGGAGGAGACTTCATACTAGACCTCAAGCAGCTTGGATTGTGTGCCTCTCCACTCTTTCTCCAAACTCTGGGACCTTGATTTCCAAGTGAAATGCAAAATTTACTTTTATCTGACTACAACACGTTGGACCACTGAGCAACAGTCCAGTTCTTTTCCCCTTGGCCCAGGTAAGATGCTTCTGGCATTGTCTATTGGCCATGAGTGGCTTGAAAAAAGGAATGCAACACTTGCAGCCCATGTCCTGGATCCGTCTGTGTGTGGTTGCTCTTGAAGCAATGACTTAATCAGCAGTCCACTCCTTGTGAATCTCCCCCAAATTTTTGAATGGCCTTTTCTTAAAAATCCTTTCAAGGCTGCGGTTATCCCGATTGCTTGTGTACCTTTTTCTTCCACACTTTTTACTTCCACTCAACTTTCCATTAATATGCTTGGATGCAGCACTCTGTGAACAGCCAGTGGGAGAAGAGCCTTGGTGAGAAAGGTAAAGAAGAACCCCAAGATCACTATGGCTGAGCTCCAGAGATGCAGTAGGGAGATGGGAGAAAGTTCCACAAAGTCAACTATCACCAGGGCCAGACTGACCATTGGGCACTGGCAAGTGCCAGAAGGGCTGGTGCCAGGAGTGGGCCGCTGCTGCTATTAGTGGCGCCAGGGCCGACTCACCCCCCGGATCGCCCGCCACTCATTCAACTATACAGGCGTCTATGATGCTGGTAGAGTTGAATGCAATGATGGACGAGAGAGCGTTCCCTCTCCCATCATTCCCCGCTCTGCCTCGCGCTGACACTGCGGGTGCGCGATCACATATCATATCATCACGCACCTGCTGTGTGGCCGGGCAGACTGCAGCTGCTGACACCGGAGCCGGGAGCAGCGCGAGGCACGAGGAGAGGTGAGGAGAGTGTTAACTGGATTGTGGGGCAATTGGGGGGGCTGTATTACATTCTATGGGGGCTGTGCTGTATTACATTCTATGGGGGGCTTTATTACATTCTATGGGGGCTGGCTGCATTTCATTCTATGGGGGCTGGCTGCATTACATTCTATGGGGCTGGCTGCATTACATTCTATGGGGCTGGATACATTACATTCTATGGGGCCTGGCTGCATTACATTGCTGTATTACATTTTATTGGGGGGCTGTATTACATTTTATGGGGGCTGGCTGTATTACATTCTATGAGGGTTGTGCTGTATTACATTCTATGGGGGCTGTGCTGTATTACATTCTATGGGGGCTGGTTGCATTACATTCTATGAGGTCTGGCTGCATTACATTCTATGGGGCTGTGCTGTATTACATTCTATTGGGGGGCTTTATTACATTCTATGGGGCTGGCTGCATTACATTTTATTGGGGGGCTGTATTACATTCTATGGGGGCTGTGCTGTATTACATTCTATGGGGGCTGGCTGCATTACATTCTATGGGGGCTGTGCTGTATTACATTTTATGGGGGCTGTGCTGCATTACATTCTATGAGGTCTGGCTGCATTACATTCTATGGGGCTGTGCTGTATTACATTCTATTGGGGGGGCTTTATTATATTCTATAGGGCTGGCTGCATTACATTTTATTGGGGGTCATTATTACATTCTATGGGGCTGGCTGAATTTCATTTTATGGGGGCTGTGCTGTATTACGTTCTATGGGGGGGCTGTATTACATTCTATGGGAGCTACATTATATTCCATGGGGGGTTGTATCATATTCTGTGGGGAGGTGGGCTGTATTACATTCTATGGGGTGCTGTATTATATTCTATGAGGGGCTGTATTACATTCTATGGGGGGCTATATTACATTCTCTGGGGGCTACATTATATTCTATGGGGGGCTGTATTATATTATATCAGGGGTGATTGCATCATACTCTATGAGGGGGCTACATTACATTATATGGGGATCTGCATTATACTATATGAGGAGGGCTGCATTGTATTCTATGGAGGGGCTACATTATATTCTATGGGGGGCTGCATTATGCTCTATGAGGGGGATACCATATATATGCAGGGGCTGCATTATACTATATGAGGGGGTAGCATTATATTCTCTGGGGGGTTACATTATACTCAGGGGGCTACAATATATTCTGTGTGGTGGCTGCATTATACTCTGGAGTGGCATCATTATACTATATGTGGGCTGCATTATGCTGTATCGAGGACTATGGGGAATACATTATACTATATGAAGAACTATGTGGTGCATTACGCTATGGGAAGTGAATTGTACTACATTTATGACAATGGCGGTGCATTATACTATATGGAGCACTATGAGGAGTGTATTATACTATTTGGAGGACTGTTCAATTCATTATACTATATGGAGGACTGACGAGTGTATTATACTATTTGGAGGACTGTGGCAGTACATTATACTATATGGAGAACTGAGGAGTGTATTATACTATATGGAGGACTGAGCAGTGTATTTTAATATATGGAGGACTATGAGGAGTGTATTATACTATATGGAGGACTGAGGAGTGTATTATACTATGTGGAGAACTGAAGAGTGTATTATTCTATATGGAGGACTGAGGTGCACATTATAATATATGGAGGACTATGGGGTGTATTATACTAAACAAGCAAAATGCTGCCTATTTATCGAGAGATTGGATTGTTTATGTGGGAACAGAAATCCTTGTTCTCAGCAGCACATCGCAGGTGTAAACTGTAGATGTGCTGCTGATAACATGATACTGTATGGGGACAGATTGATCTAATTGTGATTGTTCTGTTCCCTTCATTCTTTCTCAGTTGGTGTAAAGAGGCCGGGAAACAAGCGAACGACTTCAGTATTGTCGATCACACTCATTTAGCGGCCTGAGATCAGTGCATGTAAATACAGCAGAAATGCTTCGCAGGGAGATGAGGCAAGGATGATGACAGTTGTAGTTAGCACCCGACGCCTGGGAATAGCGCTAACTCTACTGCTTTTCCTAGCCGCCAAAGCATTTAATTCTGGTATGTGTAATGATTTTTAGGGTTGATGTCAGCTGCGTAATATCAGCTGCTATCAATCCCTGGTGTAAGTAATGGAGAGGTGTCCATCAGACACCTCCACTACTAGCCCAGACCTGGCGAGTCCCAGCGACTCTGAAGAGCGGTGACGGTAGTAACAGTACCGCTCTTCACAGTCGTCAAGCTCAGCGCCAGACCCGGAATATCTGAAGAGCGGTGACGTTACTGATGTCACCGCTTTTCAGAGTCACCGGGTCTCATGCTGCACAGCGGAATCAAAAGTGGCTGTAGGCAAAGTTTATGGAGCATCAGAATGAGGTTCCATAGCCTTTGGTCGTCTCATCCCTTCATTATCTACGAGATCCAGTTATGTAGGTAAAGTAGCGGCTTTTCTTGGTACTGCAACTAAAAGCAATAAATAGGACTGAGCTGTAATGCTTGATACAGCTGTAATTTAATGTTATATAGTCGTGTTACACGCCCCTCACTTCTTGTAACCTACAAATGTACAAAGATATTATACAGTCACCATGTGTCAAGTGGGCCTGTGTACCTTCAAATGCCAGGGCTGAATTTTAGTCCCAGTCCAGCCCTGACTATCACTGCAGCTCTCCACCAGTCGTGCCTTTATGGCAGAGTGGCCCGACGGAAGCCTCTCCTCAGTGCAAGACATAGGAAAGCCCGCATAGAGTTTGATAAATACACATGAAGGACTCCCAGACTATGTGAAATAAGATTCTTTGGTCTGATGAGATGAAGATAGACCTTTTTGGTGATAAGTCTAAGCGGTATGTGTGGAGAAAACCAGGCACTGCTCATCACATGCCCAATACAATCCCAACAGTGAAACGTGGTGGCAGCATCATGCTATGGGGGTGTTTTTCAGCTGCAGGGACAGGACAACTGGTTGTCATTGAAGGATACATGAATGCAGCCAAGTACAGAGATACCCTGGATGAAAACATCTTCCAGAGTGCTCTGGACCTCAGACTTGGCCGAAGGTTTACATTCCAACAAGACAATGACCCTAAGCACACAGCTAAAATAACAAAGGAGTGGCTTCAGAACAACTCTGTGACAATTCTTGACTGGCCCAGCCAGGGCCCTTACCTAAACCCAATTGAGCATCTCTGGAGAGACCTGAAAATGGCTGCCACCAACTTTCACCGTCCAACCTGACAGAACTGGAGAGGATCTGCAAGAAAGAATGGTAGAGGATCCCCAAATCCAGGTGTGAAAAACTTGTTGCATCATTCCCAAGAAGACTCATGGCTGTACTAGCTCAGAAGGGTGCTTGTACTCAATATTGAGCAAAGGGTCTGAATACTTATGACCATGTGATATTTGTTTTTCTTTTTTTAATACATTTGCAAAAATTTCTACATTTCTGATTTTCAGTCAAGGTGGGGTGCAGAGTGTACATTAATGAGAAAAAAATTAACTTTTTTCAATTTACCAAATGGCTGCAATGAAACAAAGAGTGAAAAATTTAAATAGGTCTGAATACTTTCCGTACCCTCTGTATATGTGCACACAACGGACTGGCAGACCATTCGGATAGATACAGTAGCACCAATAGAGGAAAGATCGAATATAGGTCAAGGATGAGTCATATAAAGGATGAAAATAAAATAGATTGGAAATAAAACACCTTCATTTATGACAATTGATGAAGAAGTGGCACAACTAACAGGAGTGCCTGTGGAGCGCCCCCAGACGCAGGGCCGCGGGGTACTCGGTACCGGGCCTCTCTGTCTCTGTCTTGGGGTCGTCACGGTGGCTAGACCCGGTCCGTGACCCTGCTAAGGGGCGTCCAATGAAAGGTGATGGTGCGTAGTGCAAGACGCGATGAATAACGAGGACACAGTGTTGCAGTCTCTTTACCTCTTTACTGAAGGCTTCAGGATCCACAATCCAGAGCACTGCTAACAGGGCTGGCTGAGACCGGCCGTTCCGAAGGCACATCCAGAGTTCCCTTTGCAGGTGGAAATCAGTGCCTACCTACTAGCGCCTGTGTGTTGTAGTTCTTCCCTGCTGAGCACCACGGGATAGTCCTCACAACTGTCGTTTCTATTCTGATGTTCTCTCTCTCTCCGTCCCCCAGATGATATGGCTAGGACGCACCCGTATGACGGGGTAGGCCTGGAGTTATTCTGGGACCCTAGAGATGCCCCTCTCCCACAATTGCCTCCTTTGTCTTCGTTAGGTGATTTAGGTGAGACAGCCAACCTATAGTTAACTGTCCTGCTGCTGTTTGAAGTAGTACATAGAGTCTCTTACTTCCTCAGTGCTCCGGCCACCGGCTACACGCCTCAGAAGGATGTTGCCACGGTCTTAAGGGCACGACTCCTTCTGGTTCTATCTCCTCTGCGCTGTGATCTCGCTTCTCACTTCTCCGCAATATACTCCGCTTTCGTGTCCTTTCTAAGGAGCCTGCCGCTATACCTCACAGGCACAGCTCCGTAACAATCTGTCCTTTTCGCTAGGCCGCTGTCAGGATCCCACCCCTGACAGATCCTCTCCCGAACTCTCCCGGGCTGCTTTCTCCCTAACTTCCTGTCCAACCCCCAGTTTTACCAGAGTGTGAGGAGTGGCCTAATAGATAGAACCACCCCCCCTGGTGGCCGGAGTGTGGAATGGAGTGTGTGTCTGTGATACCTGGTCAGGTGAACTCCTTTAGTGCAATCAGACGTAACATCACTCCCCTTAGTGGCAGAGCGACATTACTGCAACGACCAGGACTCTGGGGCGCTGCACCTGCACGTACAAACAGCAGAAAAACATAAAAGACATATACGAGATTGCATGAAAAATGATACACCAAGATAGAGGCTGGTAATATAGAAATGGCAATAGTATAAAATAAGTGTAGTAGTGTCTGAGTGGACAAGTCTTGCCAAATGTAGGGGCTCTGTAAAAACAAAACCATGGTCAGGTAGACCAACAAAAATGTTGTTTACAACTGCCAGGAAAATTGCTTGGGATGCAAAGAAAAACCCACAAATAATCAGCTGAAATACAGGACTCACGGTGTGGCTTTTTTCAAGATGCACAATAAGGAGGCACTTGAAGAAAAATGGGCTGCATGGTCGAGTCGCCAGAAGAAAGCCATTACTGTGCAAATGCCACAAAGTATCTGTCTTACAATACACAAAACAGCACAGAGACAAGCCTCAAAACTTCTGGAACAAGGTAATTTGGAGTGATGAGACAAAATTGGAATGTTTTATCTACAGCCATAAACGTTACATTTAAAGAGAGGTCAACAAGGCCTATGATGAAAGGAACACCATTCTTACTGTAAAGCACGGAGGTGGATCACTGATGTTTTGGGGATGTGTGAGCTACAAAGGCTCAGGAAACTTTGTCAAAGTTGAAGGAAAGATGAAGGCAGCACGTTATCAGCAAATACTGGAAGCAAATTTGCACTCATCAGCCCAGAAGTTGCGCATGGGAAGTAGTTAGATGTTTCAACATGACAACGATCCAAAACACAAGGCCAAGTCAACTTGTCATTGGCTACAGCAGAACTAAGTGAAGGTTCTGGAGTGGCCATCTCAGTCTCCTGACCTCAATATCACCGAGCCACTCTGGGGAGATCTCAAGCGCGCAGTTCATGCTAGACAGCCCAGGAATTTACAGGAACTGGAGGCATTTTGCCAAGAAGAGTGGGCAGCTTTACCATCTGAGAAAATAAAGAACGTCATTCACAACTACCACAAAAGACTTCAAGCTGTCATTGATGTTAGAGGGGGCAATATACAGTATTAAGAAATGGGGTATGTGAACTTTTGATCAGGGTCATTTGGATGTTTTGGGTTGTCATTATGATTTAAAAAGAGAAAACAATAGTTTGACAATAAATGGCTTCACCCAACCACTAACCATGAGTAGAGAAAAAGCTTTGGTGTTATCATTCATATTCTCTGAAAAAAGACCAAGAAAGCAAAAATTCTGCCGGGGTATGTAAACTTTTGAGCACAACTATATTAAGGGTGTACACATTTGTACCTGGATTATCAATGCATCCAATGTGTGGTAGTTATCATATATACCATATTGCCTATAAAGTTTTTTTGTTACTGTGCCTCCTCTTAGCATGAGGCACCTTATCCTATTTTATCATGTGCTATGACTATTAATAACTATATTTTATGTATATAATATTTATACTCGTACACATCTTGATACAAAAAACAACAACATTTTTCCTTGAGATAATTGCGTTCAAATTTATTGTGAAGTGTTGTCCTCTCAGGTGTTAGGGCTTTTTTGGACAGTTATGTTCACCAAATTTATCATGTTGAACTAGATGTTATAGTAGCTGCAGAGCAAAATATTTTTTTTTTCTCTAAAGTTAGCCTTTCTGTTGCAGAGATATTAACAATCAAAGTTTTGGGGATCTAATGAGTTATATTTAGGTCCAAGTGGATGTCATCAGAGAGTTTTCACTTAGGGAGTGTACTTCAACTTGTATGATACTGACCAATCATAAGCAGGCAGCAAAACAGAAGAGAAAAAGAACACACCCTCACCACAGCTTTGAGCAGGTTTCTCAGTGTGTTAGATGTAAGGATCAGTGGCGGATTATAATGAGGTCAATCTGGGCGGTAGCCCAGGGCCCAGTGGTGTGAGGGGGCCCTGGGCTATCGCTGAGATTGACCTCAGCCACCATCAGGGAATTACTGTCCTGACTGGCGTATGGGGCACGGTGGGCAGAGGGGGCCCGCATCGGGCCCCGTTTTATCTGCTCGCCTGGCGCTGCGGCAGTTTAACGCTATTGACGTGCGGGCCCATGCCTGCACAACAATAGTTAACAGCCGCCAGCCAATCAGAGGCTGGCAGCTGACGTCAGCCGGCGTCTGATGTGATTGTCAGTCGCCGGCGAGTGCACGCTTCAGCTGCATGGAGGGAGCTTCGCCGCAGGAGCGCGGCCAGGTGAGAAGAACTTCTTTTTTTTTTTAATTGAGAGCAGCGATCCGGGGGGCCCAGGGCAGAATGCTGGAGACACTGGGGACAGAGATGCTGGAAACAGATGGGGCAGAGATTCTGGACACAGATGAGGGCAGAGATGCTGGACACAGATGGGGCAGAGATTCTGGACACAGATGAGGGCAGAGATGCTGGACACAGATGGGGCAGAGATTCTGGACACAGATGAGGGCAGAGATGCTTGACACAGATGGGGGCAGAGATGCTGGACACAGATGGGGCAGAGATGCTGGACACAGATGGGGCAGAGATGCTGGACACACTGGGGGCAGAATTCTGGACACACTGGGGGCAGAATGCTGGACACACTGGGGGCTGAATGCTGGAAACACTGGGGGCTGAATTCTGGACACACTGGGGGCAGAATGCTGGACACACTGGGGGCTGAATGCTGGACACACTGGGGGCTGAATGCTGGACACACTGGGGGCTGAATGCTGGAGACACTGAGAGCAGAAATGCTGGACACTGGGGGCTGAATGCTGGAGACACTGGGGGCAGAAATGCTGGAGACACTGGGGGCAGAAATGCTGGAGACACTGGGGGCAGAAATGATGCAGACACTGGGGGCAGAAATGCTGGAGACACGGGGCAGAATGCTGGAGACAGAGGGCAGAATGGAGATACGGGGCAGAATGGAGATACGGGGCAGGATTGGAGACACTGGGGGCAGGATTGGAGACAGATCGTGCAGGATCATGAGGCAGGATTGGATCATTGGGCAGGATGGATACGATGGAGACAGATGGGGCAGGATGAGGAGATCATATGGGGCAGAATGGATACTCATGAGGGCAGGATGGGAGAACATATGGCTGAAGCCAGGAGTGAGACACACAGGGGCCAGGATGGGGAATATTATTACCATAGGGATTAATTTAGGGATATTATTACTGCTGTGATGTATTTATTTTATTTTTTGAGTATACTGTTTTAAATGAGGGGGCAGGCCTGTTACTGTGTAGAGTGACACTGTGTTGCCTCTTTTTCTTCATGTGTTGTGGAGCGCCCCCACTCAAGGGCAATGGGGTACTCGGCACCGGGTCCTTCGATTCGGGGAATGTCACGGTGGCCCGACCCGACTCTTTGCGTGGAACAAGACAACTACAGGACACAGTTTTATAAGTGAAAAAGTCTATATTATCACACGGTGATTCAAACAGGTGCAGAGAGAAACTCAAGTCCACAACACTTTGTGTAAATATTAAATGCAGCTTAGCAGTCTATAGGAAACTTCAGAGGAAAATGCAATCAAGCAGAAAGTCTATGAAGCACAGTTATTCTTGAGGATACTTGACACGAATAAATCCTTGTCTTAGTCCAAACACAGATACATAAGCTTATAAGGCAGTTCAAATCATATCTTAGCTCAACCAGGGAGGCCTGGTTAATAGTCTCAGGTTTTTGCAGAGCAGAAACAGCTTACATGTCCAGCAAATGAGATGGAAGTAAACACGAGCAGCAGATGAAGGAGGATTACTGGAAACTGGTGTATGCAGCAGGAACTCAGAGCAGAGTAGCAGGATCACCACACAGGTTCACAGGAGCAGGTATATAGCCAGGGAGTAATCAGAGGTCAGGAGCTGGATGCAAGGCAGAATACTCTAGCACAGACTGAAGGCTGGGGTGGAGTTTTATAGCAGGAAGACACAATGCACATGAGACCAAAGACGCCTTCTTGGAAAAGGGCAGTAATGCACAAAAGGTAAAAAATGTTCAGAGTCCTGACAGGCCCTTTGAGGGACGTCCAATGAAGAAAGGAGTTTTTATGGTTTTGGGAAAGGTCTTTAAAGGGGAAGTTCGTGACGCCACCTGTGGTACTCGGTCAGGGTGACTGACGCTGCTTAGGGGCCCGCTGGGGTGATGTTATGGCAGCAAGATGGTATACCTTCCCACAGGTGAAGTGTATCCCCAGGGCTTCCCAGAGTGAAGATGGTGATGGTGGAAGTTGCAGGGTGCAGGAAATAACGAGGACACAAGGTTGCAGTCTCTTTACCTTTTACTGAAGGCTTCAGTGTCCACAGTCCAGGGCACAGGATCACAGGGTAGGCAGAGTCCGGCCGGTCTGAAGGCAAATCCAGAGTCTCCTTGTCCAGGTGGAATTCAATAGCCTTCCTATGCGCACAGTAACACAGTAGGTTCTCACTTGCATAAGCTCTAATGAGGTCCTCACTGTTATTACTCCTCTCACTGTTCCCCGTGGTCGGATAGAACAAAACCCATATGACTGATGGCCTGAGGCTTGTTTATAGGGACCCTAGAGACGCCCCGACCCCCACAAGTTGCCACCGTGTCTTCCTAGGTATTAAGGTCGGGCAGCCAACTTGGAATTGACTGTCCTGCAGGTCTTTGGAGAAAGGCTTGGAGACAGTTGCACCCTCGGTATTCTGGCCACCGGATCGCACACCAGAAGGATGCCACTTCTCTTCGGCCACTATCCTCTCTGGTATCCACTTGTTGCTATGCCTTCGTTTCTCACTCACTGCAATACACTTCCTTTCAATGTCTCTTTCTTTGGATGCTAGTATAGAAGAATAGGAGACAAAAAAGCGCATATAGGGTCTTATCCTCAGGACTGCTCTTAGAGAATTATGAGAGAACTGCTCACCTGATGGTGCAAAGTAAAGGCGTGTAATTTGTCAGCTGCTGCAGATCCACAGGTCGGCGCTGCGACCTCTTAGAGACGTTATAATAGATGAATGTGGATAAAATCTGCGCTGCTGTGACAAATACTGAATCCAGATATAGTTGTAAGGTGTTCAGGTGGTTTATTCAACGCGTTTCGAAGCTCATGGCTTCTTCTTCAGGAAGTTTCCACACAAAGATATCTTTGCAAAGCCTAAGTCTACCTCAATACATCTGTATTCCTAGCAATTGATAGCAAAGGATAATCCACTATGGGTGTGAACAGTTTAATTTAATTCCATTCTGCTGGCCAATCAAGACCACTTTTGACAGACTTCCATAGGGCAATCTGAGAGCCTGGGACCTACATACGATAGAAGTACCATAAGATTGTCTTCCTGACGAAGGCTCGTGCCTGAGCCGAAACGTTGGAAACCATTCTCACCATTTTGCACAAGATAAATAAAAAAAAACTTGAAAGCAACAGTTCTGTCTTCATGATTTTGGAGTGTGCTGGGGTTAGATCTTTTGTATTGTCTTACCGTTTTACCCCTGAGCAATTAACAGTGGTTGAGCCTGATCCTATCTGCTTTCAAAAGGCAGTCATTGCTGCATCCACAAGGAGGGTAAGCCACAAAAGGTCATTGCTAATGAAGCTGGCTGTTCACGGAGTGCTGTATCCAAGTATATTAATGGAAAGTTGAGTGGAAGGAAAAAGTGTGGTAGAAAAAGGTGCACAAGCAACCAGGATAACTGCAGCCCCAAAATGATTGTTAAGAAAAGGCCATTCAATAATTTGGGGGAGATTCACAAGGAGTGGACTGCTGCTGGAGTCATTGTTTCAAGAGCCACCACATAGAGACATATCCAGGACATGGGCTACAAGTGTAGCATTCCTTGTGTAATGCCACTCATGACCAATAGACAATGCCAGAAGCGTCTTACCTTGGTCAAGGAGAAGATGAACTGGACTTGTTGCTCAGTGTTCCAAGGTGTTGTTTTCAGTAGTGTTGAGCATTCCGATACCGCAAGTATCGGGTATCGGCCGATACTTGCGGGTATCGGAATTCCAATACGGAGATCCGATACTTTTGTGGTATCGGGTATCGGTATCGAAACAACATTAATGTGTAAAAGAAAGAATTAAAATAAAAAATATTGCTATACTCACCTCTCCGACGCAGCCTGGACCTCACCGAGGGAACCGGCAGCGTTCTTTGCTTAAAATGCGTGCGTTTACTTCCTTCCGTGACGTCACGGCTTGTGATTGGTCGCGTGCCGCCCATGTGGCCGCGACGCGACCAATCACAGCAAGCCGTGACGTAATTTTCAGGTCCTGAATGCCTAATTCTAGGCATTCAGGATTTTAAAATTACGTTCCGGCTTGTGATTGGTCGCGTCGCGGTCACATGGGCGACGCGACCAATCACAAGCCGTGACGTCACGGGAGGCAGAAAACGCGCGCATTTTAAAATTATGTCACGGCTTGTGATTGGTTGCGTGCCGCCCATGTGACCGCGACGCGACCAATCACAGCAAGCCGTGACGTAATTTCAGGTCCTGAATGCCTAATTCTGCATTCAGGACCTGAAATTACGTCACGGCTTGCTGTGATTGGTCGCGTCGCGGTCACATGGGCGGCACGCAACCAATCACAAGCCGTCACGTAATTTTAAAATGCGCGCGTTTTCTGCCTCCCGTGACGTCACGGCTTGTGATTGGTCGCGTCGCCCATGTGACCGCGACGCGACCAATCACAAGCCGGAACGTAATTTTAAAATCCTGAATGCCTTGAATTAGGCATTCAGGACCTGAAAATTACGTCACGGCTTGCTGTGATTGGTCGCGTCGCGGCCACATGGGCGGCACGCGACCAATCACAAGCCGTGACGTCACGGAAGGAAGTAAACGCGCGCATTTTAAGCAAAGAACGCTGCCGGTTCCCTCGGTGAGGTCCAGGCTGCGTCGGAGAGGTGAGTATAGCAATATTTTTTATTTTAATTCTTTCTTTTACACATTAATATGGTCCCAGGGCCTGAAGGAGAGTTTCCTCTCCTTCAGACCCTGGGAACCATCAGGGATACCGTCCGATACTTGAGTCCCATTGACTTGTATTGGTATCGGGTATCGGTATCGGATTAGATCCGATACTTTGCCGGTATTGGACGATACTTTCCGATACCGATACTTTCAAGTATC
This sequence comes from Ranitomeya variabilis, assembly GCF_051348905.1. Lineage (NCBI taxonomy): Eukaryota > Metazoa > Chordata > Amphibia > Anura > Dendrobatidae > Ranitomeya > Ranitomeya variabilis. The sequence continues at coordinate 839,483,135 of NC_135233.1, read as the reverse complement.
GGACGGTATCGCTCAACACTAGTTTTCAGATGAAAGTAAGTTTTGCATTTCATTTGGAAATCAAGGTCCCAGTCTGGAGAAAGAGTGGAGAGGCACACAATCCAAGCTGCTTGAGGTCTAGTATGAAGTCTCCTCCATCAGTGATGGTTTGGGGAGCCATGTCATCTGCTGGTGTAGGTCCACTGTGTTTTATCAAGGCCAAAGTCATTCTACCCTCTGCCGACAAGCTTTTTGGAGATGGAAATTGCATTCTTCAGCAGGACTTGGCACCTGTCCACACTGTCAAAAGTACCAATATCTGGTTTAAAAACAACAGTATCACTGTGCTTGATTGACCAGCAAACTCGCCTGACCTTAACCCCATAGACAATCTATGGGGTATTATGAAGAGGAAGATGAGATACACCAGACCCAACAATGCAGACTAACTGAAGGCTGCTATCAAAGCTTCCATAACAAGTCAGCAGTGCCACAGGCTGATCGCGTCCATGCCATGCCGCATTGATGCAGTAACTGATGCAAAAGGAGCCCCGACCAAGTAATGAGTGCATTTACTGAACATACATTTCAGTAGGCCAACAGTTCGGATTTTAAAATCATTTTTCAAGCTGGTGTTATAAAGTATTCTAATTTACTGAGATAATGACATTTGGGTTTTCATTGGCTGTAAGCCATAATCATCAACATTAACAGAAATAAACAATTGAAATAGATCACTCTGTTTGTAATGACTCTATATAATATGAGTGTCATTTTTTGTATTGAAGAACTGAAATAAACTTTTTGATGATATTCTAATTTTGTTAACAGTCCTCTTTAACCTGTTAACAACCGCCGATATGCCTTTTAACGGCAGCAGTTAAGGGTACTTATGCCTCAGCACCGCTTTTTAACGGCACAGAGAAATAAGTGTATAATGCCCCCCAAGGTTAGAATTTCTCCGTAGTCTTGGCTACCGGGGGGTAGTTGAGACCACAGAGAACATGATTCGGATTGGTTTTTACCGACCCCAGTGTTGCGATCGCCGTTATTAATGGTATAATGGCGACCACAAAAAAAGTGTGATTTCCCATTTAATTTCTCTCTTTCTGATGTGATTGTACATCAGAGGAGAGAGAAATGGGGTCCCTGATCCCCCCCGGTACTACTGGAGTCCCTGCAATCCCCCCGTGAAGTTCCCCGGGCCGCCGGCGTTTTCTTCCGGGAGAAAATGGGCAGTACGCCTGTCGAGATCTGCCAGCTGGCATCTAACAACAATAGGAAAAGTTTGCTTTTGGTTAATTTTGATCACTGTGATAGACCCTATCACAGTGATCAAAATAAAAAAAATAGTAAATAAAAAAAATATTAAATAAAAAAATAATACATAAAACTTTATCACCCTCTTAGTTAGGGAAAAATAATAGAATTTTAAAAAATTTATTTATTTTCATTTTTCCATTAGGGTTAGAGTTGGGCTAAAGTTAGTGTTGTGCTAAACTTAGGGTTAGGGTTGGGCCAAAGTTAGGGTTGGGCTAAAGTTAGTGTTAGGATTGGGCAAAAGTTAGCGTTAGGGTTGGGTTGGGGCTAGGGTTAGGGTTGAGCTAAAGTTAGGGTTGTGGTTATGGTTGGGATTAGGGTGTGTTAAGGTTAGGTTTGTGGTTAGGGTTATGGTAACCTCTCCGTGGGGGGCATCATAATAACAACCCGGCAGCATGCACGCTGTCTGGGTGTTATGTTTTACACCAATCTCTCGGTCACCTCCCATATACAATCTCTTGCCCGCTCTTGCCACTTACACCTAAAGAACATCTCTAGAAACCGCCCTTTTCTCGCCATGGAGACAACAAAACACCTCACTGTCGCCCTGATCTACTCCCGCCTGGATTACTTATTAATTGGCCTCCCCCTTACTCGGCATTCCCCTCTCCAGTTCATCCTTAATGCAGCAGCCAGGGTCATCCACCTGGCTAATCATTACTCGGACGCGTCCGCTCTTCGCCCGTCATTGCACTGGCTACCCATTCATTATAGGATCCTATTCAAAGTAACCCACAAAGCTCTCCACAGTGCAGCACCCCCTTACATCTCCTCCCTCATTTCTGTCTATCGGCCTAGCCGATCGCTGTGCTCTGTAAATGACTTTCGACTAACCTCTGCACTAATCCGTACCTCCCACTCCCGACTCCATGACTTCTCCCGCGTTGCACCTGTCCTCTGGAATGTTCTACCCCAAGAAATTAGGACCAGCCACAACTTGCATAGTTTTAGGCGCTCCCTCAAAACACATTTGTTCAGAGCGGCCTATCACGTTCCCTAATCAAAGTAATTTTATGTGTAAGTGTGCTTGTGTAGCCCATTCACTATCTCCACCTATTCCACACCTCCTGAAGATGGCTGGATCTTCATTGTAAATACTTAATTGTAAATACACGTACCTGTACTTTGTATCTCATCCACCTCATTGTAGATTGTAAGCTCTTATGAACAGGGTTGTTTTATTTTGCTTTAATCATTATATTATTGTTAACGCTGTTACTTATGACTGTTGTGTTTGAACTGTTTAACTGTAAAGTGCTGCGGAATATGTTGGCGCTATATAAAGATTATTATTAGGGTTGGGATTAGGGTTAGGGGTGTGTTGGGGTTAGGGAAGGAGTTAGAATTGGGGGGTTCCACTGTTCATAGTTACATAGTTACATAGTTACATAGTTATTAAGGTTGAAGGAAGACTGTAAGTCCATCTAGTTCAACCCATAGCCTAACCTAACATGCCCTAACATGTTGATCCAGGGAAAGGCAAAAAAACCTCATGTGGCAAAGAGTAACTCCACCATGGGGAAAAAAATTCCTTCCCGACTCCACATACGGCAATCAGACTAGTTCCCTGGATCAACGCCTTATCAAGGAATCTAGTGTATATACCCTGTAACATTATACTTTTCCAGAAAGGTATCCAGTCCCCTCTTAAATTTAATTAATGAATCACTCATTACAACATCATACGGCAGAGAGTTCCATAGTCTCACTGCTCTTACAGTAAAGAATCCGCGTCTGTTATTATGCTTAAACCTTCTTTCCTCCAGACGTAGAGGATGCCCCCTTGTCCCTGTCTCAGGTCTATGATTAAAAAGATCATCAGAAAGGTCTTTGTACTGTCCCCTCATATATTTATACATTAACATAAGATCACCCCTTAGTCTTCGTTTTTCCAAACTAAACAGCCCCAAGTGTAATAACCTATCTTGGTATTGCAGACCCCCCAGTCCTCTAATAACCTTGGTCGCTCTTCTCTGCACCCGCTCCAGTTCAGCTATGTCTTTCTTATACACCGGAGACCAGAACTGTGCACAGTATTCTAAGTGTGGTCGAACTAGTGACTTGTATAGAGGTAAAATTATGTTCTCCTCATGAGCATCTATGCCTCTTTTAATACATCCCATTATTTTATTTGCCTTTGTAGCAGCTGCCTGACACTGGCCACTGAATATGAGTTTGTCATCCACCCATACACCCAGGTCTTTTTCATTGACGGTTTTGCCCAGAGTTTTAGAATTAAGCACATAGTTATACATCTTATTACTTCTACCCAAGTGCATGACCTTACATTTATCCCCATTAAAGCTCATTTGCCATTTATCAGCCCAAGCTTCTAGTTTACATAAATCATCCTGTAATATAAAATTGTCCTCCCCTGTATTGATTACCCTGCAGAGTTTAGTGTCATCTGCAAATATTGAAATTCTACTCTGAATGCCCCCTACAAGGTCATTAATAAATATGTTAAAAAGAAGAGGGCCCAATACTGACCCTGTCATGATCTCAATGGCAAGAGATCATAGCATCAGCATATATAGGAACTAGCTCTTGGAAGATGGAAACTGAGCTGACCATGAACTAAACCTAACGCACAACTAGCAGTGGCCGGGTAGCATGCCTACGTTGATTCTAGATGCCCAGCACCAGCCGGAGGACTAAATAAAGCTAGCAGAGGAAAATATTAGTCCTAGCTCACCTCTAGAGAAATACCCCGAAAGGAGACAGAGGCCCCCCACATGTATTGGCGGTGAATCAAGATGAAATAACAAACGTAGTATGAAAATAGGTTTAGCAAATTTGAGGTCCACTTACTACATAGCAGAAGACAGAAAGGACACTTTCATGGTCAGCTGAAAACCCTATCAAAACACCATCCAGAAATTACTTTAAAACTCTGGCGTTAACTCATAACACCAGAGTGGCAATTCCTGTTCACAAGAGCTTTCCAGACACAGTAACGAAACTACAGCTGTGAACTGGAACAAAAATGCAAAAACAAACATGGACAAGAGTCCAACTTATCTAGTAGTTGTCTAGGAGCAGGAACAAGCACAGAGAGGCTTCTGATAACATTGTTGACCGGCAAGCAACTAACAGAGCAGCAAGGTTATATAGCGACTCCCACATCTTGATGGGAACAGGTGAACAGAGAAGATGAAGACACCAGTTCAATTCCACCAGTAGCCACCGGGGGAGCCCAGAATCCAAATTCACAACAGTACCCCCCCCTCAAGGAGGGGGCACCGAACCCTCACCAGAACCACCAGGGCGATCAGGATGGGCCCTATGAAAGGCACGAACCAGATCAGAGGCATGAACATCAGATGCATTCACCCAAGAATTATCCTCCTGGCCGTATCCCTTCCACTTGACCAGATACTGGAGTCTCCGTCTGGAAACACGAGAGTCTAAGATTTTCTCCACAACGTACTCCAACTCACCCTCAACCAACACCGGAGCAGGAGGCTCAACGGAAGGCACAACCGGTACCTCATACCTGCGCAATAATGACCGATGAAAAACGTTATGAATAGAAAAGGATGCAGGGAGGTCCAAACGGAAGGAAACAGGGTTAAGAATCTCCAATATCTTATACGGGCCGATGAACCGAGGCTTAAACTTAGGAGAAGAGACCCTCATAGGGACAAAACGAGAAGACAACCACACCAAGTCCCCAACACGAAGACGAGGACCAACACGACGACGGCGGTTAGCAAAAAGCTGAGTCTTCTCCTGGGACAACCTCAAATTGTCCACCACCTGCCCCCAGATCTGATGCAATCTCTCCACCACAGCATCCACTCCAGGACAATCCGAAGATTCCACCTGACCAGAGGAAAATCGAGGATGAAACCCCGAATTACAGAAAAACGGGGACACCAAAGTGGCAGAGCTGGCCCGATTATTGAGAGCGAACTCCGCCAATGGCAAAAAAGCAACCCAATCATCCTGGTCAGCAGACACAAAACACCTCAGATATGTCTCCAGGGTCTGATTAATCCGCTCGGTCTGGCCATTCGTCTGAGGATGGAAAGCGGACGAAAAAGACAAATCTATGCCCATCCTAGCACAGAATGCCCGCCAAAATCTAGACACGAATTGGGTCCCTCTGTCAGAAACGATATTCTCAGGAATACCATGCAAACGAACAACATTTTGAAAAAACAGAGGAACCAACTCGGAAGAAGAAGGCAACTTGGGCAGAGGAACCAAATGGACCATCTTAGAGAAACGGTCACACACCACCCAGATGACAGACATCTTCTGAGAAACAGGCAGATCTGAAATAAAATCCATCGAGATGTGCGTCCAAGGCCTCTTAGGAATAGGCAAGGGCAACAACAATCCACTAGCCCGAGAACAACAAGGCTTGGCCCGAGCACAAACGTCACAAGACTGCACAAAGCCTCGCACATCTCGTGACAGGGAAGGCCACCAGAAGGACCTTGCCACCAAATCCCTGGTACCAAAAATGCCAGGATGACCTGCCAACGCAGAAGAATGAACCTCAGAGATGACTCTACTGGTCCAATCATCAGGAACAAATAGTTTATCAGGTGGGCAACGATCAGGTCTATCCGCCTGAAACTCCTGCAAGGCCCGCCGCAGGTCTGGAGAAACGGCTGACAATACCACTCCATCCTTAAGGATACCTGTGGGCTCAGAGTTACCAGGCGAGTCAGGCTCAAAACTCCTAGAAAGGGCATCCGCCTTAACATTCTTAGAACCCGGTAGGTATGACACCACAAAATTAAACCGAGAGAAAAATAATGACCAGCACGCCTGTCTAGGATTCAGGCGCCTGGCGGTCTCAAGATAAATCAAATTTTTGTGGTCAGTCAATACCACCACCTGATGTCTGGCCCCCTCAAGCCAATGTCGCCACTCCTCAAAAGCCCACTTCATGGCCAAAAGCTCCCGATTCCCAACATCATAATTCCGCTCAGCGGGCGAAAATTTACGGGAAAAGAAGGCACAAGGCCTCATCACGGAGCAGTCAGAACTTTTCTGCGACAACACTGCCCCAGCTCCGATCTCAGAAGCGTCGACCTCAACCTGAAAAGGTAGAGCAACATCAGGCTGACGCAACACAGGGGCAGAGGAAAAACGGCGCTTAAGCTCCCGAAAGGCCTCCACAGCATCAGGGGACCAATCAGCAACATCAGCACCCTTCTTAGTCAAATCGGTCAATGGCTTAGCAATATCCGAAAAACCAGCAATAAATCGACGATAAAAGTTAGCAAAGCCCAAAAATTTCTGAAGACTCTTAAGAGAAGAGGGCTGCGTCCAATCACAAATAGCTTGAACCTTGACAGGATCCATTTCAATGGAAGAGGGGGAAAAAATATATCCCAAAAAGGAAATCCTCTGGTCCCCAAAAACACACTTAGAACCCTTCACACACAAAGAATTAGACCGCAAAACCTGAAAAACCCTCCTGACTTGCTGGACATGAGAGTCCCAGTCATCCGAAAAAATCAGAATATCATCCAGATACACAATCATAAATTTATCCAAATAATCGCGAAAAATATCATGCATAAAGGACTGGAAAACTGACGGAGCATTTGAAAGACCAAAAGGCATCACTAAATACTCAAAGTGGCCCTCGGGCGTATTAAATGCGGTTTTCCACTCATCCCCCTGCCTGATTCGCACCAAATTATACGCCCCACGAAGGTCAATCTTAGAGAACCACTTGGCCCCCTTTATGCGAGCAAACAAATCAGTCAGCAACGGCAATGGGTATTGATATTTAACAGTGATTTTATTCAAAAGCCGATAATCAATACATGGTCTCAAAGAGCCGTCTTTTTTTGACACAAAGAAAAAACCGGCTCCTAAGGGAGATGACGATGGACGAATATGTCCCTTTTCCAAGGACTCCTTTATATATTCACGCATAGCAGCATGTTCAGGCACAGACAGATTAAATAAACGACCCTTTGGGTATTTACTACCCGGGATTAAATCTATGGCACAATCGCACTCTCGGTGCGGAGGTAACGAACCAAGCTTGGATTCTTCAAAGACGTCACGATAGTCAGACAGGAACTCAGGAATTTCAGAGGGAATAGATGATGAAATGGAAACCACAGGTACATCCCCATGAGCCCCCTTACATCCCCAGCTCAACACAGACATAGCTTTCCAGTCGAGGACTGGGTTGTGAGATTGCAGCCAAGGCAATCCTAGCACCAAATCATCATGTAGATTATACAGCACCAGAAAGCGAATAATCTCCTGGTGATTCGGATTAATACGCATAGTTACTTGTGTCCAGTATTGTGGTTTATTATTAGCCAATGGGGTGGAGTCAATCCCCTTCAGAGGAATAGGAGTCTCCAAAGGCTCTAAATCATACCCACAGCGTTTGGCAAAGGACCAATCCATAAGACTCAAAGCGGCGCCAGAGTCGACATAGGCGTCCGTGGTAATAGATGACAAAGAGCAAATCAGGGTCACAGATAGAATAAACTTAGACGGTAAGGTGCAAATGGAAACAGATTTACCAAGCTTTTTAGTGCGCTTAGAGCATGCTGATATAACATGAGTAGAATCACCACAATAGAAACACAACCCATTTTTCCGTCTAAAATTCTGCCGCTCGCTTCGGGACAGAATTCTATCACACTGCATACTCTCTGGCGATTTCTCAGTGGACACCGCCAGATGGTGCACTGGTTTGCGCTCCCGCAAACGCCTATCGATCTGAATAGCCATTGTCATGGACTCATTCAGACCCGCAGGCACAGGGAACCCCACCATAATATCCTTAATGGCATCAGAGAGACCCTCTCTGAAAGTCGCCGCCAGGGCGCACTCATTCCACTGAGTAAGCACAGACCATTTACGGAATCTTTGGCAGTAAATTTCCGCTTCATCTTGCCCCTGAGATAGGGACATCAAAGTTTTTTCTGCCTGAAGCTCCAAATGAGGTTCGTCATAAAGCAACCCCAAGGCCAGAAAAAACGCATCCACATTGAGCAACGCAGGATCCCCTGGTGTCAATGAAAAAGCCCAGTCTTGAGGGTCGCCCCGGAGCAAGGAAATCACAATCCTGACCTGCTGTGCAGGATCTCCGGCAGAGCGAGATTTCAGGGACAAAAATAATTTGCAATTATTTCGAAAATTCTGAAACCCAGATCTATTCCCCGAGAAAAATTCCGGCAAAGGAATTCTCGGCTCAGATACAGGTGCATGACAAACAAAATCTTGCAAATTTTGTACCTTCGTGGCGAGATTATTCAAACCTGCAGTTACACTCTGAAGATCCATTACAAACAGGTGGACACAGAGCCATTCAAAGAGAAAAAAAAAAAAAAAAAATTTCAGCAGACTACTTATTTCTCTCCTTTCTCAGCCAAGGATTTTAACCCTTTAGTGGGCCGGTCAAACTGTCATGATCTCAATGGCAAGAGATCATAGCATCAGCATATATAGGAACTAGCTCTTGGAAGATGGAAACTGAGCTGACCATGAACTAAACCTAACGCACAACTAGCAGTGGCCGGGTAGCATGCCTACGTTGATTCTAGATGCCCAGCACCAGCCGGAGGACTAAATAAAGCTAGCAGAGGAAAATATTAGTCCTAGCTCACCTCTAGAGAAATACCCCGAAAGGAGACAGAGGCCCCCCACATGTATTGGCGGTGAATCAAGATGAAATAACAAACGTAGTATGAAAATAGGTTTAGTAAATTTGAGGTCCACTTACTACATAGCAGAAGACAGAAAGGACACTTTCATGGTCAGCTGAAAACCCTATCAAAACACCATCCAGAAATTACTTTAAAACTCTGGCGTTAACTCATAACACCAGAGTGGCAATTCCTGTTCACAAGAGCTTTCCAGACACAGTAACGAAACTACAGCTGTGAACTGGAACAAAAATGCAAAAACAAACATGGACAAGAGTCCAACTTATCTAGTAGTTGTCTAGGAGCAGGAACAAGCACAGAGAGGCTTCTGATAACATTGTTGACCGGCAAGCAACTAACAGAGCAGCAAGGTTATATAGCGACTCCCACATCTTGATGGGAACAGGTGAACAGAGAAGATGAAGACACCAGTTCAATTCCACCAGTAGCCACCGGGGGAGCCCAGAATCCAAATTCACAACATGACCCCTGTGGTACCCCACTGCTAACCGTGACCCAGTCCGAGTGTGCTCCATTAATAACCACCCTTTGTTTCCTATCCCTGAGCCAGCTCTCAACCCACTTACACATATTTTCCCCTATCCCCATTACTCTCATTTTATGTAACAACCTTTTGTGTGGCACCGTATCAAAAGCTTTGGAAAAGTCCATATATACTACGTCCACTGGGTTCCCTTGGTCCAGTCCGGAACTTACCTCTTCATAGAAGCTGATCAAATTAGTCTGACATGAACGGTCCGTAGTAAACCCGTGCTGATACTGGGTCATGAGGTTATTCCTCTTCAGATACTCCAGCATAGCATCCCTTAGAATGCCCTCCAGGATTTTACCCACAGTAGAGGTTAAGCTTACTGGCCTATAATTACCGAGTTCAGTTTTTGCCCCTTTTTTGAATATTGGCACCACATTTGCTATACGCCAGTCCTGTGGTACAGACCCTGTTATTATGGAGTCTTTAAAGATTAAAAATAATGGTCTATCAATGACTGTACTTAGTTCCTGCAGTATTCGGGGGTGTATCCCATCCGGGCCCGGAGATTTGTCAATTTTAGTGATTTTTAGACGCCGCTGTACTTCCTGCTGGGTTAAGCAGGTGACATTTAATGGGGAATTTTTATCACTAGTCATTTTGTCTGCCATGGGATTTTCTTTTGTAAATACTGATGAAAAAAAGTCATTTAGCATATTGGCTTTTTCCTCATCCTCATCCACCATTTCACCCAGACTATTTTTAAGGGGGCCAACACTGTCATTTTTTAGTTTCTTACTATTTATATAGTTAAAGAATATTTTGGGATTATTTTTACTCTCTCTGGCAATGAGTCTCTCTGTCTCAATCTTTGCTGCCTTGATTTGCTTTTTACAGAATTTATTTAATTTTCTGTATTTATTTAATGCCTCCTCACTACCTACTTCCTTTAATTCTCTAAATGCTTTCTTTTTGTCCCTTATTGCGCCCCTTACAGCTCTATTTAGCCATATTGGTTTCCTCCTATTTCTAGTATGTTTATTCCCATACGGTATATACTGTGCACAGGTCCTATCCAGGATGCTAATAAATGTCTCCCATTTTCTTTGTGTATTTTTGTGTCTCAGGATATCGTCCCAGTTAATTGCACCAAGATCCTCTCTCATCCGTTGGAAATTTGCCCTCCTGAAGTTTAGTGTCCTTGTCACCCCCCTACTACCCATCTTATTAAAGGTTACATGAAAACTTATTATTTTGTGATCACTATTCCCCAAGTGACCCCCAACCCTTATATTTGATATGCGGTCTGGCCTGTTGGTTAATATTAGGTCTAGCAGTGCCCCCCTCCTTGTTGGGTCCTGAACCAGTTGTGAAAGGTAATTGTCTCTCATAGTTGTCAAAAACCGATTACCTTTGCTGGAACTGCAGGTTTCTGTTCCCCAATCTATTTCAGGGTAGTTGAAGTCCCCCATAATAATGACTTCTCCTTGAGTCGCAGCTTCATCTATTTGCTTTACGAGGATATTCTCCATTGCTTCCATTAGTTTTGGAGATTTATAACAAACCCCTATCAGTAATTTATTATTTTTTCCCCCTCCCCTTATCTCCACCCACAGGGACTCTACATTTTCATTAAATTCACCTATATTATCACGCAGGATGGGTTTTAAGGAAGATTTTACATATAGACACACCCCTCCCCCTCGCTTATCTGTACGGTCATTTCTGAACAGGCTATAGCCCTGCAAGTTAACAGCCCAGTCATGGCTCTCATCCAGCCACGTCTCAGATATCCCCACCATGTCATAATTATGCTCCAACAACATTAGTTCTAATTCGTCCATTTTGTTGGCGAGGCTTCTGGCATTAGTATACATGCACTTTATGTTACTCTCTGTACCTCTATTCTTTCTTAAATTACTAACTGTTCTAACCCCACCCCCCATGCCACCGCCACCCCCAACTTCCTTATTTGTGCCCAGGTCTCTATCTGCACTATCTTCCCCTCCTATAAAATGAATACCCTCCCCCCCAATCCCTAGTTTAAACACTCCTCCAACCTTCTAACCATTTTCTCCCCCAGCACAGCTGCACCTTCCCCATTGAGGTGCAGCCTGTCCCTAGCGTAGAGCCTGTAGCCAACTGAGAAGTCGGCCCAGTTCTGCAGGAACCCAAACCCCTCCTTCCTACACCAATTCTTGAGCCACTTATTAACCTCCCTAATCTCCCGTTGCCTCTCTGGCGTGGCACGTGGTACAGGCAGTATTTCGGAAAATACCACGTTGGAGGTCCTTGCTTTCAGCTTGCAGCCTAATTCCCTGAAATCATCTTTAAGGACCTTCCACCTACCTCTAACTTTGTCATTTGTGCCAATGTGCACCATGACCGCTGGGTCCTCACCAGCCCCTCCCAGTAATCTGTCCACCCGATCAGCGATGTGTCGGACTCGAGCGCCAGGTAGGCAGCACACCGTCCGACGATCCCTGTCTTTGTGACAGATTGCCCTATCTCTTCCCCTAATAATTGAGTCCCCCACTACCAGCACCTGTCTGGCCTGCCCTGCTCTCCTTTTTCCCTCCTTACTGGAGCAGTCACTCCTCCGGCTTTCAGAGGACATGCCTGGCTGCAGCAGTGCTACCCCTGTACTGGCACCCCCCTCATCTGCCAACTTAGCAAACTTATTGGGGTGTGCCAGATCAGGACTAGCCTCCCTGGCACTCTTCCCTCTACCCCGCCTTCTATCTGTCACCCAGCTAACTGCCACACTGTCCTGCAGCTCCATCCTACCATCCCCCTCCTCATCTATCCCATTGAGTGTCTGCTCTGTGAGCAGAAGACTCCTCTCCATATTGTCTATGGATCTCAGTGTTGCCAGCTGCACATTTAGATCCAGTATCTGGGTTTCCAAATGCACAATGTGCTCACATCTCGCACAGCAGCATGCACCCTCGACCGGCTGGTCAAGGACTGCATACATGTGGCAAGATGTACACTGGATGGCATTAACAATTGTGGAGCACATTTCCTAATGGGGATTGCAGCACACAGAAACGTTAATTAAAAATAAATACAAAGTATTATTTAAACAAAAAAAAAAAAAAAAAACAGAAGCAATTCCTCCCTTGGAAACTCCCTGATTCCAAAGTCACTGAATCACAAGTCACACACTTACCGCCGTTCACACTTACGCTCAGGTCACACTCAGCTCGTTCACACTCGCTGTGCTGAAGATTTATAGATTTTTTTTTTTCTCTCTATCTCCCCTGAACAGCAATCCACCTTGCTGTTCAGATGCACTTCCAAAAAGGACTTGAGCCCCAAACAGCTGCCCCTTATATCCCCTTAATTATGAGCCCCCACCCTAAGTTAACTCCTTATGAATATAGCTACTCCCAGTTCAGCAACTCACACAAATTCACACAGGTATTTGTTAAAGGCCTTCCAAATACCTCTTCACTGAATCACAAGTCACACACTTACCGCCGTTCACACTTACACTCAGGTCACACTCGGCTCGCTCACACTCGCTGTGCTGAAGATTTATAGATTTTTTTTTTCTCTCTATCTCCCCTCAACAGCAATCCACCTTGCTGTTCAGATGCACTTCCAAAAAGGTACAGGTTCAGGTACATCAGTGGGTCTCCAAGCGGGTCATGGCACCACCATTGATTTCAGCCAATTTTGCGTTTAAAGGGAACCTGTCACCCCCAAAATCGATGGTGAGGTAAGCTCACCGTCATCAGGGGCTTATCTACAGCATTCTGTAATGCTGTAGATAAGCCCCCGATGTTACCTGAAAGAGGAGAAAAAGAGGTTATAATATACTCACCTGGGCGGTCCCGCTGCTGGTCCGCGGTCAAATGGGCGTCTCAGGTCCGCTCCGGCGCCTCCTATCTTCATTCCATGACGTCCTCTTCTGGTCTCAACGCCGTGGCTTCGGCGCAGGCGTACTTTGTCTGCCCTGTTGAGGGCAGAGCAAAGTACTGCAGTACGCAGGCGCCGAGCCTCTCTGACCTTACCGGCACCTGCGCACTGCAGTACTTTGCTCTGCCCTCAACAGGGCAGACAAAGTACGCCTGCACCGGAGTAGCGGCGCGAAGACCAGAAGAGGACGTCATGGAAAGAAGATGGGAGGCCCCGGACCGGACCTGAGACGCCCATCGCAGCGGGACCGCCCCTGGGTGAGTATAATCTAACGTCTTTTTCTTCTCTTTCAGGTAACATCGGCAGCTTATCTACAGAATTACAGAATGCTGTAGATAAGCCCTGGATGACGGTGAGCTTACCTCACAATCGATTTTGGGGGTGACAGGTTCGCTTTAAAAAGTAAAATGGTGCTCCCTCCCTTCTGAGCCCTGCCATGCACACAAACAGTGGCTTCTTCCACATACGGGGTATCAGCGTACTCAAGAGAAATTGCACAACAAATTTTGTCATCCATTTTCTCCTGATACCCTTGTGAAAATAAAAAAAATTGGTTCCAAATTAATTTTTTTGTAAAAAAGTAAAATGTTCATTTTTTCCTTTCACATTGCTTTAGTTCTCGTGAAGCACCTGAAGGGTTAATAAACTGCTTTAATGTGGTTTTGAGCACCTCGAAAGGTGCAGTTTTTACAATGGTGTCACTTTTTGGTATTTTCTGTTATATTGACCCCCCAAACTCACTTCAAATGTAAGGTGGTCCCTAAAAAAATGGTTTTGTAAGTTTTGTTGGGAAAATGAGAAATCACTGGTCAACTTTTAACCCTTATAACGTCCTAACTGAAAAAATTATGTTTCCAAAATTGTGCTGATGTAAAGTTGTAGGAAACGTTATTTATTAACTATTTTGTGCGATATGACTCTCTGATTTAAGGGTACAAAAATTAAAAGTTTGAAAATTGCAAAATTTTAAAAACTTTTTGCCAAATTTCCATGTTTTTCATAAATAAACGCAAGATATATCAAAGAAATTTTACCACTAACATGAAGTACAATATGTCACAAAACAAAATCTCAGAATCAGTGGGAACCGTTGAAGCGTTCTAGAGCTCTAACCTCATAAAGTGACAGTGATCAGAATTGTAAAAATTGGCTTGGTCATTAAGTACCAAATTGGCTCTGTCACTAAGGGGTTAATCAATGCACAACATTTTTTGCAGCAAATCTGCATGCGCTTAACTAATTGTCGTTCTGTTTGTGATGCAGTGATTGGTTATGTGTATTTTTTTAAAGATATATATTTTATTTTTAAGCCTTTCATGTCTATTGATAACCGCATTGCAAAACTGCAGTACAGTGTGCAGATTGATGGTGTAGCACACTTCTGCATTCTATGAACTCCACCTCATGGTTGGTTGACTAAAAATAATCCATGCCCTAGACAGAATATAAACTATATATGTCACTTAATAACAACCTAACTACATGACACATTGTTTGCAATTGCATTGTCTAAATTTAATTTCTTCAACACAAAGTACCAAATAAAAAGGTCTTTCAGATTTAAAGAGGTGCTACAGAGTCATAACATTTTAAATAATATAGATAAAAATCACTTGCACTCACTGTACTTCTATATAGTAATTATACATAAAGGGGGTGTGGAAACCACAAATACGACCAAAGCAGTCAAAAATTACAAAAAACGTTTATTTATTGTTACATAGAAAAAAACAAAATAAAATAAAACAGAACAGATGGGATTTCATGGGAGGCATGTGCAAATGACAAGCAGAAAGTGCAAGCGTGCAGACCAGGACAAACCACTTTAAAGTCCTTAATGGCTTAAACCATATAGCATGGATTTAACATCACATAATAGTAGATTGTCATTAGAATACATGGTGATCTGTCGGTAGGCGATACATTATATGTCATAATGATGCTAATATAAGCTTGGTGAGAAAAATTGTCTATATGTTATAATGTCCCGTGCCGAAAATTCAGCAACCTGGGAGGGGTATTACCCAGACCTTAACCACTAGTATCACCAGCCTATTTGTATATCCTTAATATCCATAGCATCTATATATCAAGACAATCCCCCAAACACAGGATTCCCACAGGGGCTTGTGTCGGCTAAGGCTACTTTCACATTTCCATCTTCTGCTAACCGTCACAATACGTCGTTCTGTGGAAAAAACACATAGACTTGTATTACCGACGCATCGTGACGTATGGACACACGTTCCATACGTTGTGCACTGGATGCGTCGGTATTTGGCGGGCCGTCGTATTGAAAAACATTCAAGGGAACGTTTTTTCGTACATTGTGTCCTGCATTTTAAACTGTGCACGCCCGGCTTTAACTGCATCCCCTCCTCCCTGGGAGTTTACTGTGGGCAGCGGACGCGTTGAAACACTGCTCACGTCACTCAAAATTTCACACATTTCTGTCGGTACGTCGCGCCGACGCTTTGTGACGGCCCCGTACCAACGGAAGTGTGAATGAAGCCTTAAGGTACCGTTACACTAAACGATTTACCAACGATCACGACCAGCGATACGACCTGGCCGTGATCGTTGGTAAGTCGTTGTGTTGTCGCTGGGGAGCTGTCACACAGACAGCTCTCTCCAGCGACCAACGATCAGGGGAACGACTTCGGCATCGTTGAAACTGTCTTCAACGATGCCGAAGTCCCCGGGTAACCAGGGTAAACATCGGGTTACTAAGTGCAGGGCCGCGCTTAGTAACCCGATATTTACCCTGGTTACCATTGTAAAAGTAAAAAAAAAAAAACACTACATACTCACATTCCGATGTCTGTCACATCCCCCGCCGTCAGCTTCCCGCACTGACTGTGTCAGCGCCGGCCGTAAAGCAGAGCACAGCGGTGACATCACCGCTGTGCTCTGCTTTACGGCCGGCGCTGACAGTCAGTGCAGTGAAGCTGACGGCGGGGGACGTGACAGACATCAGAATGTGAGTATGTACTGTTTTTTTTTTTTTTTTACTTTTACAATGGTAACCAGGGTAAATATCGGGTTACTAAGCGCGGCCCTGCGCTTAGTAACCCGATATTTACCCTGGTTACAAGTGAACACATCGCTGGATCGGCGTCACACACGCCGATCCAGCGATGACAGCGGGTGATCAGCGACCAAAAAAAGGTCCTGATCATTCCCTACGACCAACGATCTCCCAGCAGGGGCCTGATCGTTGGTCGCTGTCACACATAACGAGATCGTTAAGCGGGATCGTTGCTACGTCACCAAAAGCGTGATGTTGCAACGATATTGTTAACTAAATCGTTATGTGTGAAGGTACCTTTAGAGGTAATATGCACAACCAGGGCCGGACTGGGACTAAAATTCAGCCCTGGCATTTGAAGTTACACAGGCCCACTTGTCACATGGTGACTTTATAATATCTCTGTACACTTGTAGGCAGGGCCGGTTTTAGGCAAAGTGGGGCCCTACGCCTAGGCAAAGTTTAAAATGGGGCCCAAAATGCTAACATATTGCACATAACACAAAAGCATTTCGGTTGTATTTACAAGTGCTGAGTTCAGGCCGCTAAATGAGTTTGATCGACAATACTGAAGTTGTTCAACACTTGTTTCCCGGCCTCTTTCCACCAGCTGAGGAATAATGATGGGACAGAACGATCACTAATAGATCACTAACAGATCACTAACCGATCCCCATACAGTATCATGTTATCAGCAGCACATCTACAGTTTACAGCGGCGATGTGCTGCTGAGAACAATGATTTTTGTTCCGGCAAAAACAATCTGAATATGCAACATTTTGCTTGTTTAGTAAAATACACCCCATTGTCCTCCATATATTATAATGTGCTCCACAGTCCTCCATATAGTATAATACACTTCCTATAGTCCTCCATATATTAAAATACACTGCTCAGTCCTCCACATAGTATAATACACTCCTCATAGTCCTCCATATAGCAAAATACACTCCTCATAGTGCTCCATATAGTATAATGCACCGCCATAGTCATCCATGTAGTACAATTCACTTCCCATAGTATAATGCACCCCATAGTTCTTCATATAGTATAACGTATTCCCCATAGTCCTCAATACAGTATAAAGCAGCCCACATATAGTATAATGTAGCCACCACCCTACAGAATATAATGCGGCAACCACAGAGTATAATGCAGCCAACCCACAGTATAATGCAGCCACCCCACAGAGTATAATGCAGCTACCCCACAGAGTATAATGTAACCCCATAGAATATAATACAGCCCACCTCCCCATAATATATAATGTAGCCCCCCATAGAATATAATGCAGACCCCCATAGTATATAACACAACCTCCCCCATAGTATATAACCCAACTTCCCCCATAGAATATAATATACCCCCACAATAGTATATACCACAGCCACATAGTACATAACATGGCCTCCCCATAGAAGATAATATACTCCCCATAGTATATAGCAAAGCCCGCATAGTATATAGCACAGCCCGCATAGTAGATAACACAGCCCACACAGCAGTATACAGCACAGCCCACACAGTAGTATATACAGCACAGGCCACACAGTAGTATATACAGCACAGCCCGCACAGTGGTATATCCAGCACAGCCCGCACAGTGGTATATCCAGCACAGCCCGCACAGTGGTATATACAGCACAGCCCGCACAGTGGTATATCCAGCACAGCCCGCACAGTGGTATATCCAGCACAGCCCGCACAGTGGTATATCCAGCACAGCCCGCACAGTGGTATATCCAGCACAGCCCGCACAGTGGTATATCCAGCACAGCCCACACAGTGGTATATCCAGCACAGCCCACACAGTGGTATATCCAGCCCAGTCCACACAGTGGTATATCCAGCACAGCCCACACAGTGGTACATCCAGCACAGCCCGCATCTCTCCTCCTCCTCCCCCCCCGAGAATGTTCCCACAGTCCAGTAAAAAAAAACAAAAAAACACTCTCCTCACCTTTCCTCTTGCCCGCGTTGCTTCCTGCTCCTGTCTCAGCAGCTGCAGTCTGCCCGGGACACAGCAGGTGCGCGATGATATGACATCATCGCGCACCCGCAGTGTCAGAGGCAGAGCGGGGAATGATGGGAGAGGGATCTGTAGACGCTCTCTCCTCCATCATTGCATTCAACTGTACCGGTACAGTTGAATGTGATGGCAGGGGGGTGAGTCTGCGGCGGCGGGGGGAGGCGGATCGAGTGGCCCACGACTGGCACCGGCCCTTCTGGCATTTGCCAGAAGTGCCCGATGGCCAGTCCGGCCCTGTGCACAACCTCATTGATAATCCTCTGCCTAGGTTATCTGAGGGATGCTTGAGATATTTACTATAGGTGATTGTCTTGATATATAGATGCTTATTGGTCTTAAAAGGCGACTGGTCTATATAATGTCTATGATTGACAGCAAATTGAATTAGACAATATATCTTAGAAATAAGGTGATTTAAATAATGCTGCTGTATACCATTATCTTTCTATATTATATAGTAACTAGATGGTGGCTCGATTCTAACGCATCGGGTATTCTAGAATATGTGTGTCCACGTAGTATATTGCCCAGCCACGTAGTATATTGCCCAGTGACATAGTATATTGCCCAGCCACGTAGTATATTGCCCAGCGACGTAGTATATTGCCCAGCGACGTAGTATATTGCCCAGCGACATAGTATATTGCCCAGCGACGTAGTATATTGCCCAGTGACGTAGTATATTGCCCAGCGACGTAGTATATTGCCCAGCGATGTAGTATATTGCCCAGTGACGTAGTATACAGCACAGAGCCACGTAGTATATTGCCCAATGATGTAGTATATTGCCCAGTGACGTAGTATATTGCTAAGTGACGTAGTATATTGCCCAGCGACGTAGTATATTGCCCAGTTACGTAGTATATTGCCCAGTAACGTAGTATACAGCACAGAGCCACGTAGTATATTGCCCAATGACGTAGTATATTGCCCAGTGACGTAGTATATTGCCAAGTGACGTAGTATATTACCCAGTGACGTAGTATATTGCCCATTGACGTAGTATATTGCCCAGTGACGTAGTATACAGCACAGAGCCACGTAGTATATTGCCCAATGACGTAGCATATTGGCCAGTTACGTAGTATATTGCCCAGCGACGTAGTATATTGCCCAGCGACGTAGTATATTGCCCAGTGACGTAGTATACAGCACAGAGCCACGTAGTATGTTGCCCAGTGACGTAGTATACAGCAAAGAGCCACGTAGTATATTGCCCAGCCACGTAGTATATTGGGCAGTCACGCAGTATATTGCCCAGCTACGTAGTATATTGCCCAGCCACGTATGTCACATGTTAAAAAAATAAACATATACTCACCTTTCGCAGGCGCGTTGTAGTTCTGTCGCCTGTGTGGGGTGCAGGCGGCAGCTTCCGGTCCCAGGATGTGATGACGTCGCGGTCACATGACCGTGTCGCGGTCGCATGACCGTGAAGTCATGGCAGGTCCTTCTCCCAGACCATCCTTGCCAACGGAACGTGCTGCTTGCATGGACCAGCCGGAGCATCGCGAGGAGCGGGAAAGGCGGCGGAAGGTGAGTATCTAATGATTTTTAATTTTTTTTATTATTTTTAACATTAGACATTATTGACGCTGCATAGGCTGCGTCAATAGTAAAAACTTGGTCACACAGGGTTAATAGCGGCGGTAACGGAGTGCATTACCCGCGGCATAACGCGGTCCGTTACCGCCGGCATTAACCCTGTGTGAGTGGTGACCGGAGGGGTGTATGCGGGCGCCGGGCACTGAGTGCGGGGAGTAAGGAGCGGCCATTTTCTTCCGGATTGTGCGCGTCGCTGATTGGTCGTGGCAATGGTCGTGGGCGTTTTGCCACGACCAATCAGCGACTTGGATTCCATGACAGACAGAGGCCGCGACCAATGAATATCCATGACAGACAGACAGACAGAAGGACGGAAGTGACCCTTAGACAATTATATAGTAGATTATGTAGCAAATATTTTTTACTAAAGATTTTTTTTTTACATAGCACTAACTCTGTCTGAACTCTATCAGCAGGTTTGAGATCTAAAACAAAATTGATCAATTGTAAATTTCTACATCTATACATTACAACATGATACCCACATGCAAAATATTGCCATAATTTCTGCTACATGATTACATGATGAACATGTCAATTACTAGACTTCCGGCTAGAGCAACACTGAGGCTATGTGCACACGCTCAGGATTTTTCTCTTTTTTTTTTTTCGCTATAAAAGCCGCAAAAAAACCGCATACATTAAGCATCCTATTATTGGAATGCATTCCTCAATTTTTGTGCCCATGTTGCGTTTTTTTCCGCGGGGGAATCGCATTCCGGAAAAAAACGCAGCATGTTCATTCTTTGTGTGGAATTGCGGGGATTCCGCACACATAGGAATGCATTGATCCGCTTACTTTCCGCATGGGGCTATGCCCACCATGCGGGAAGTAAGCGGATCATGTGCGGTTGGTACCCAGGGTGGAGGAGAGGAGACTCTCCTCCAGGCCCTGGGAACCATATAATTGTTAAAAAAAAAGAATTAAAATAAAAAATTGTGATATTCTCACCTTCCGGCGTCCCTCGCAGCCTTCCCGCTCCTCGCGATGCTCCCGCTCCCAATAATGCCTCACGGCAATGACCTGTGATGACGTAGCAGTCTCACTAACATTAGATCTTTTTACTATTGATGCTGCATAGGCAGCTAAATAAGCTAATTTTGTAAAATGCTAGTGTTTAGCGGGAAAATGCATGTCAATTCCGCATGCGTTTTTCCCGCGGCAGGGAGTTCCGGAATTGCCGTGGAAATTTCTGCTGCAATTCCGGACGTGTGCACATAGCCTGACAAGCGTTTCCAAATGTGTTTGATTTTTATGTCGTAGGTCGTAAGTGACTTATTTGCTATAGACTTCAGTGCAAGTCACATGCAACTGTAACTCAAAAGCGACTTACCTGTGATTTGGCTGTTTTTTTTGTTAAAAAAAAAACACAAAAGAACCCAGCAAAGTTTCTGCATTAAAAGATTTGCAGCTCAGGAAGTCACAGACAAGTTCACAAATGTTTTCGTCACGTGATACATCACTATGTACCCCTACCTAGTCTTAACCTCTTCACCCCGAAGCCTGTTGTCACCTTCCTGACCAGGCAAATTTTTTTTAATTCTGACTAGTATCAGAGTCATAACTCAGGAACGCTTCAATGGATCCCACTGATTTTTAGATTACTTTTTCGTGACATATTGTACTTCATGTTAGTGGTAAAATTTCTTTGATATGATTTACGTTTATTTGTGAAAAAATCAGATATTTGGCAAATTTTGCAATTTTCTTTTAATTTTGATGCCTTTAAATCAGAGAATCATATTGCACAAAATTCTTAATAAATAACTTTTCCCACATGTCTACTTTATATCAGCCCAATTTTGGAAACAAAATTATTTTCTGTTAGTAAGTTAGAAGGGTTAAAAGCTGACCAGTGATTTCTCATTTTTACAAAGTTTACAAACCCATTTTTTTTAGGGACCACCTCACATTTGAAGTAACTTTGAGGGGTCTATATGACAGAAAGTACCCAAAAGTGACACCATTCTAAAACCTGCACCCCTCAAGGTGCTCAAAACCACATTCAAGAAGATTATTAACCCTTCTGGTGCTTCACAGGATTTAATGAAATGGGGAAGGAAAAAATAACTTATTATTATTAACTTTTTTTCACAAAAATTTTCCTTCAGAACCAATTTTTTTTGCAAGGGTAACAGGAGAAAATGGACCATATAATTTGTTGTGCAATTTCTCCTGAATACACCGATACCACATATGTGGGGGAAAACCACTGTTTGGGCGCACAGCAGGGCTCAGTAGGGAAGGAGCGCCATTTGAGTTTTTGAATGTAAAATTTGCTGGCAGTGGACGCCATGTTGCTTTTGGAGAGCTCCTGATGTGCCTAAACAGTGGAAACCCCCCACAAGTGACACCATTATGGAAACCAGTCCCCTTAGGGAACTTATCTAGATGTGTATTGAGCACCTTGAAACCCCAGGTGCTTCACAGAAATGTATAACATTGAGCCATGAAAATAAAAAAAACACATACCGTATTTCCCTATGTTCTTTTTGAATGTAAAATTTGCCGGAATAATTAGCGGATGCCATATCGCGTTTGGAGAGTCCATGATGTGCCTAAACAGTGGAAACCCCCCCACCTGTGACCCAAGTTAGACCCCTCAGGGAACTTATCTAGATATGTGGTGAGCAACAGTCTGTAAAATCGGATTGCACTCATGTCATTCGAGTGTGGTCTGATTTTTCAACGAACTCAATTACTTATCAGAGTCCAATCTGAAAATCAGATGCAGATAGAGAATTGCTGTAATTTTTTTTACATCGCGACTCCATGGAGTAACATTGGTCCGAGTGCAATCCGGTGTTTTTTCACATCACACTCAGACCAAAAATTCGGTCATTTGCACAAGCCCTAAAAGTCAGTGTACTCAGTCTTTGGATGTCTCCGATCATCGAATGCCTTGTTCACTCTGTGTCTCCATATTATATCCGATGACCATAAAAACTGACATTATGGAATTGGAAGTGGTGAGTGCCGCTTTCTTTTCCTCTTTGCTGCCACATTTCAAGTTTGCACACAAGCTGAGCATCCTGGGACATGAGTAAACACGTTGATTTACTCGTTGACTCCTTATGGAATTCACGGTACATAACGCAGTGTTAGCGTTCATCTCTTTGCTACTGTTATATACTGATTTTTTATATACCGATTAACTTATTAGGGCTCCTTCAGCCATAAGTAATGTTTCGTGTACGCAAAAAACAATCTAAGTTTCATCATTGTTCTTGATCACAGAATCATCAGAGTTTAGTCAGCATAAGTTTTTACCATCATAGTTTCATCAGTTCTTCTTGGATTGAAAATTTAATTATGGCAACCTATCAAATTTATTCTATTAAACAGTACTTGAAAAACAGACAGCATATGGATGGCTTCTGAATGCCATCCATTTTTTTTTAATTGACCCATAGGCTTACATTTCTGAGTTTGATCCGACATGTCTTCCTGATTTTATGATATAGTTTCATAGACTATAGGCCAGCTTCACATGTCCTGATATTTCCAGTACCGGAAAAAACGGTACCAGAGATATCCGTGTCCGTGTGTGTACTACATGTGGCAAATGTGTGGTAACCGTGTGCCGTAGCAGTACCACATGGACGTCCACTGGGGAAGAAGCGCTACAGTAATGCTGAAGCGGCTCTCACAATTCTCCCCTGCTCTGCCGGCGATCGGTGTGAGCAGAGGAGAATGATCTCCAAACTATAATAGCAGGTGGGGGCTTTTGGGACTCTTATCCCCATCATCCGACACCTGGTGCCGCTAATAATAGTGACAGCAGGAGCCGATGATCGGGGTATTCCACAGCCGCAGCCTGAGATCTAGCTAAATAAATGAATGAAAAACCCGACATGGGTCCCCCATTTTCTTGAACCAACCTGACAAAACTCACAGCTGGGGGCTTTAACCCTCAGCTGTCCGCTTCTGCAAGGTTGGTTATCAAGAATAAAGGGGTCCCCATGCTGTTTTTTTAATTTAAATAATTTAAAAAAAAAAGGCATGGGGTCCCCTCAATTTTGACAACCAGCCTTATTAAAGCTCACAGCTGGGAGCTGGTATTCTCAGGCTGATAAGGGGTCATTAATATAGCCCCCCAGCCTAAAAACAGCAGCTCGCATCTGCTCAGAAAAGGCACATCTATTTGATGCGCCAATTTTGGTGCTTTGCTTGGCTCTTCCCACTTGCCCTGTAGCAGTGGCAAGTGGGGTAATATTTGTGACATCAAGCCCACGGCTTAGTAACGGAGAGGCGTCTATAAAACACCCATCCATTACTAACTCTATAGTTGTATTGTTTGTAAATAAAGACACAGCCAAAATAAAGTCCTTTATTTGAGAAAAATGACACAGACTCCTTTATAAATCTCAATTACACCATACTTACAGCCACGCCTAATCCAAGCGAAGCCCTCTATCTGCTGTAATAAAAATAAAATAAAAAGCAACAATATTCCATACCTGTCCGTCTTTGTGTCCCATGTCGTAATCCATGTCTGGGGAATATACCGTTTTCAACCTGGACGATGCCAAGATGCAACCGTCCCAGCTGATAACCACTGGTCAATGAGATGCTGAGTGCAGCATCATTCACCAACGGTAACATCATCACCAGCATTTTCCCACGGTCCTGAGGTCACCGCAGTTCAGCCCGGATCTCAATGATGTCACTGCTGGTGAATGATGCTGTCATCATGTGTCTATTTTTAATATCAGTGTGTCATCATGTGTCAATTTTTAATATCAGTGTGTCAACTGTGTTTTGATGGTATGGATAAAGAAAGCAATAAAGTACAAAGTTTCTCCTATACTTCGCAATGTTAACCCCTTCATGACCTTGGGATTTTTCATTTTTCCGTGTTCGTTTTTCACTCCCCTCCTTCCCAGAGCCATAACTTTTTTATTTTTCCGTCAATTTGGCCATGTGAGGGCTTATTTTTTGCAGGACGAGTTGTACTTTTGAACGATATCATTGATTTTAGCATGTCGTGTACTAGAAAAAAGGAAAAAAATTCCAAGTGCGGTGAAATTGCAAAAAAAGTGCAGTCCCACATTTGTTTTTTGTTTGGCTTTTTTGCTAGGTTCACTAAATGCTAAAACTGACCTGCCATTATGATTCTCCAGGTCAGTACGAGTTCATAGACACCTAACATGAGTAGGTTATTTTTTACCTAAGTGGTGAAAAAAAATTCCAAACTTTGCTAAAAAAAAAAAAATTGCGCCATTTTCCGATACTCGTAGCGTCTCCATTTTTCATGATCTGGGGTCGGTTGAGGGCTTATTTTTTGCATGCCGAGATGACGTTTTTAATGATAGCATCTTGGTGCAGATACGTTCTTTTGATCGCCCGTTATTGCATTTTAATGCAATGTCGCAGCGACCAAAAAAACATAATTCTGGTGTTTCGAATTTTTTTCTCGCTACGCTGTTTAGCGATCAGGTCAATGCTTTTTTTTATTGATAGATCAGGTGATTCTGAACTCGGCGATACCAAATATGTGTAGATTTGATTTTTTTTTATTGATTTATTTTGATGGGGGTGATTTAAACTTTTATATTTTTTTTATTTTTTTCACATTTTTTTTAACTTTTTTTTACTTTTGCCATGCTTCAATAGCCTCCATGGGAGGCTAGAAGCAGGCACAGCACGATCGGCTCTGCTACATAGCAGCGATCTGCTGTTTGCTGCTATGTAGCAGAAAATCAAGTGTGCTGTGAGCGCCGACCACAGGGTGGCGCTCACAGCTGCCGGGGATCAGTAACCATAGAGATCTCAAGGACCTCTATGGTTACAATAGTGAAGCATCGCCGACCTCCGATCATGTGACGGGGGTCGGCGATGCCGTCATATCCGGCCACCCGGCCGGATGCGGTAGTTAAATGCCCGTCCGAGGTCAGAAAGGGTTAAACACGGATAGCACACAACCTGTGCGGCGAGTGCGGCCACCCACCTTGGTAATCCCAGCCCCGCAGTGTGTTATGCATTATGCAGAGTGCGGGGCTGGGATTCACAAGCAGGGCGGCCGCACAGGCGCAGTCTGCAAGCCTGGCTGTGACGTCAGTCGGCCAGAGCTCTCTGCGCCTGCACCAAACAGCGATACACAGTGCAGGCACCGGATTTCATGGGTAAACAGCGCTGAGGGGGCGTGCCCGGCACCCCTGAAGATTTGAGTGACGGCAATGTGGCGTTACAAGCAGGGGGGTGAGGACCTGCCTCCCTGGCTAAAGAAAGGTATTTTGGCGAAAATATAAAATGCTTTATTTTGGTAATACATGCACCTAAAACTAAAAGAGCCACCTTGTTAGAATGCAGCATTACTGCTGCACAAGGTGGCTCTTTTAGTTTATAACGGCTGGAGGGGGGTGACAGTGGCCCTTTAAGATGGGTTTGGAAAGGGTGCACTATGAAACCTGCCAGAAAAAGCACCCAGAGTACGCTTAGTAGACTGAACATAAGGACTTCTAAGTAAAACCTACTTGGTGTTTTTATGCTTGGTTATCTGAGTGTTTTTTAAAACTGCTTTGAGTTTCTAAAGACGGCAGTTAAAATTTTTTTTACCAGACCATTCTTCAGGAGGCTTCTGCACTGAAGATTTCTATGCTTTACAATACAAGGCAATGGAAAGCCTTGGAGGTTTCTCAGTGTCTTTGTGAGCATTTTGTCAGTGTTTTTGCTTAAAAAAATCCCTTGTTTTTTAAATTGCTGAATGGTGTTAAATAAAAAGTCCGGAAAATGTATGTAGGAAGGGGGAGGTAGCCATGGACGACAACAATCCCTGTATCACTCTCTGGACCCCCTCCTGCATAAGATCACATCTCTCTGCTGTGTTACCTCTGTGCTGATTCTCTGCGCCATCTGGACTTACCTGGTACGGGGATGCATTCCTCACAGACGGCTCCGAAATAAGTGAGACCCACTCTGCTCAACTTCAGTGTTAATTCTTTCACTCAGCACAGCTTGTTCAAATACAGGCACTTCAAGTATCAGTAGATTTGTTCCATTCTGTCCCTTTTCTGTCCTTTTCTTCACTATGCTCAGCCCCGGGTCGGACCGAATCTTCCGATCCTGCAGAATCTATTCCGGAATTCTTGCATCACATGGGGGAGTCCTACACCGCTTCGCACCGATTCTAAGAACTCCCAACCAGGCAAAGACCTGCCACATCTTGCTTGTGCTGCCCGGCTGAACAAACTTCTCTCTCTATGGGGACAGATTCCTTCAGCTGCGTCCGCAGCGTTCCTTTCCTCCTAGGGTAATTCTTTAGTGTGGTGTTCTATGCTGGGCCCCTTCTCTCGTAACATTGCGGGGCACAGCGACTCCTGGCTAGGCAGCCCACTGAGCGGCATGGGTGCCCAGGCCTTGACTAAAACCAGGAAGCCTAACTATTCTTATGCCACTGTGCCCCTCCTACTCTAACTATATGCTACGGTGCCCCCTTCTGTTGTGAATTCTGCTCTTAGGCTCCCTCCGGTGGTTGTTGGTGGTAGTGCAGTTGTCTTGGGGTTGTAATCCGGGCAGGTGTTTCTGCTGATTGCAGCTCTATTAGGTATTTAGGTGTGCAGGATCCATGAGTCTGTGCCAGTTGTCCATTGTACTTGGAGGGATTGCATCTCTCTCTGGCTCCTCATGCCCTGCTGCAAATTCAGCTAAGATAAGTGTCTGGTTTTTTGTCTCTGTGCACACATGCAGTGTGCTTTGCAATTCAGTGCAATTTAATGTGTTTTTGTCCAGCTTAGACTTTGTTTGGATTTTTCAGTCATGCTGGATTCTCAGGAGATGCAGATATACTTTCTATGTCTTTAGTTAGATGTGGAATATTTGTATTATCTGCTGTGGATGTTTTTAGGATTTTAATACTGACCGCTTAGAATTCTGTCCTATCCTTTTCTATTTAGCTAGAAGTGCCTCTTTTGCTAAATCCTGTTTTTCTGCCTGCGTGTGTCTTTCCTCTTATACTCACAGTCAATATTTGTGGGGGGCTGCCTATCCTTTGGGGTTCTGCTCTGAGGCAAGATAGAATTCCCATTTCCATCTATAGGGGTATTTAGTCCTCCGGCTGTGTCGAGATGTCTAGGATGTGTTAGGTACATCCCACGGCTACTTCTAGTTGCGGTGTTAGATTAGGGTTTGCGGTCAGTACAGGTACCACCTACTCCTGAGAAAGTCTCTCATGCGGCTCCAAGGACACCAGATCATAACAGTACAACTGGCCAACAATGAGTTAAATGCATCTCAGAAGAAGGGAAGAAAGAGACATTTTTTTTTCTGTAGCCTGTTTTGTCTTTTCTTCCCTCTTTTCCTCTGGGTGACTGAGGAGTCTTGTGCTAGCATGGATGTTCAGGGATTAGTTTCTCGTGTAGACCAGCTTGCTGCTAGGGTACAGGGTATTTCTGATTATATTGCTCAGACTCCGCTTTTAGAGCCTAGGATTCCTACTCCTGATTTGTTTTTTGGGGACAGGTCCAAATTTTTGACTTTTAAAAACAACTGTAAACTGTTTTTTGCTCTGAAGCCTCGTTCCTCTGGCGATCCCATTCAGCAGATTAAAATTGTCATCTCCCAGCTGCGTGGCGACCCTCAGGATTGGGCATTTTCCCTTGAATCTGGGAATCCGGCCTTGCTTAATGTAGATGCCTTTTTTCAGGCTCTAGGATTATTATATGATGAACCAAATTCTGTGGATCAAGCGGAGAAGACCTTGTTGGCCCTGTCTCAGGGTCAAGAAGCGGCAGAATTGTATTGTCAGAAATTTAGAAAATGGTCTGTGCTGACTAAATGGAATGAGGATTGTTGTGAATTCTGTTTGTGGGCTCCCCCGGTGGTGTTTTATGGTATTGCCACTTATTTGCCTTCTTCTATCCTTGATCACCTGTTGACACCCATTAGGGGAGTTTCCTATTTAAGGCTGCTTGGCTGCTGGTCCGATGCCGGCCAACAATGTATCAGTAGCATTCTGTTGCATTCTCCTGCCTCAAGATCCTGTTCAGCTAAGTTGAATTTTGGTTCTAGTTAATGCTATTTTTGTCCAGCTATTTGCAATGTGACTCTCTGTAGCTGGAAGATCTCGTGGACTGAAATTGCCACTCCAGTGGCATGAGTTGTCACTGGAGTTTTAAAGTAATTTCAGGATGGTGTTTTTGAGTAGTGTTTTGAAGTTGACCGTGAAGTGACTCTTTCCTGTACTTCTGCTATCTAGTAAGTGGACCTCACTGTGCTAAATCTGCTGTTCATCCTACGTATGTCTTTTCCTCTTGACTCACCGTCAATATCTGTGGGGGGCTGCTATCTCCTTTTGGGGTTCATCTCTGGAGGTAAGGCAGGCCTGTATATTCCTCTGATAGGGGTAGTTAGATCTCCGGCTGGCGCGTGGTGTCTAGGGCATCGTAGGAAACACTCCCCGGCTACTTCCAGTGTCGTGTCAGGTTCAGGTCACGGTCACTTTAGTTCCCATCACCCGAGAGCTAGTCCGTTGTTATTTTTGATTTCCCTGCCATTGGGAAAATCATAACAGTTTGGCCGGCCCACATGTGTTAAAACTATGCACTAAAGCAGGAAAGGATATAAAAGGTTTTTTTTTCCTTCTGTGTTTGGAAAGTGCACCTTAGTGCTTATTTGTACTCCTTGCTTAAACTGCAGTCTTCAGCATTTTTTTTTTTTTTCTCCTCTCCTCTTAATCTCTGAATGGCTTTGGTTACACCTGTTTGAATCATGGATCCACAGAGTTTGGTTGCAGGTCTGAATAACCTGGCTTCAAAGGTCCAGAACTTACAAGATTTTGTTATACGTGCTCCAATGTCTGAACCTAAGATCCCTATGCCTGAATTTTTTACCGGAGACAGATCCCGTTTTTTTAATTTCAGAGAGAATTGTAAATTGTTTTTGTCTCTGAAATCTCACTCTGCTGGTGATCCTGCGCAACAGATTAAAATTGTTATTTCTCTATTGCGGGGTGACCCACAAAGTTGGGCATTTGCATTGTCGCCAGGGGATCCTGCGTTATTAAATGTAGATGCGTTTTTTCTGGCTTTGGGGTTGCTTTATGAAGAACCTAATTTAGAGATTTTGGCTGAGAAAGCCTTGATAGCTCTTTCCCAAGGGCAAAATGAAGCTGAGATATACTGCCAGAAATTTCGTAAATGGTCGGTGCTTACTAAATGGAATGAGTGCGCTCTAGCAGCTAATTTCAGAGAAGGTCTCTCTGATGCCGTGAAGGATGTCATGGTGGGGTTCCCTGTGCCTACAGGTCTGAATGATGCCATGAAATTGGCTATCCAGATTGATCGGCGTTTACGGGAGCGCAAATCTGTGCACCATATGGCGGTATCTTCTGAGCAAAAATCTGTGCACCATATGGCGGTATCTTTTGAGCAAAAATCTGTGCACCATATGGCGGTATCTTCTGAGCAAAAACCTGTGCACCATATGGCGGTATCTTCTGAGCAAAAACCTGTGCATCATTTGGCGGTGACCTCTGAAAAGGCACCAGAGCATATGCAATGCGATAGTGTATTGTCTAGAGGCGAACGACAGAATTACAGGCGCAAAAATGGGTTGTGCTTCTATTGTGGAGATCCAGCTCATGTTATATCAGCATGCTCTAAACGCATAAAGAAGGTTGATAAAAAGGTTGATAAATCTTTTTCTATGGGTACCTTGCAGTCTAAATTTCTTTTGTCCGTGACATTGATTTGTACTTTATCATCTGTTACTGTGGATGCTTATGTGGATTCTGGCGCCGCTCTGAGTCTCATGGATTGGTCCTTTGCCAAGCGTTGTGGGTTTGATTTAGAGCCTCTGGAGGTTTCTATTCCCTTAAAGGGTATTGATTCTACACCTTTGGCTAGCAATAAGCCACAATATTGGACACAAGTGACTATGCATCTTTCCCCAGACCATCAGGAGATTATTCGTTTCCTTGTGTTATATAATCTACATGACGTATTAGTACTTGGATTACCATGGTTACAGATTCATAATCCAGTCTTGGACTGGAGATCAATGTCTGTGCTGAGCTGGGGATGTCGGGGGATTCATGGGGATGCACCTTTGGTTCCCATTTCTTCATCTACTCCCTCTGAGATCCCAGCATTTCTGTCAGATTTTTATGATGTCTTTCAGGAGCCTAAAACTGATTCTCTCCCCCCTCACAGAGAGTGTGACTGCGCTATTGAGTTGATTCCCGGTAGTAAATTTCCTAAGGGTCGCTTGTTTAATTTGTCTGTACCTGAACATACTGCTATGCGGGAGTATATCAGAGAATCTTTGGAAAAGGGTCATATTCGCCCCTCTTTGTCTCCATTGGGGGCAGGGTTTTTCTTTGTGGGTAAAAAGGATGGTTCATTGAGACCTTGTATCGACTATCGACTTCTGAATAAGATTACAGTTAAATACCAGTACCCGTTACCTTTACTGACTGATCTTTTTGCTCGCATAAAGGGGGCAAAGTGGTTCACTAAGATCGATCTACGTGGTGCGTATAATTTGGTGCGGATTAAGCAGGGGGATGAGTGGAAGACCGCATTTAATACGCCTGAAGGCCATTTTGAGTATTTGGTAATGCCTTTCGGTCTCGCGAATGCCCCTTCCGTTTTTCAGTCCTTTATGCACGATATTTTCCATGAATATCTGGATACATTTATGATTGTGTATTTGGATGATATTTTGATTTTTTCGGAGGACTGGGAATCTCATGTTCAACAGGTCAGGAGAGTTTTTCAGGTTTTACGAGCTAATTCTCTATTTGTGAAGGGCTCAAAGTGTATTTTTGGGGTTCAGAGAATTTCCTTTCTGGGATATATTTTTTCCCCTTCATCTATGGAGATGGACCCTGTTAAGGTTCAGGCTATTTGTGATTGGATACAACCTACTTCTCTAAAGAGTCTTCAGAAATTCTTGGGATTTGCTAATTTCTATCGCCGATTCATAGCGGGTTTTTCTGCCATTGCTAAACCTTTGACTGATTTGACCAAGAAGGGTGCTGATGTTGCTAATTGGTCCTCTGCGGCTGTGGAGGCCTTTCGGGAGCTTAAGCACCGCTTTTCTTCCGCTCCTGTGTTGCGCCAGCCTGATGTTTCGCTCCCGTTCCAGGTTGAAGTAGATGCTTCCGAGATCGGAGCAGGTGCAGTTTTGTCGCAGAAAGGTCCTGACTGCTCAGTGATGAGACCATGTGCGTTTTTCTCTCGAAAGTTTTCGCCCGCTGAGCGGAATTATGATGTTGGAAATCGGGAGCTCTTGGCCATGAAGTGGGCATTTGAGGAGTGGCGTCATTGGCTTGAGGGTGCTAGACACCAGGTGGTGGTCTTGACTGACCACAAAAATCTAATTTATCTTGAGTCAGCCAGGCGTCTGAATCCTAGACAGGCGCGCTGGTCGTTGTTTTTCTCTCGATTTAACTTTGTGGTCTCATATCTGCCTGGGTCTAAGAATGTGAGGGCGGATGCCCTCTCTAGGAGTTTTGAGCCTGATTCGCCTGGTGATTCCGAACCTACTGGCATCCTGAAGGATGGGGTGATATTGTCAGCTGTCTCCCCAGACCTGCGGCGCTCTTTGCAGGAGTTTCAGGTGGATAGGCCTGATCGCTGTCCGCCTGGTAGACTGTTTGTCCCTGATGACTGGACCAGTAGAGTTATTTCGGAGGTTCACTCTTCCGCGTTGGCAGGTCATCCTGGAATTTTTGGCACCAGGGATCTGGTGTCTAGGTCCTTCTGGTGGCCTTCCTTGTCTCGAGATGTACGTATTTTTGTGCAGTCTTGTGATGTTTGTGCTCGGGCTAAGCCCTGCTGTTCCCGGGCCAGCGGGTTGTTGTTGCCCTTGCCTATTCCTAAGAGGCCTTGGACGCACATCTCTATGGACTTTATTTCTGACCTTCCTGTTTCTCGTAGGATGTCCGTCATCTGGGTGGTGTGTGACCGTTTTTCCAAGATGGTTCACTTGGTACCTTTGCCCAAATTGCCATCCTCCTCTGAGCTGGTCCCTCTATTTTTTCAGAATGTTGTGCGTTTGCATGGTATTCCTGAGAATATAGTGTCTGACAGGGGTACTCAGTTTGTGTCTAGATTTTGGCGGGCGTTCTGTGCCAGGATGGGCATCGACTTGTCTTTTTCGTCTGCATTCCATCCTCAGACTAATGGCCAGACTGAGCGTACTAATCAGACCTTGGAGACTTACTTGAGGTGTTTTGTGTCCGCTGATCAGGACGATTGGCTTGATTTTTTGCCATTGGCAGAGTTTGCCCTTAACAATCGGGCCAGTTCTGCCACTTTGGTTTCTCCATTTTTTTGTAATTCAGGGTTTCACCCTCGCTTTTCGTCCGGTCAATTGGAGTCTTCGGATTGTCCTGGAGTAGATGCTGTGGTTGATAGAATGCATCAGATTTGGGGACAGGTTGTGGACAATCTGAAGTTGTCCCAGGAGAAGACTCAACAGTTCACTAATCGTCATCGGCGTGTCGGTCCTCGTCTTTGTGTTGGGGACCTGGTTTGGTTGTCTTCTCGATTTGTTCCTATGAAGGTCTCGTCTCCTAAGTTTAAGCCTCGGTTTATCGGCCCTTATAGGATTCTGGAGGTTCTCAATCCTGTGTCCTTTCGTTTGGACCTCCCAGCATCTTTTACTATTCATAATGTTTTTCATCGGTCATTATTGCGGAGGTATGAGGTGCCGGTTGTTCCGTCTGCTGATCCTCCTGCTCCTGTGCTGGTTGAGGGTGAGTTGGAGTATGTGGTGGAAAAGATCTTGGACTCCCGTGTTTCCAGACGGAAACTTCAGTATCTGGTTAAGTGGAAAGGCTATGGTCAGGAGGATAATTCTTGGGTGACAGCATCTGATGTTCATGCTCCTGATTTGGTTCGTGCATTCCATAGTGCTCATCCAGATCGCCCTGGTGGTTCTGGTGAGGGTTCGGTGCCCCCTCCTTAAGGGGGGGTACTGTTGTGAATTCTGTTTGTGGGCTCCCCCGGTGGTGTTTTATGGTATTGCCACTTATTTGCCTTCTTCTATCCTTGATCACCTGTTGACACCCATTAGGGGAGTTTCCTATTTAAGGCTGCTTGGCTGCTGGTCCGATGCCGGCCAACAATGTATCAGTAGCATTCTGTTGCATTCTCCTGCCTCAAGATCCTGTTCAGCTAAGTTGAATTTTGGTTCTAGTTAATGCTATTTTTGTCCAGCTATTTGCAATGTGACTCTCTGTAGCTGGAAGCTCTCGTGGACTGAAATTGCCACTCCAGTGGCATGAGTTGTCACTGGAGTTTTAAAGTAATTTCAGGATGGTGTTTTTGAGTAGTGTTTTGAAGTTGACCGTGAAGTGACTCTTTCCTGTACTTCTGCTATCTAGTAAGTGGACCTCACTGTGCTAAATCTGCTGTTCATCCTACGTATGTCTTTTCCTCTTGACTCACCGTCAATATCTGTGGGGGACTGCTATCTCCTTTTGGGGTTCATCTCTGGAGGTAAGGCAGGCCTGTATATTCCTCTGATAGGGGTAGTTAGATCTCCGGCTGGCGCGTGGTGTCTAGGGCATCGTAGGAAACACTCCCCGGCTACTTCCAGTGTCGTGTCAGGTTCAGGTCACGGTCACTTTAGTTCCCATCACCCGAGAGCTAGTCCGTTGTTATTTTTGATTTCCCTGCCATTGGGAAAATCATAACAGAGGATGCTTTGGCGGCAATTTTCAGAAAGGGTCTTTCTGAATCTGTTAAAGATGTTATGGTGGGGTTTCCCACGCCTGTTGGTCTGAGTGATTCTATGTCTCTGGCCATTCAGATCGATCGGCGCTTGCGGGAGCGCAGAACTGTGCGCGCTGTGGCGTTGTCCTCAGAGCAGATGCCTGAGCCTATGCAGTGTGATAGGATTCTGTCTACAACGGAACAACAAGGATTGATTCAGACATCAGAATAGGTTGTGTTTTTATTGTGGCGATGCTTCTCATGTCATTTCAGTCTGCCCAAAGCATACAAAGAGAATCGCTAGTTCAGTTACCATCGGAACTGTACAACCAAAATTTCTGTTATCTGTGACCTTGATCTGCTCATTGTCGTCATTTTCTGTCATGGCGTTTGTGGATTCAGGCGCCGCTTTGAACTTAATGGACTTTGAATTTGCCAGGTGTTGTGGTTTCCCCTTGCAGTCTTTGCAGAACCCTATTCCTTTAAGGGGCATTGATGCTACACCTTTGGCTAAAAATAAACCCCAGTTTTGGACACAGGTGACCATGTGCATGGCGCCAGCCCATCAGGAAGATTGTCGTTTTCTGGTGTTGCATAATTTGCATGATGCTATTGTGCTGGGGTTTCCATGGTTGCAGATACATAATCCTGTGTTGGATTGGAAGTCTATGTCTGTGACTAGTTGGGGTTGTCAGGGGGTTCATAATGACGTTCCTGTGATGTCAATCTCCTCTTCCTCCTCTTCTGAAGTTCCAGAGTTTTTGTCTGATTTTCAGGATGTATTCGATGAGCCCAAGTCCAGTTCCCTTCCACCACATAGGGACTGTGATTGTGCTATTGACTTGATTCCAGGCTGTAAGTTTCCTAAGGGCCGACTTTTCAACCTATCTGTGCCGGAACATACCACCATGCGGAGTTATGTTAAGGAGTCTTTGGAGAAAGGGCATATTCCGCCATCTTCTTCACCGTTTGGAGCGGGATTTTTTTTTGTTGCTAAGAAGGATGGCTCCTTGAGACCCTGTATTGATTATCGCCTCTTGAATAAGATCACGGTCAAGTTTCAATACCCTTTACCTTTGCTTTCCGATTTGTTTGCCAGGATTAAGGGGGCTAGTTGGTTTACTAAAATTGACCTTCGGGGGGCATATAATCTTGTTTGTATTAAGCAGGGTGACAAATGGAAAACTGCGTTTAATACGCCCGAAGGCCATTTTGAATACCTTGTGATGCCATTCGGGCTCTCTAATGCTCCATCTGTTTTTCAGTCCTTCATGCATGATATCTTCCGGAATTATCTTGATAAATTCACGATTGTATATTTGGATGACATCTTATTTTTTTCCGATGATTGGGAGTCTCATGTGAAACAGGTCAGGATGGTATTTCAGATCCTTTTTGACAATGCCTTGTTTGTGAAGGGGTCTAAATGTCTCTTTGGAGTGCAGAAGGTTTCTTTTTTGGGCTTCAATTTTTCTCCCTCATCTATAGAGATGGATCCGGTTAAGGTTCAGGCCATTCATGATTGGATTCAGCCCACATCCGTGAAGAGCCTTCAGAAATTTTTGGGCTTTGCGAATTTTTATCGCCGTTTCATTGCTAACTTCTCCAGTGTGGTTAAACCCCTGACCGATTTGACGAAGAAAGGCGCTGATGTAACGAATTGGTCCTCTGTGGCTGTCTCTGCCTTTCAAGAGCTTAAACGCCGATTTACTTCTGCCCCGGTGTTGCGTCAGCCAGATCTTTCTCTTCCGTTTCAGGTTGAGGTTGATGCTTCTGAGATTGGGGCAGGGGCCGTTTTGTCTCAGAGGAATTCTGATGGTTCCTTGATGAAACCGTGTGCCTTCTTTTCCCGTAAGTTTTCGCCTGCTGAACGTAATTATGATGTCGGCAATCGGGAGTTGTTGGCTATGAAGTGGGCGTTTGAGGAATGGCGACATTGGCTTGAGGGAGCCAAGCACCGTATTGTGGTCTTGACCGATCATAAAAATCTGATTTACCTCGAATCTGCCAAACGGCTGAATCCTAGACAGGCTCGATGGTCCCTGTTTTTCTCCCGTTTTGATTTCGTGGTTTCGTATCTTCCGGGTTCTAAGAATATTAAGGCTGATGCCCTCTCTAGGAGTTTTTTGCCTGAATCTCCTGAGGTACTTGAGCCGGTCGGCATTCTGAAGGAAGGGGTGGTCCTTTCTGCCATTTCCCCTGATTTGCGACGGGTTCTGCAGGAATTTCAGGCTGACAAACCTGACCGCTGTCCAGTGGGGAAACTGTTTGTTCCTGATAGATGGACTAGTAGAGTGATTTCTGAGGTTCACTGTTCTGTGTTGGCTGGCCATCCTGGTATTTTTGGTACCAGAGATTTGGTTTGTAGGTCCTTTTGGTGGCCTTCTTTGTCGCGTGATGTGCGTTCTTTTGTGCAGTCCTGTGGGACTTGTGCGCGGGCCAAGCCTTGTTGTTCCCGTGCTAGTGGGTTGCTTTTGCCTTTGCCGGTCCCTGAGAGGCCCTGGACGTATATTTCTATGGATTTTATTTCAGATCTTCCGGTTTCCCAGAGGATGTCGGTTATCTGGGTGGTTTGTGACCGGTTTACTAAGATGGTTCATTTGGTGCCTTTGCCTAAATTGCCTTCCTCTTCTGATTTGGTTCCGTTGTTTTTTCAGCATGTGGTTCGTTTGCATGGTATTCCGGAGAATATTGTGTCTGACAGAGGTTCCCAGTTTGTTTCTAGGTTTTGGCGGGCCTTTTGTGCTAGGCTGGGCATTGATTTGTCTTTTTCTTTCGCATTTCATCCTCAGACAAATGGCCAGACCGAGCGAACTAATCAGACTTTGGAAACTTATTTGAGATGCTTTGTGTCTGCTGATCAGGATGATTGGGTGGCTTTCTTGCCATTGGCCGAGTTTGCCCTTAATAATCGGGCTAGTTCGGCTACCTTGGTTTCGCCCTTCTTTTGAAATTTTGGTTTTCATCCTCATTTTTCTTCGGGGCAGGTTGAGCCTTCTGATTGTCCTGGTGTGGATTCTGTGGTTGACAGGTTGCAGCAGATTTGGGCTCATGTGGTGGACAATTTGGTGTTGTCTCAGGAGGAGGCTCAGCGTTTTGCTAACCGTCGTCGGTGTGTTGGTTCCCGGCTTCAGGTTGGGGATTTGGTCTGGTTGTCTTCCCGTCATGTTCCTATGAAGGTTTCTTCCCCTAAGTTTAAGCCTCGGTTTATTGGCACTTATAGGATTTCTGAGATTATCAATCTGGTGTCTTTTTGTTTGGCCCTTCCAGCCTCTTTTGCCATCCATAATGTTTTCCATAGATCTTTATTGCGGAAATATGTGGTGCCCGTTGTTCCCTCTGTTGATCCTCCTGCTCCTGTGTTGGTTGATGGGGAGTTGGAGTATGTGGTTGAGAAGATTTTGGATTCTCGCTTTTCGAGGCGGAGGCTTCAGTACCTTGCAAATGGAAGGGTTATGGCCAGGAGGATAATTCTTGGGTTTTTGCCTCTGATGTCCATGCTGCTGATTTGGTCTGTGCCTTTGATCTGGCTCGTCCTGATCGGCCTGGGGGCTCTGGTGAGGGTTCGGTGACCCCTCTTCAAGGGGGGGTACTGTTGTGAATTCTGCTCTTGGGCTCCCTCCGGTGGTTGTTGGTGGTAGTGCAGTTGTCTTGGGGTTGTAATCTGGGCAGGTGTTTCTGCTGATTGCAGCTCTATTAGGTATTTAGGTGTGCAGGATCCATGAGTCTGTGCCAGTTGTCCATTGTACTTGGAGGGATTGCATCTCTCTGGCTCCTCATGCCCTGCTGCAAATTCAGCTAAGATAAGTGTCTGTTTTTTTGTCTCTGTGCACACATGCAGTGTGCTTTGCAATTCAGTGCAATTTAATGTGTTTTTGTCCAGCTTAGACTTTGTTTGGATTTTTCAGTCATGCTGGATTCTCAGGAGATGCAGATATACTTTCTATGTCTTTAGTTAGATGTGGAATATTTGTATTATCTGCTGTGGATGTTTTTAGGATTTTAATACTGACCGCTTAGAATTCTGTCCTATCCTTTTCTATTTAGCTAGAAGTGCCTCTTTTGCTAAATCCTGTTTTTCTGCCTGCGTGTGTCTTTCCTCTTATACTCACAGTCAATATTTGTGGGGGGCTGCCTATCCTTTGGGGTTCTGCTCTGAGGCAAGATAGAATTCCCATTTCCATCTATAGGGGTATTTAGTCCTCCGGCTGTGTCGAGATGTCTAGGGCGTGTTAGGTACATCCCACGGCTACTTCTAGTTGCGGTGTTAGATTAGGGTTTGCGGTCAGTACAGGTACCACCTACTCCTGAGAAAGTCTCTCATGCGGCTCCAAGGTCACCAGATCATAACACCCCTCTAATGGCCGACTATCGACACTATGCCCCTATCACTACACTGGGCCTGGGGACAAACTTTCCCTATAAAAAGTGTGCAAACAACTGTGCATGTAAAGACATACAGAAATTTACAGAGCAATATACGGAAGGTATAGCAATGCTCTTGTACACGGTGGTAATAAACTTTATGTGTAGCAGTAGGACCGTGTACAAACAGATGAAAAATAAACACTGTACACACTTAAAGGGGTTGGGGACAAGAGGGAACAACAATACTTTCACATCCCCCTACAAAAACACCAGTAAAACAAAAAGACCCAACAAAAAATGCTAAATCACCATTGCTGGTCAAAAACGTCGAAAAAGCACCCAGGAAACTACCAGAAAACACCAAAAATATTCTTCAGGTTTAGAAAACGTCAGAGAAAAGGAGTTTCCTGAAGCCTCTTCCACTTGGAAAAAGATATGCTTTTGGCTAGCTGAAAAAGACGCGTGAACATACCCCTATGGTTGATTCGAAATGTAAGATTCCATAAATGTATTATAAGTTAGGGGAGGCATCAAATCCCAATATAGACCCAGGCAAGATGCATTTAAAGGTTGTAATGGCAGCGGGAAAAATTTTATTACTGGGAATAAAAGAAACACAAGATAAAATAGTCAGTACATAGCCACCCCTGTGCTCCTCCACTTCCGCAACTGAGGAATGTCGGATCCAGTAGTATCCCTAGGAAATCAGGACGGTAAACCAACTGATCATGTCAGTTACAAATATGCCTGGATTACTATGACCCGCATGGGTTATAAGGCTATGTGCACACATTCCGGATTGGGGTGCAGAATTTTCTGCACAAAATTCGCATCTCCTGGCAGAAAACGCAGGTGCGGATTTTGTGCATTTTTGTTGCGGATTTGATGTGGATTTTGTGCTGATTTTCTGTGTTTTTTACCCCTGCGGATTTCTATAATGGAAGGGGTCAGAAACGCTGCAGTTCCGCACAAAAGAAGTGACATGCTACTTCTTTTGATCCGCAGCGATTTTTATGCAGATTTTTCCGCACCATTAGCACAGCTTTTTTTTTCTATTGATTTACATGGTACTGTAAATCACTTTGCGGAACTGCAGCGTTTCTGTGCAGAAAAAAACGCTGTGGATCCGCACTAAATCCACATCATGTACACACAGCCTAAGGACGAGGTGACAGAGTCCTGGTTACCCTTGAGATACTATCCAGAATACTGTACCAATATGGTTAAAATCAAAAGGGTATAAAGTGAACCTTACAGCATAGGGTGCAACCCAATATTCTCCACAGTATCTCCAACTAGAGAATATGTTGGATCTGTATCCTGAATACTGCAGGCCGCGTTCATCTATAATATGCCCCATTGCAATCCAGAAGCCCAATTTATCTCATGGATTTGCAACTTGGAAAACATTTAGAGGAGTACTTGTCTGCCAATAAGGAATATAAGATAATTATTCAGACTACGCCATGATCTACGCACTGATCCACAGGCACATGACACTAAGGCTATGTGCACACGATGCGGATTTTGCTGGGGATCCCCAGCAGTTTCCCATGAGTTTACAGTACAATGTAAACCTATGGGAAACAGAAAACGCTGTGCCCATGCTGCGGAAAAAAACGCGCGGAAACACAGCGGTTTACATTCCGCAGCATGTCACTTCTTTCTGCGGATTCCACAGCGGTTTTACACCTGCTCCAATAGAAAACCGCAGTGAAATCCGCACAAAATACGCGCTAAATCTGCAGCAAAAACGCAGTGTTTTTGCCCTGCAGATTTATCAAATCCGCTGTGAAAAATCCACAGAGGACCATTCTACGTGTGCACATACCCTAACTGGTGTCAGGTCGTTCTATGCACTTACATTCTGATGTGGTTAGCTCGACGGTGCAGATTACTGGGCCTTTTGTGTAATAAAACCCAATAATAGTTATGGGAAGTGAAATCTCTTTGGCTCCTCAATTATTGTCTCTACATCATGGCGGCTACTATGTATCTTCATGTACTGTATATACCTTAGCCATTATGAGGAATGCCATGGGTCCACTCTGTTCGGCATTAACTGCTATTGCTAATAAGCACTTATACAGTGCTTATGAGACTTGGGGTACATTTACACTGCTCGTTCCATGATAAACTCGCAGTCTAAATAAACTGCCTATAAATGAGGAAAGCACTCATTCATCAGGAGAAATGGTCTTTTGTTCTGCAGAAAAGATCACTGTTCACAAAAGATCATTGCTCTCGGCAGCATATTGTCCTCTGTAATCTATCACAGATGTTTCAGTGAGCATCTGAAGCCGGGTAGGCTTGTGTTTCAGCAGCTGATCGGCGGTACTATAGTGCCTCAGTTCGCCCCGTGTAAGCAGCTCATTGGCAGTGTAAACAGGTGATCGGCAGTCCTGTAGTTGCCCACTGTAGAGGCTGCCAATGGGGCTGCGTTACACTATAGAGGCTGCCAATGGGGCTGCGTTACACTATATAGGCTGCCTATGGGGGTGCATTACACTATAACAGCTGCCTATGGGGGTGCATTATGCTAGAGGCTGCCTATGGGGCTGCATTACACTATAGAGGCTACCTATGGGGAGTGCATTATACTATATGTAAACCTATGGGGAGTGCATTATACTACAGTGAAGACTATCTGGTGCATTATGCTATATGGAGGCTATCTAGGGGGCCATCATACAATGTTGGAGGGGCGCAAAGAGGGTAATATTACTTTTTAGGGGACAAAATATGGGCACTGATTTCTAGGGCACTTGCACCCAGCATTACTATATTCTAGAGGGGTGCTTTAGAATTTAGAAGGCACAGAGAACCACACAGCAGATGAAGTAATAGGGACACATACAGCAGCAGCGGCTCAGTATTGGGGTATCAGGGGCAGTAATAGGGTCACATATGGCAGCAGCAGCTCAGTATTGGGATATCAGGTGCAGTAATAGGGACACATACGGCTGCAGCAGCTCAGTATTGGGGTATCAGGTGCAGTAATAGGGACACATATGGCAGCAGCAGCTCAGTATTGGGGTATCAGGGGCAGTAATAGGGACACATACGGCAGCAGCGGCTCAGTATTGGAGTATCAGGGGCAGTAATAGGGACATATACGGCAGCAGCGGCTCAGTATTGGGGTATCAGGGGCAGTAATAGGGACACATACGGCAGCAGTGGCTCAGTATTGGGGTATCAGGGGCAGTAATAGGGACACATACGGCAGCAGCAGCTCAGTATTGGAGTATCAGGGGCAGTAATAGGGACACATATGGCAGCAGTGGCTCAGTATTGGGGTATCAGGTGCAGTAATAGGGACACATACGGCAGCAGCGGCTCAGTATTGGGGCATCAGGTGCAGTAATAGGGACACATACGGCTGCAGCAGCTCAGTATTGGGGTATCAGGGGCAGTAATAGGGTCACATATGGCAGCAGCAGCTCAGTATTGGGATATCAGGTGCAGTAATAGGGACACATACGGCTGCAGCAGCTCAGTATTGGGGTATCAGGTGCAGTAATAGGGACACATACGGCAGCAGCAGCTCAGTATTGGGGTATCAGGGGCAGTAATAGGGACACATACGGCAGCAGCGGCTCAGTATTGGAGTATCAGGGGCAGTAATAGGGACATATACGGCAGCAGCGGCTCAGTATTGGGGTATCAGGGGCAGTAATAGGGACACATACGGCAGCAGCGGCTCAGTATTGGGGTATCAGGGGCAGTAATAGGGACACATACGGCAGCAGCAGCTCAGTATTGGAGTATCAGGGGCAGTAATAGGGACACATATGGCAGCAGTGGCTCAGTATTGGGGTATCAGGTGCAGTAATAGGGACACATACGGCAGCAGCGGCTCAGTATTGGGGTATCAGGTGCAGTAATAGGGACACATACGGCTGCAGCGGCTCAGTATTGGGGTATCAGGTGCAGTAATAGGGACACATATGGCAGCAGTGGCTCAGTATTGGGGTATCAGGTGCAGTAATAGGGACACATACGGCAGCAGCGGCTCAGTATTGGGGTATCAGGTGCAGTAATAGGGACACATACGGCTGCAGCGGCTCAGTATTGGGGTATCAGGTGCAGTAATAGGGACACATATGGCAGCAGCGGCTCAGTATTGGGGTATCAGGTGCAGTAATAGGGACACATATGGCAGCAGCGGCTCAGTATTGGGGTATCAGGGGCAGTAATAGGGACACATACGGCAGCAGCGGCTCAGTATTGGGGTATCAGGAGCAGTAATAGGGACACATACGGCAGCAGCGGCTCAGTATTGGGGTATCAGGGGCAGTAATAGGGACACATACGGCTGCAGCGGCTCAGTATTGGGGTATCAGGAGCAGTAATAGGGACACATACGGCAGCAGCGGCTCAGTATTGGGGTATCAGGGGCAGTAATAGGGACACATATGGCAGCAGCGGCTCAGTATTGGGGTATCAGGGGAAGTAATAGGGACACATACGGCAGCAGCGGCTCAGTATTGGGGTATCAGGTGCAGTAATAGGGACACATATGGCAGCAGCGGCTCAGTATTGGGGTATCAGGGGCAGTAATAGGGA
This sequence comes from Ranitomeya variabilis, assembly GCF_051348905.1. Taxonomy (NCBI): domain Eukaryota; kingdom Metazoa; phylum Chordata; class Amphibia; order Anura; family Dendrobatidae; genus Ranitomeya; species Ranitomeya variabilis. The sequence continues at coordinate 839,439,521 of NC_135233.1, read as the reverse complement.
CACATACGGCAGCAGCGGCTCAGTATTGGGGTATCAGGTGCAGTAGTAGGGACACATACGGCAGCAGCGGCTCAGTATTGGGGTATCAGGGGCAGTAATAGGGACACATATGGCAGCAGCGGCTCAGTATTGGGGTATCAGGGGCAGTAATAGGGACACATACGGCAGCAGCGGCTCAGTATTGGGGTATCAGGTGCAGTAGTAGGGACACATACGGCAGCAGCGGCTCAGTATTGGGGTATCAGGTGCAGTAATAGGGACACATACGGCAGCAGCGGCTCAGTATTGGGGTATCAGGTGCAGTAATAGGGACACATACGGCAGCAGCGGCTCAGTATTGGGGTATCAGGGGCAGTAATAGGGACACATACGGCAGCAGCGGCTCAGTATTGGGGTATCAGGGGCAGTTATAGGGACACATATGGCAGCAGCGGCTCAGTATTGGGGTATCAGGTGCAGTAATAGGGACACATACGGCAGCAGCGGCTCAGTATTGGGGTATCAGGTGCAGTAATAGGGACACATACGGCAGCAGCGGCTCAGTATTGGGGTATCAGGTGCAGTAATAGGGACACATACGGCAGCAGCGGCTCAGTATTGGGGTATCAGGGGCAATAATAGGGACACATACGGCAGCAGTGGCTCAGTATTGGGGTATCAGGTGCAGTAATAGGGACACATACGGCAGCAGCGGCTCAGTATTGGGGTATCAGGGGCAGTTATAGGGACACATATGGCAGCAGCGGCTCAGTATTGGGGTATCAGGTGCAGTAATAGGGACACATATGGCAGCAGCGGCTCAGTATTGGGGTATCAGGTGCAGTAGTAGGGACACATACGGCAGCAGCGGCTCAGTATTGGGGTATCAGGGGCAGTAATAGGGACACATACGGCAGCAGCGGCTCAGTATTGGGGTATCAGGGGCAGTTATAGGGACACATATGGCAGCAGCGGCTCAGTATTGGGGTATCAGGTGCAGTAATAGGGACACATATGGCAGCAGCGGCTCAGTATTGGGGTATCAGGTGCAGTAGTAGGGACACATACGGCAGCAGCGGCTCAGTATTGGGGTATCAGGGGCAGTTATAGGGACACATACGGCAGCAGCGGCTCAGTATTGGGGTATCAGGGGCAGTTATAGGGACACATATGGCAGCAGCGGCTCAGTATTGGGGTATCAGGTGCAGTAATAGGGACACATATGGCAGCAGCGGCTCAGTATTGGGGTATCAGGTGCAGTAGTAGGGACACATACGGCAGCAGCGGCTCAGTATTGGGGTATCAGGGGCAGTAATAGGGACACATACGGCAGCAGCGGCTCAGTATTGGGGTATCAGGGGCAGTTATAGGGACACATATGGCAGCAGCGGCTCAGTATTGGGGTATCAGGTGCAGTAATAGGGACACATATGGCAGCAGCGGCTCAGTATTGGGGTATCAGGTGCAGTAGTAGGGACACATACGGCAGCAGCGGCTCAGTATTGGGGTATCAGGGGCAGTTATAGGGACACATATGGCAGCAGCGGCTCAGTATTGGGGTATCAGGTGCAGTAATAGGGACACATATGGCAGCAGCGGCTCAGTATTGGGGTATCAGGTGCAGTAGTAGGGACACATACGGCAGCAGCGGCTCAGTATTGGGGTATCAGGGGCAGTTATAGGGACACATATGGCAGCAGCGGCTCAATATTGGGGTATCAGCAGGATGAGGAGTTTGTACAGGTTGGGAATAGATGGTGATGGGGCTGGACTATGAGATGTGAAATGTGTCTTTGTTGTTTTCTCTGCAGGTGAGTCGTTGCTGGAAGAAGTTGTCATGTCGGTCTGGGCCAGATGGAAAAGACAGGAAAAGTGAACGATTCCATCAGAAAGGACGTCAGCGGTAAGTCATTATCTGTAACTGTGCAGTGATCTCTTATATGTTCTGTAGGACTGGTATCTACCACTGACTATATGGCGGTAATATCAACATTGGTCTTTATATAGAGATTATCGTCAGTAACAGCGCGGTCATCTGCTGAGGTTCTCCTCCAGTATTAGGGCGCGTCACCGAGTTGTAATCAAGGTTACCTGGTTAGGGGCCCACTCAGAAGCTTCGCCCCCAAAACCCTAGCTACGCCTCTGCTTAGGGGTATATACACCAGATCATTTGGGGGACAGGATGCTAATTAGCCGATGACTAAGCAGAGCGCCGTAACAATCATAGCTACGGGCCGCACATCATCCATCACAAACGTGCTGCCGAGACCGATGGAGCCTCCTAGTGGCGGGGCAGCACATCATCCACTGTTAGTCGCACGGCTGTTTTTCGATGCTTAAAAGGAAATAAAATAACTCATCAAAACCTCTAAAAACTGTAATAGCCAATCACAGGTCAACTTTCATTAACCTGCACTGGAAAAATGAGAGCTGAACTGTGATTGGCTGACAGGAGCATCAGAGGGAGCTTTTCTTTTCGATGTCTTTCCAATTCCGCCCCAGGCTTCTCCTCAGTGCAGGCAGTGGCTGGGTGATGCCTCCTACACACTGGCCGCCCCGCGGAGCCCTGCACACCGTGTACCCATCTCTACCAGCTCACACATTGCGTATTTCACACTGACTGAACGCTTCCGTCGGTTGCTAGTCATGTGACATCGATCACGCCCTCCACACTGCTCTGTCGCACGCTCATCACGTGTCCGGCATGGAAGGCGACGCAGCGTTTCTAATGCCCCGCCCCTTCCGCTCATTTCTGTCACGTGAACGTAGTGTGCGCCTGCGTACTGCTGCGCCGGGATCCGGAAATGGGCCATCTGGCTGGTGCGGCTGCGCCCGGCTGCGCGGACTGAGGAGAGCAGGTGAGACCTGGTGGGGCCCGGCTCGCAATCCATCACCATCCGTGGTCTCATACGTCCCCACAGGGCCGCGGCCGTTGTCCGCCCGGTACTGCTCGGCTTGTGTTCCCGGTCTAGCATGATGTGTGTGTGTCTGCGGTTGGTTACGTCCTACGTGTCTGGTCGGGGCCCTCAGCCCTGGCAGCCGGCATCTGTGTCCGCACGCGTTCAGTGAGTGCGGCCGTGGCCGATGTGTGCGCGCGTGTACGGAGTCTCCGGCGTGACCTCTGGCCCGGGGGCCTCACCGTATGGCAGTGCCCGGCCATGGCTGCCGCCAATCAATGACATCACGTCACCGCCGGCTGTCAGGCAGCGCCGCTCACTGCGGGCAATAGTCGGCGCCCATCCGTGCTGCTGACGGGGAACAATGCCGGCATCGCACCATGCGCCGGTGCCGGCAGCTCCGCCATGCTCCTTACGTCACGGGTGAGGCCTGCACCGGCTGGTGTTTGCGACCACTCACAGATGGAGCCACAGTTCTGTGCCAGGGCCAGCTCTGCCAGTGGGGGTGGTACTGCCTCCAGGGCCCGCGAGGGTTAATGCCAGGAGCTGCACATTGGCACCGGGTCCTCCACTGTGCCCAGTCTGGATCTGCCATTTATTTGTGCGCTATCCCAGCCCCCGCTTATTGCTGGGGACCCTGGTGTACGGCATCCAGTGTGTATATACTAGCCGTATACTGGGCTTGTTCCTGCTTGCACAATAGCCGTGTGCCAATAGTGAGTGATCAGCGTGGCTGAGGGGGCTGTCCGTGAGCCAATAGTGAGCGATCAGCTGGGTTGTCCGTGTGCCAATAGTGAGTGATCAGCGGGGCTGTCCGTGTGCCAATAGTGAGCGATCAGTGTGGCTGAGGGGGCTGTCCGTGTGCCAATAGTGAGCGATCAGCGTGGCTGAGGGGGCTGTCCGTGTGCCAATAGTGAGTGATCAGCGTGGCTGAGGGGGCTGTCCGTGTGCCAATAGTGAGTGATCAGCGTGGCTGAGGGGGCTGTCCGTGTGCCAATAGTGAGTGATCAGCGTGGCTGAGGGGGCTGTCCGTGTGCCAATAGTGAGTGATCAGCGGGGCTGTCCGTGTGCCAATAGTGAGTGATCAGTGGGGCTGTCCGTGTGCCAATAGTGAACGATCAGCTTGGCTGGGGGTGCTGTCCGTGTGCCAAGAGTGAGTGATCAGCGGGGCTGTCCGTGTGCCAAGAGTGAGTGATCAGCGGGGCTGTCCGTGTGCCAATAGTGAGCGATCAGCGTGGCTGAGGGGGCTGTCCGTGTGCCAATAGTGAGCGATCAGCGTGGCTGGGGGGCTGTCCGTGTGCCAATAGTGAGTGATCAGCGGGGTTGTCTGTGTGCCAATAGTGAGTGATCAGCGGGGCTGAGGGGGCTGTCCTTGTGCCAATAGTGAGCGATCGGGGGGGGCTGTCCGTGTGCCAATAGTGAGCGATCATCGGTGCTGAAGGGGCTGTCCATGTGCCAATAGTGAGCGATCAGCAGTGCTGAGGGGGCTGTCCGTGTGCCAATAGTGAGTGATCAGCGGGGCTGAGGGGGCTGTCCGTGTGCCAATAGTGAGTGATCAGCGTGGCTGAGGGGGCTGTCCGTGTGCCAATAGTGAGTGATCAGCGGGGCTGAGGGGGCTGTCCGTGTGCCAATAGTGAGTGATCAGTGGGGCTGTCCGTGTGCCAATAGTGAGCGATCAGTGTGGCTGAGGGGGCTGTCCGTGTGCCAATAGTGAGCGATCAGCATGGCTGAGGGGGCTGTCCGTGTGCCAATAGTGAGTGATCAGCGTGGCTGAGGGGGCTGTCCGTGTGCCAATAGTGAGTGATCAGCGGGGCTGTCCGTGTGCCAATAGTGAGTGATCAGTGGGGCTGTCCGTGTGCCAATAGTGAGCGATCAGTGTGGCTGAGGGGGCTGTCCGTGTGCCAATAGTGAACGATCAGCTTGGCTGGGGGGGCTGTCCGTGTGCCAATAGTGAGCGATCAGCGTGGCTGAGGGGGCTGTCCGTGTGCCAATAGTGAGTGATCAGCGGGGTTGTCTGTGTGCCAATAGTGAGTGATCAGCGGGGCTGAGGGGGTTGTCTGTGTGCCAATAGTGAGCGATCAGCAGTGCTGAGGGGGCTGTCCGTGTGCCAATAGTGAGTGATCAGCGGGGCTGAGGGGGCTGTCCGTGTGCCAATAGTGAGTGATCAGCGTGGCTGAGGGGGCTGTCCGTGTGCCAATAGTGAGTGATCAGTGTGGCTGAGGGGCTGTCCGTGTGCCAATAGTGAGCGATCAGCGTGGCTGGGGGGGCTGTCCGTGTGCCAATAGTGAGCGATCAGCGTGGCTGGGGGGGGGGGGGGGCGCCTGTCCGTGTGCCAATAGTGAGCGACCAGCGGTGCTGAAGGGGCTGTCCGAGTGCCAATAGTGAGCGATCAGCGAGGCTGAGGGGGCTGTCCATGTGCCAATAGTGAGCGATCAGCGTGGCTGGGGGGGGGCTGTCCGTGTGCCAATAGTGAGCGATCAGCGTGGCTGGGGGGCTGTCCATGTGCCAATAGTGAGCGATCAGCGTGGCTGAGGGGGCTGTCCATGTGCCAATAGTGAGCGGTCAGCGTGGCTGAGGGGGCTGTCCATGTGCCAATAGTGAGCTGTCAGCGTGGCTGGGGGGGCTGTCCGTGTGGAAATAGTGAGCAGTGACATGATATAACTGTGCGGTGCCGGATAGTCCAGACTCCTGTGTTCAGCGCTACTTGTGGTGCCATCTGTACAGCTGATGGGCACAGTCCTGTGCAGTGGCATATTGGTGGTTGTATTTGTTAGATGTAATACTGGCAGGAGTAAAGATCCTTCTCCAGTCTAATACGATCATCTCACTGTTGTCATTCTTTGGGAACTTCCAGTGTGTGTTACTGTATATGTGGATATGCCTTGTGTGGTACATTTCCCCCCGGGTGGTCCCCAAAACACACAAGTGTGAAATAAATATAAATGTTTCAGTGCCCCTCTGTATAGGAAGGTGCAGATTGCTGCTCTATTCTGTACTGCAGGAAAAGCCAGGAGACATCCCATCATACAGTGCACACAGCGGTACTATTGCTGGTCTGCAGAGGGTCTACTTACTCTCAGTGACAGAACTCTTTATTGTTTCCCAGGTTTTCTTGTAATATGCACATTCCTCTATTGTAAAGTCTCCCATTAGCAGCCATGAGGGAGAACTGTGCAGCAATGCAGGCAGCCATTGTATGCTCATAGTGATTGCCGGCTACTTCACCGAAAACTCTACCAACCTGACAGAAGCCGTAAGGACACTGGTTGACTCATGTATGCCAAGTGTACCCTGCATGTGCTCTTTAGGTGTAGATCGTTCAGTTTGCCCTATTACAGTTCAGATGGCTGCCATTGGGGAAGAGAAGTATTTATCATTTTGTTCATATAGCGTCATCAATACTACAGCGCTTTACAGGTGTCATCCTCACTGTCCCCATTGGGGCTCACAATCTAGATTCCCTATCAGTATGTCTTTGTAGTGTGGGAATTAACAGTACCCAAAGGAAACCCACCCAAACATGGAGAGATTATCTAAACTCCTTACAGAGTTGTCCTTGGTGGGATTTGAACCCCGGACCCCAGCCCTGTGAGGCTGCAGTGCTAACCACTGAGCCACCGTGTTGCCTGTTGTCAACCTTTATTGGCTTTCATAGGAGCGAGCGGAATGGCTGCCAGCAGAAGATGCTTCAGGCTGACCGCTATTAATTGTTGCCTGTAATGGGGTTGTTCTGTCAATTAACTCTTAAAACCTGCCTTGAAGGTTAAGAATGTAAGTCCTGTTTGCCTTTGTGATCCCCTGCGGTCCTGTGTAATTCCTGCTCCAGCAATGATGTCCCAACATGACACGTAACTGGCATGCCGTCATTAACCCCCGGGCTGACCCGCTGGAGCAGGAAGTGCCCAGCCTGACACTCATCAGAGCTGGAGCAGCTGCGGATACATAAGATTTCCATTTTTTTTTTTTATTTATTTTTTTTACTTTCTCCCCCAGCCTTTTAAGTTGTTTTCTGTCGGGTTATTCCCAGAATTGACCTTTATGTTAGCACTTCTCTCATGATCTTTGCTTTATGCACACGTTGGCCATTTAAGGGTGTGTTCACATGGGACATAAAGTCCGCTGCCTATTTCAGTTGCAGCTTTGTGGGTGAGGATTGTGCTGAGTATATTGAGCAGCATTGCAGATCTGATATCTGCATCGTGTCCATTTATGCTGCTTATCTTCCCCGCAGATTTCACCCTTTGCAATACTTCTTGATGTAGATTTTCCACTGCTGAAATTGTGTGGCTGTACCTTTTAAGGGTATGTTCACCCGGTGAAGATTTTTTTTCTGTAGTAAAATTGCGAGAAGTACGCAACGTGTTAACATACCCTAAATCTGCTACTTGTGAACATACCCCTAATATTAGAAAAGCAGTAACACAAATATATGGCCTTGATGGCTGCAAGGTGATGATCAGTTCTGGTAAAGCTCTTTATGTCCATTGACAGGGCAGATAACAGTTGCTACTTTCTGTTCTCTGGGACCTTGACATTAAATTGTGGCCCCAGTGCTAAAGTCCCATCACAGGATCTCCTTTCCTGGATTTTGTAACCTCTCGACTAGAGATTGGTCATTACACCCCTACCCCTGTAATTCTGTCAGGGTCGAGTCCGTGCTTCGGCCTGATGTGCTTTCCTTCTAGTGTGGACTTTTTCTGCATGTAGCTTGCTATTTTTCATTATTCTATAGAGGTCATGCTTATATTCTATTTCATTGCCCAACAATGATGAATAAGAATAGACTGGTAACTAACCCCTTAGTGACCAGACGCAATTTTTCAATTCTAACCAGTGTGGTCCCAGTGGTTATTTGTAAATTGGTACATTTAGTGATAAACTGGCAACTTTCAAGCTTTGATTGTTTATCCCCTTAAATCAGATGGGTTTATGTTTTTATTTTTTTCTTAGTTTGACTGTCTAAATGTTTTCAAATGTCCTTTTTTGTTAGAATGTTTAAAATAGTTAGGTGCAAATTTATTTATTTTTTTAGCGGTCTATTCAATTGTCAAGTAATTTTTAGGGACATATATATTGGGTATTCCTCAAATGTAATAACTTTAAAAACCGCACTCTGTAACATATTCAGAACCGTTGTCAGAATGTTTATCAATTCATGCGTTTCACTGGAATTAATACTATGTGGAATTAAACTTGTATTTTCTCCCTTTTTAAAATGTTGCCAACATCACAGACCAGCATAGCTGACTGCTTCTGCGACCATCACTTGGGCTCGGGTTGCCATGGCAACCATCAGGACCACACCATTGCAATCGATCTTAGTGTGCCGATGGAGATAGAGGGAGAGTTAACCATTTAGATGTCACTGTTGACCGCTCCATTTAGTGGGTCAAATGCACACTAGATCGGTTCCAACACTCATTGTGTCTGTTGCAGCAGGATGCCACCTGTAGTATACAGCTGGCCGCTGCTGCATTTTTGCCCGTCGAGGGGGGGGGGTGGTGGTGGTGGAGGTTTAGCTTGTTCCTCAAGTCAGTAAAGCGTATAGGTGATGACCTAAGGAGATAATCATACTTGGTATTAAAGTGGTTGTCCAAAGGCCAAAGTAATTTTCCTCCTAAATCTCTACCTATTTAGTACCATAATCTAAACTATTTTCTAATGTTCTTGCATTAAAAATTCCCTATCCGTCCCTGACTACACCATCTAACGGCCTTTCTATTTTTTTGTTAGAGATTTCCCAGTGCATGCTGGGATATGCAAACAAAGTGCCATCAGGGAGCAGAGGCTGCGGTCACTGCCGCAGCTTTTGCCCCGTCCCTGAAACGAAGCGACATCGGTGGCGCTGATGTTGGTCTCTGGTCTAGTTCCCGTGGTCTTTGTGATGTGCACAATGACAGTGCGCTCTTATGTCAGCAGTTATGAGCTGCCAACAAAGTGCATTGTTAGAGTACCCGGCATGCGGAGAACAGTAACCACACTCGTGAGGGCGACACTGATCTCTGCACACCGGACATTCTGACAACACGTTCTGTTGCCAACTCATTACTGCTGATCTGAGCCAACAACAGAGCTGTCATTGAGCGCAGGAACTTGCCCAGCCCCTGAAATGGCGTCTCTGATGACCATTCCCCGCCCCCTAATGGTGCTTCGTTTGAGTATCCAGCATGCACTGGGATTCTTCAAACAAAGCCGAAGCAGGGAGAAAATAAAAAGCAGTTGGATAGTGTTACAGAAGAATAGGTAATTTTTAATGCAACTATATTAGGAAATAGTTTAGGTTATGAACCTAAATAGAAGGGGATTTAGAATGAAAATTACTTTGCCTCCCGACCACCCCTTTAAAGGGGTTTTTCATTACTTATTGATCTTCATTACTTCTTGATGGTTGGCCCTGATAAAATAAAAAAAAGGTTATACTCGGCTCCCGTCGCAGCGCTGTTCCAGCGGTGTCTACACTCGCTTTCCCCTGGGGTCCCGTGCGATTGTTGTGACACATGACCCCAGCACCCAATCAGCGCTGGCGTCACTGGCTCCGCCTTCGTCCGAATTGAACCTGAAGGGGAAGTCCTGGCTGCAACTGATCTTTGACTTCCTCTTCATGTTCAGTGCGTACAGAGGTGGGGACAGTGACGCCAGCGCTGATTGGGTGCCAGGGTCACGTGTCAAAAGTGCACTAGAGCCCTGTTTTTAAAATGGTCTCACTTTTGGAGGTTTTTCAATGAATGGGACCCCTAAAGCCACTTCAAACCTGAATAGGTCCTTCCAAAAAATAAATTTTGTAAATTTCCTTGAAAAAATGAAAACTGACTGCTACAGTTTTAAATCTCTTAAAATGCTAACAAAATAAAATAACATTTTACAAATTGTGCTGATATAAAGCAGACGTGAGGGAAATGTTATTTATTAATGTTTTTCTGTGGTAAGATTATCTGGATTAATGGGGTAATCATTCAAAGTTTTAAAATTGCTAATTTCTATTTTTACATTTGATACATTTCTGATGTTTTGTGTTTTGATGTTAAATAATATCGACCTAAATTCACCATGGTTATAATTTACAATATGTCACTTAAAAAGTCTCAAAATCATTGGGATTTGTTGACGCTTTCCAGAGTTACCACATAAAGTGACACTGGTCACTACCCATTTGGTGAAATGACCTGAGGATGGCTGGCCATTGACGTGTCCCAGGACCTATCCACATTAGGCCCCGGGTCATTCCATGTCAAGTGAACCAATGATTTTTACCACTATATTTTTAATTCTTTTGAGATTTTGTTATTTGGTAATAGTGTGTCAGAGAATGCAAAATGTGAAGAAGAAAAAAATTCTAGATTTTTTTTTTATTTTTTATTGATTTTCAAAGTTCGGAAAAAGTGCGAATTTCGGTGTTGCCTGCCTTTACATTTCTCCCCATAACTCAGGCTAGAAAAGAGATAGAGAAACAAAATAAACACCATTCTACTCAGAATTGTACAGGCTTTCACCAGATATGTCACAAGAGTATCTTTGATAATATTTTACCTATGCGAACGCAAGCGCAAAACTTGAAAACGCATTTCCGAAAAAAACGTTTAATTTAAAAATTTCAAAAACTGCACGTGCCTGCTATGCTCCTATTCACATCTGTACCAAAATACAAGATGGGATCATGATGGGATCATATTTTAAAAAATAAAACTATTACAGTGTCAGTTCAAAAATCTTGATTTCAGATCTGCTCAGCTTGTGTTCTAACAGTGTGAGGTCTATATTTACCAAATAATCCATGATTGCTAGATATTACGGTATTATTTATTATGTTACAGAGTATTAGAAGCAGGAGAGGACAGAGGAGAAGCTTTGTTAGGGCTGAGAATGACCAGGGGTAGACGGTGACTGCAGAGCAGATGACAGGCCGGCAGCTCGGGCCGTATTCACACCAAATCTGAACACCCAGGCAACTCCTCAAATGGAGGGAGAAAAATATTCTTACCATCCAGTCCATGTATTGTACAAACCAGGACTATGAAGAGGAGGAGAGTTTGTTATAACATCGGTTACAGGAAGCAGAACCCATCACAGGGACTCAGCAATACCGGACTGTCATCCCATGTAGTGGAAATAAAGACCGTGACGTCCATGACGTGGTAGAAGGCGGCACAAGATCGGCAATGGATGACACAACTGGTGATGTGACCTGTGAATATGATTAGCGCTGACGGCTACTGGACTCTCCAAAGATTGTGAAAATGAAGACGTAGAAGTGACTTTTCTGCACCTTCTGGTCCAGCGCCGTCCTTTGTGTATCCAAGAAAATCAGACATTGTAAAAGTGAACAAAAATCAGATATAACTCAGGTGGAGCCGAGCACCATGACCGGCCGCATATACTGTGACACAGAAGGAAACGGCCATTGCTAGTTAGCGCTTATGGGCAAGATGACATTTCACCCTCTAGAAGGGACACATTGATGATAACAGGCCAGTGTAAAAAACTACTATTAATTGTTTGATTAGTTCATATTTTATAGAACGAGGATTTAACTACTGTACTATTCTTAAACACTTCAGAAATGACATGTTTAGTGATATAGTAGAAAAAAAATTGTTCCATGTATAAATAGGTGGTAGAAATATCGGCTCTTTTAATCTTGTTTTTAACATATAATTAGGATCAGACTGTATTTAGAAAACCACACTTGAGGATGTGATCACCTTTTATCTTTTGGCTTGTTCAATGAATTCAGGTTGAAAATGCTGAGCAAGTAGTTATGATGATTAAGGGTACTTTCACACTGGCGTTTTTTGTCCTCCGTCGCAATGCGTCGTTTTGGTCAAAAAAACGCATCCTGCAAAAGTGCTTGCAGGATGCGTTTTTTCTCCATAGACTAACATTGGCGACGCATTGACACACGTCGCAACCGTCGTGCGACGGTTGCGTCGTGTTGTGGCGGACCGTCGGCAGCAAAAAACGTTGCTTGCAACGTTTTTTGGTACGTCGGGAACGTCTTTTCCGACCACGCATGCGCGGCCGGAACTCCGCCCCCTCCTCCCCGCACCTCACAATGGGGCAGCGGATGCGCTGAAAATCTGCATCCGCTGCACCCGTTGTGCAGCGCAAACAACGCTAGCGACGGCGCGACGCACTGCGACGGGCCGAGTACGATGCTAGTGTTAAAGTAGCCTAAGATGCATTTATTCTGGCACTTTGTTTTTTGTGTTTCTTTATTGTTACATATAAATGTTGAATGCAGTAAGTTGTAATTTGAAAAGAAAAAAGGAAGAAACTCACACAAACATAAAATCAGATGATTCAAGGCTTAAAAAAAAAATACAAATGTGATAGATCCCAAGTTGAATCCCTGTACAAATGTAAACAAGGACACAAGTGACACACATGCATGTTTTCACAATTTTAAAACATACGTTTTTTTCAGAATTGCGCATCAAAATTTTTAATTTGATTTCTCCAAAACAAAATATAAAGAAACATAGTCTTGTGACATATCAAATGAAAGCCGGTACCGTTCTGAGAAAAATGATGCCTCTCCCACCTCTATATCTTAATTCTAGCCCGAGATATGATACAAAATGTAAAGCCATACCAGGCCAAAATCCATGCTTTTTCAAAACTTTAAAAATCTGTAAAAAATTAACTGATGAAGAAAAAAATTCTAAACTTTTAATTTGTAATTAACTAAAGTTGTACTTCATAAAAACAAAAAATAAAAAAAATCTAAAGACGTAAGGTAAAAAAAATATTCATATTTGGATCACTTGATATGGAATGACCCGCCCCTGGTATAATTGTGCATTCAGTACAGCCGCCTGGCTTTATCTCATGTGCAGTGTAGTTGCTTATGTCTGCTAATCTGTCCAAGGAGGATGGTGCGGACACTACCGGAGTGCACGGTCAGCATCCTTCTCCTTGCTGTGCGAGCGCTGCCAAAGTCATTTAGTTGCATTTACTAATGTAATGGGTACAGCACCATATCTAGTAGGGATAGGGACAATATTGGGATTGTAGCCAACGATTTTGTATGGGTTTAATGGGACGGTGAGTTCTAAAGTCACTTGCTTCCAGGCATGACATGAGTGGTGTGACTTGTTTTCATTGTGCTCGGGTTTATAGCATGGATCACATGACTGTTGATCCTTTTTTTAGTGGTAGTAATCCCACTGTGTGTACAAATAAGAAAACAGGTACAATATATCCTAAAGTTCTGATCTGTTGTAGAATTTTCTGAACCTGAAAGTCCCTTGCATACATGTGAATGGGGTTGCCTCTGCCATGACCGCATGTAGTGCACACAGTCACAGTTCCCCAGTATTCCTGGGAAGGTGGGTGGGGGTTACATGACTCCATATGTACAATTTGCAGATTTTTGACTGACTAGCTTCTTTCATTTCAGAGAAGCCAAATGGATGTAGGCCGCTCATGACCACAAGTATGCAGACTGCATATACGTAGCCACGTGACCGCCTACTCATGCTGGGGAATCATGACCGTATGCACATCGCACAGTTGCCATTCAGCATTCTTCAGTCACACACAGTGACTGTGGACTCAGGGTCCCAAGTCTGGACCCCCTTTTAAGGCATTGAGGTATTTATCTGATATGTGCCTGTCCTTTAGATTGGAGGGGGTCCTGAAACCTCTAGCTATTGCTCAGAACAGAGTGCACGTCTGAGTACGGGTTGGACCTATCATATGACAGATGAGAACGTAAACTATCATTTTGATGGCAAATTCAGTGCTGCAAGCAATGTTATTCTTAGCATTGAAAGTGACAGACCTCCCCACAGTGTGTCAGCGTGTGTGTGAACGGAGGCTAATAGACATGGAGTTTCCTCGCCTGTGTGGATGGATGAGTAGAATGTAGTAAAAAAAAAAAAGCCTCGTAGGAAAACCTACAGATTAAAGAAGATCTATAATTGTGCAGTTCAATTTTTTGCGTCCTTTCCAGCAGCTCTTTTGAGGGTATCTCTACCCAGAAACTCTGCAGAATGTTTTGCCTGCAAATACTGTTGGACATGTATTAATTACATTTTAATTCTCGTAGTTGAGTAGTCCAGCTATTCTCTGGGCGCAGCTTATGGTGTGTGTGGAGATATTTTCTCCTGCAAGCAATGAATTTTGGAGTATGTATGAAGTTTAGTTTCCTGACCGTTGTACCTTGTACATGGCATTCATTGGTGGGTTTGGGGTGCACTGAGGTTCCAGCACAATATTTTTTATTTTGTTTTATTGACATGCTGTTTGATTGTAGAGAATTCAGCAGCAAAAGCCTTCACAATTTGGTGCCGGTTTCTTTGCAGACGCTGGTGGAGCCTGTCGGAGCGTACCCTGAGGGTATGTGCACACGTTGTGGATTTGTCTGCGGATCCACAGTGGATTGGCCGTTGCAGATCCGCAGCAGTTTTCCATGCTGTGTACAGTACCATGTAAACCTATGGAAAACCAAATCCACATTGCACATGGTGCGGAAAATACCGCACTGAAACGCTGCAGTTTATTTTCCACAGCATGTCAATTCTTTGTGCGGATTCCATAACGTTTTACACCTGCTCCTCAATAGGAATCCGCGGTAAATCCACAGGTAATCCGCAGGTAAAATGCAGTGCGTTTTACCTGCGGATTTTTAAAAAACTGAGCGTAAAAATCCGCACAGAAATCCGCAACGTGGGCACGTAGCCTAAATGCAGTGTGTCTTCAGTATATTCTCTTTGGCTAGTTTTTGATATTTGTGCCGGTTTTCTTGTCTCATTAAAGGTGTAGACTGATGGAGTACAGTCTACCTAAGGCACGGGCACATTCTGGTCAATTTTAGGAGCGGGCTGCAATAGTTAGGGGTCAATAGTGATGCGGTGTAAAGCACAGGCCGCCGCCGCAGGTATGTGTGAACACGGCCTTACAAGTCATTTAGGGTGGTTTGTAGCTCTCTTTCTCAATAGTGGAATCTTGCAGCAGATGCGTCTTTTTTTGAGGCAGCCAAGACTAATGCTAGAGGCATATGTCCTTTTTGACTTTGTTAAAATGAATGCTTCTTTGCCCACTAACAAGATGTCGTCGGCTCCACTACTTGGCGATCTTATTGCGCTCCAGTCTGATGTGGCACTGTTCGTGCATTTTCCCAGATGGTCTGAAACCAGTGACATTTCAGCCACCCACATATAAATGTTGTGATCGCTTTTGGAAAATGTTGTCTTTATTCACAAAATATTGTATGTCCTTGGAATATAACGTACTACATAATAAAGCGGCTGCTCTCTAAATGGGATTTTGCTTTCTCTAGCCACAGTATTCACATGAAGTGCTCGAGAACGTGCCATGGTCCACGCACCTTTGTGCACTTTCAGGGTTATTTAGTACACAAACTTTTGTTCATTTATGGTTTTGATAATATGGATGAGCAGATCTTTGGACAGGCTTTATCTCGTAAATCAAATGTAAACATTTAAGTTCCACTCTTTGTATCACACAATTTAATACTTATCACTAGAGTTGAGCAAATTTTTCATTATTCGGTTCCAATTATGATCGGTGATGAATATTATTTTTGCAATATTCACCAAACACAGCCGAATGTCGTTGGAGTCAATGGGAGTAGAAATTAATGAATGTTCTGTACCAATCATCAAGCATAAATTCGGCACAATTAGGGTATGTGCACACGTTGCGGATTTTGCTGCGGGTCCGCAGCAGTTTCCCATGAGTTTACAGTTCAATGTAAACCTATGGGAAACCAAAAACGCTGTGCACATGCTGCGGAAAAAACCACGCGGAAACGCAGCGGTTTACATTCCGCAACATGTCACTTCTTTCTGCGGATTCCACAGCGGTTTTACAGCTGCTCCTATGGAAAACCGCAGAAAAACCGCAATAAATCTGCAGCAAAAACGCTGCGTTTTTGCCCTGCAGATTTATCAAATCTGCTGCAGAAAAATCCGCAGTGGCCAAGAATACGTGTGCACATACCCTTAGGGTACCAATATGGCACTTATATATTCATTCATCTCTACTTATGACTTGTGTATATTTGGTTACTACTTTTTATTAAATTAGCATTATTGTGATGCCAGGTTTCCTTTCTTCTTTTGTCTTGGTGAGCAGCTCAAGCTGCAATTGTAATTCCAAAGTAAAAAGTGCTGTTTGTTCATTGGGCCCCCTAAGTGGCTCCAGAGGGGGCTTAAGGCATGACAATGTTTCTCATGGCACAGTGCTGAGCCCCATTGACCATCATTGATTGCCTTTTATAATAGAAAGCTCTTTTTAATACATAGGTAATTTAGAGTTAAGAAAATTACAGATAATACATAGACAGGTAGAAAATAATTGCATCATGTGAATACTCGTATCCAAATGTATCAATAAAGCAGTAAAAGAAGCTCCTAATAACATGAAACTGAAAAATGGACTGCTGACTTCATAAATCTAAACAAATATATTTTTTTTATTTCATCAAACTCATTTGAAAATATATATTGGGTGTACATAAAGAAGGAAACACCAAGTGTCACCTGGGGAGCACTCATACTTATCCTAAGAGAGGTAATGTGTAGTGGTAGCTCACATGTATGTCTAAAGTGCATATTCCTCTAAAGACATGGCTTACCCATATTCAAGGTGCCAGTGCAGACCAGAGATCCTCAGGCACCACCCCGACGCACGTTTCTAATTGTGTTCAATACTGATTCATTGGCAGTTAGAATGCCAATGGATCATTAATTTGGAAATGGTGGCCCCCAAAGTCATAAATGAAAAATGAAGCTTTCTCCTGTTTCTTTGAATAATACATCAACTTTATGCACTTTAGAGATATCCATGTGAGCTACCACTACACATTACCTCTTAGGATAAGTACCGTATTTTCCGGCGTATAAGACGACTGGGCGTATAAGACGACCCCCCAACTTTACCAGTTAAAATATAAAATCTTCTTAAAAGTCGGGGGTCTTCTTATACACCCTATGTCGTCTTATAGGGCCGGTGAATATGTGCCTTTTGGGGGGGGGGGAGTGATCCTGATGACGAGGGGCGTCTCACAGGAAAGTGAGTATCCCCCATTACCTTATCGTAGCGGTGCAGCGTGGGGGTCTCAGTGCTGGGAGCGGCGGCGGCTGCTGTGCTCTGGTGCGGCGGCTGCTGTGCTCTGGTGCGGCGGCTCCTCTTCTGTGTGGGGCCTCTGTGCTGTGAGGTGGCGGTGGCGGCGGCTTATCTTTATCCAGTTGGGGCTCCTCCGGCATCTCCTTAGCCCTGGAGGCCCCGCCGCAACTCCATCGGTGCAATGCAGCGGCCATTTTCCCGGAGGCAGCTCAATAGGTGCGATGCGGTGGCCTCCGGGAAAATGGCCGCTGCTCAGATTCAGATCTCGTCCCGAAATCTCGGGACACGAGATCTGAATCTGAGCAGCGGCCATTTTCCCGGAGGCCACCGCATCGCACCGATGGAGTTGCGGCGGGGCCTCCAGGGCTAAGGAGATGCCGGAGGAGCCCCAACTGGATAAAGATACGCCGCTGCCGCCGCCACCTCACAGCACAGAGGCCCCACACAGAAGAGGAGCCGCCGCACCAGAACACAGCAGCTGCCGCCGCTCCCAGCACTGACACCCCCACGCTGCACCGCTAGGATAAGGTAATGGGGATTACTCACTTTCCTGTGAGACGCCCCCTCGTCATCAGGATCACTCCCCCTCCCCACCCACCATATACACCGGCGTACAAGTCGATTCCCGGCGTATAAGACGACCCCCGACTTTTAAGAAGATTTTCGGGGGTTAAAAAGTCGTCTTATACGCCGGAAAATACGGTATATACAGAGAAGCTATGGATGTACTAGAGTTAGGCCATGTGCACACGTTCAGTATTTTTCGCGTTTTTTTCGCTATAAAAACGTGATAAAAACGCGAAAAAAACGCTTACATATGCCTCCTATTATTTTAAGTGTATTCCGCATTTTTTGTGCAAATGTAGCCTTTTTTTCCACGAAAAAATCGCATCGCGGAAAAAAAAGCAACATGTTCATTAAAATGCGGAATTGCAGGGGATTCCGCACACCTAGGGGTCCATTGATCTGCTTACTTCCCGCACGGGGCTGTGCACACCATGCGGGAAGTAAGCAGATTATGTGCGGTTGGTACCCAGGGTGGAGGAGAGGAGACTCTCCTCCACGCACTGGGCACCATATAAGTGGTCAAAAAATAAGAATTAAAATAAAAAATAGCGATATACTCACCCTCGATGTCTTCCCGCCTCCACTGCATGCTGCCGTTCGGTTCCTGTAGCTGATGTGCGGCGAAGGACCTCGCCGATGACGTCACTGTCCTGTGATTGGTCGTGAGCGGTCATGTGACCGCTCACGTGACCGTGACGTCACGGAAGGTCCTGCGCGCACACACCAGCTATAGGAAGACGAACGGACGCCGCTGATGAGATGTCTGGGTGAGTATAAGCATTTTTTTATTTTTTTTATTATTTTTAAACATTCTATCTTTTACTATAGATGCTGCATAAGCTGCATCTATAGTAAAAAGTTGGTCACACTTGTCAAACAGTATGTTTGACAAGTGTGACCAACTTGTCAGTCAGTTTTCCAAGCGATGCTACAGATCGCTTGGAAAACTTTAGCATTCTGCAAGCTAATTACGCTTGCAGAATGCTAAAAAAACGCGAAAAAAACGGAAAAAAAACGCCCCAAAAAAAATGCGGATTTCTTGCAGAAAATTTCCGGTTTTCTTCAGGAAATTTCTGCAAGAAATCCGCAACATGTGCACATACCCTTATACTGATTATTTTGTCTGCTGTGATTATTTTCCCCTCTTTTGAGGTGATGTATGTTTATCTGCTGGATTTATATTATCCTTTATATACTTTCAATTATTCCTCTGCACTATGACAGCCCAAGCACAGTGAGTGCTCTCCAGGTGACACTTGTTGTTTCCGTCTTGATGTACACACTATATATATACCGTATATACTCGAGTATAAGCCGACCCGAGTATAAGCCGACCCCCCTAATTTTGCCACAAAAAACTGGGAAAACTTATTGACTCGAGTATAAGCCTAGGGTGGAAAATGCAGCAGCTACCGGTGAATTTCAAAAATAAAAATAGATGCTCCATACTGTTCATTATGGCCCCATAGCTGTGCCATATAGTGCTCTGCACCATTATTGCCCCATAGCTGTGCCATATAGTGCTCTGCACCGTTCATTATTGCCCCATAGCTGTGCCATACAGTGCTCTGCACCATTATTGCCCCATAGCTGTGCCATATAGTGCTCTGCACCATTATTGCCCCATAGCTGTGCCATACAGTGCTCTGCACCATTACTGCCCCATAGCTGTGCCATATAGTGCTCTGCACCATTATTGCCCCATAGCTGTGCCATATAGCGCTCTGCACCATTATTGCCCCATAGCTGTGCCATACAGTGCTCTGCACCATTACTGCCCCATAGCTGTGCCATACAGTACTCTGCACCGTCCATTATTGCCCCATAGCTGTGCCATATAGTGCTCTGCACCATTACTGCCCCATAGCTGTGCCATACAGTGCTCTGCACCGTCCATTATTGCCCCATAGCTGTGCCATACAGTGCTCTGCACCATTATTGCCCCATAGCTGTGCCATATAGTGCTCTGCACCATTATTGCCCCATAGCTGTGCCATACAGTGCTCTGCACCGTCCATTATTGCCCCATAGCTGTGCCATACAGTGCTCTGCACCATTATTGCCCCATAGCTGTGCCATATAGTGCTCTGCACCGTTGCCCCATAGCTGTGCCATATAGTGCTCTGCACCATTGCCCCATAGCTCTGCCATATAGTGCTCTGCACCGTTGCCCCATAGCTGTGCCATATAGTGCTCTGCACCATTGCCCCATAGCTCTGCCATATAGTGCTCTGCACCGTCCATTATTGCCCCATAGCTGTGCCATACAGTGCTCTGCACCGTCCATTATTGCCCCATAGCTGTGCTGCTGCTGCTGCAATAAAAATAATAAAACACATACTCACCTCTCTTGCAGCTCCTCGGCGCCATCTTCCCGGCGTCTCTCCGCACTGACTGATCAGGCAGAGGGCGGCGCGCACACTATATGCGTCATCGCGCCCTCTGACCTGCACAGTCAGTGCAGAGAGACGCCGGGAAGATGGAGACAGCGCCCGGCGTGTGGAACGCGGACAGGTGAATATGACATACTTACCTGCTCCCGGCGTCCCGCTCCTTCCCCCGGACAGCTGGTCTTCGGTGCCGCAGCCTCTTCCTCTGTCAGCGGTCACCGGCACCGCTGAGTAGAGAAATGAATTATGCGGCTCCGCCCCTATGGGAGGTGGAGCCGCCTATTCATTTCTCTAATGAGCGGTCCCACGTGACCGCTCAGGGGAAGAGGCTGCTGCACCCGGAGACCGTGGGACGGGCAGGGGGAGCGACAGGATCGCCGGGACTAGGTGAGTATGCCTCAGCGCCCTCTCCCCCTCACCCGCCGACCCCACCGCCGACCGTGACTCGAGTATAAGCCGAGGGGGCACTTTCAGCCCAAAAATCTCGGCTTATACTCGAGTATATACGGTATGTATATATATATATATATATATATATATATATATATATATATATATATATATATATATATATATATATATATATATATATATATATATATATATATATATATATATATACCTCTATCTCTTAATATATCTTTATTTCTTTATTCTGCAGGCAGGTGCCAGTGGTGACGCCTGCGCTGCAGATGTATTGTGTTTATAATTCCTTTCTTTGCTGTTCTCATGATAATTAAAAAAAAAAAAATCCATTTGAACATGGCGCCCGCTAGCGCAGTAACAGCTATCTGTGTGTATAGAGGTAATCCAGTAGCTACTACTGTACAGGTGAATGAAAAAAGTTCTCAAAGATGGCGCCTGCGCAGTAGCAGCTATCAGCGATTACCAATAGTTGCTATTGCGTAGGCGCAGTCAGCGCAATCCTGCTAGAGGAAAAAAATTCTCCTTCAAGATGGCGCCATCAGCGCAGTAGCAGCAGTGGTAGTGTTTGCCAATAGCTGATATTGCATCGGCAGCGCCATCTTGGAGGAGGAATTTTTTTCCCTCTCTAGCAAGATGGCGCTGCCAGTGCAGTAGCAGCTGTCGGATCACAGATAGCTGCTACTGCGCAAGAGCTGCCATGCCATTTTCAAGTGGATATATATATATTTTTTTTAAAGGAATATCAGGAGAAGATCAAAGAAAATAATTATAAACACAGTATATATGCCATCAGGCAGCAGTGCCTGCAGAAGGCTTTTTTTTCCAAATATAACCTGCTGACAGGTTCCCTTTAAAAGTGACATTTGCAAGTTATTCCAAAATTGGCAAACTGAAGCACACTGCTTGTTTGGATGAGTGCGCGCTAGCTGATCGCAGCTGTTACAGGGGTTGTGCTGTACTTAACTGTCCAGTTAATATAGTCTGAAATTGATGACTTTTCCTATCGCCACGACAGCACCCCTACGAGAGAGGGGATCCACCCACCATCCAGACAGGAACCTACAGGATTTAAAGGGGCGGTCCACCTCACCACTGCAGTTTGGGTTCCTGTCCGGACGGCGGGAGCCTGCAGGATGAACCTTACCCGGGTCCGCCATGCCTCTGTGCGGTATCCGTTTGGGAACGGCAGAATCGGGGGCCCGGAAGCAGCGTCGGGGGTGTCCTGCGTGCAGACCCCCCCCCCCTCGTCTGGCCATGTGGAGTGCGTCCCAGGATTCGGGCAGTGCCGTCCTGGTCCGCAGATCGAGCTCGCGGTTCAGCGTTCTCACCGGCGCTGGTGAACCCGGAAGTAGTTGTAACACTTCCAGGGTAAGCCGGGGGGAGGAGTGCGGCTGCGGATATGAAAGAGCGGCGGCTATGGAATGCAGTGTGCAGCAAGATGTCCTCAGTAGGGGACGCGGAGCACCCTCAGGGAGAGGGATCCAAGCAGCGCAGCAAGAGCGGTAGTGGCTGCTCAGGAAGTAGCAGCACAGTGGTACGGGGGCAGCAGCATGCGGGCGCCCCAGCATCACAGAGGGATTCTTCTCCTCCAAAGCCGGTATTCACGGGATCAGCCTTATGGTGAGTGTTAACAGTACACCTGATGCTGATATGGTCCGTTATTTTGTGCTTTGTTTTAGGGGAAAAAAGACGTCAAAATCTAAACATAAGCAATGTGCTCTATGCACGACTCCAATGCCTGACAGTTATACTAAAAGGCTTTGCCAGGCTTGCATCTCTCGGACCTTAGAAGAGGAAGTTCCCCTTCGTTCATCAGACCTTAGAGTGGTCATCAGGGAGGAAATAAGTTATTCCCTTAGAGGCAGCCGCCATGAGAGGTTGGTCAGGGACATATCCCCTGGATCTAGCCCGTCCCTGCAAGAAGGTAAATGTTCCTGCTCCTCATCACTATCATCCTCAGATGAAGAGGGAAGGCCATGGTTTTCGGTTGAAAACATGGATATGTTAGTTAAAGGAGTCCGAGCAACCATGGGCGTTGCAGAAAACAGGGAACCAAGGTCTGCACAAGACATAATGTTTGCGGGCTTGTGCCAGAAGAGTCGTAAGTAGGGTTGAGCGACCTTTAGTTTTTTGGGGTCGAGTCGGGTTTTGTGAAACCCGACTGTCTTAAAAGTCGAGTCGAGTGAAATCGGCCGACCACTGTGAAAAGTCGGGTTTCGGCCGAAACACGAAACCCAATGAAGGATATATTTATTTATTTTCTCTCTCCCTCTCCCTCTCCCTCTCCCTCTCCCTCCGTCCCAGCACAGAAAATTTCGTATTGCACATTCCAAATCCCTACTGCGCACAAGCGATAACATGACGAAAGGCGTTCACTCCCCTAAGACCTATGTCATCACGCTCATTCATTGGCTGAAAAAATGGCGCTCAACGCGTCATACGAAACGCGACTTTGGCGCCAAGATCGCGTACCGCATGGCCGACCCCGCACAGGGATCGGGTCGGGTTTCATGAGACGCCGACTTTGCCAAAAGTCGGCGACTTATGAAAATGAACGACCCGTTTCGCTCAACCCTAGTCGTAAGTCATTCCCGGTAGTGGATACAGTTAAAACCCTTATTAAACGGGAATGGGACGAACAGAACAAACGTTTCCTGCCGTCATCTGCAAAGAGAAGGTATCCCTTTGACGATAATGACTTGGCAGAATGGATGAAAGTCCCAAAAGTGGACGCGGCGGTGGAAAGTGTGGGAGTCATCGGCTGGAGCATTTAAACCGGCGATCTCTAGTACTTGTACAGCTAGATCTGTCATGGTTTGGATAACCCAGCTGGAGGAACAGTTAAAATCCAAAGTGCCTAGAGATAAGATACTGAGCTCCCTTAAGCAAATACGTGAGGGTGTAGCGTATTTGACGGATGCATCGGTGGATTCCCTGAAACTAGCAGCCAGATCAGCAGGTCTCTCGAACGCTGCTCGCCAAGCGCTATGGCTTAAGACCTGGAAGGGGGATGCTCAGGCAAGAGCTAAACTGTGTACAATTCCGTGTAGGGGTGAGTACCTGTTTGGCTCGGTATTGGACGATATCCTAGCTAAAGCTGAGGATAGGAAGAAAGGTTTTCCTAAAGTATTCACTCCTACCTTTAGGAATACCTTCAGGAGACGCTTCCAATACCGGAGACCTTACCAGAACCGTGACTGGGAATCAACGGAGCCGAAAAAGAAAGGTTCGGACTTTAATGCCTCATCATCTTTCTCAAGACGCAGAAGGAATTACCGTTAATGCAGATTTCCCAGTAGGGGGCAGGTTGAAGCACTTCTATACTCAGTGGGCCAGAATAACTTCGAGCAATTGGGTTTTGGGTATAGTTAGGTCGGGTTTGAGATTAGAATTCCGGGAAAGACCTTCTAATTTTTATACTTTGACTGCCCCTGATTCCTTAGTCCAACAGAAGGCCTTGGGAAAAGAAGTTCAGATGTTAAGACAGAAGGAGGTCATAGTAGAAGTTCCAAAACATCAGCAGGGGGAAGGGTTCTATTCCCCTTTATTTCTGATCTCCAAACCAGATAGATCCTTCCGAACCATCATAAATTTACGGAGATTGAGCAAGTATCTACAATACCATGCCTTTAAGATGGAATCAATTAAAACGGCGACTAAACTTCTTTTTCCCAGATGCTATATGACAGTCCTGGATTTAAAAGATGCGTGTTACCATCTGCCCATTCACAAGGATCATCAACAATTCCTCAGAATGGCGGTGCGCTTAGACGATCAGGTCAGACACTTTCAGTTTACTGCAATGCCATTTGGTCTATCTATGGCACCGAGAGTGTTTACTAAGATCATTGCGGAAGTGATGGCCTATGTCAGAGAGCAAGATACGTTAATTATACCCTACTTGGATGACTTCCTGGTAGTAGGAAATTTTGTTTTTTCAGTGTAAGAGTCGCCTAAAGCATGTAATATCTTCCTTACAGGACTTGGGTTGGCTAATCAATATGGAAAAATCAAGATTGGAGCCATCAACGACTCAGACTTTCTTGGGTATTCTGCTAAATTCGGAATATCAACTATGTTTCCTTCCGGAAGAGAAGAAGCAGACTATTGTGCTCAAAGTCAGTACTGTGACAAAAAAAAACAGATCTGACTTTGAGAGACGCTATGTCCCTTCTGGGATCCCTAACATCTTGCATACCGGCCGTCCAGTGGGCTCATTTCCACACTCGAGTATTACAGGCCCAGGTCTTGGATGCAGAGAGGAGTCTTCAGGATCAGTTAGGCAGAAGACTCAGGCTATCCACCACCACTCTACACAGTCTGAGATGGTGGCTAAATATGGAACATTTAGGAAAAGGAGTACACTGGAGTGTAGTACCGGACAACACGGTCACAACAGATGCCAGTCCGATAGGATGGGGAGCTCACATAGGAGATGTTTGGACTCAAGGGCAATGGTCTCTCTTAGAGGCTCAAGAGTCTTCGAATTGGAAAGGGCTTATGGCAGTAAAAAAGGCTCTACTCAGGTGGCTACCATCTCTGCGAGATTCACATGTAAGGGTCCAGTCAGACAACACAACAGTAGTAGCAAATCTCAACCATCAAGGAGGGACAAGGTCAAGGTCTCTAATGAACACCACTACAGACATACTCGTCATAGCCGAAGTTCACTTTCGCTCTCTTTCAGCCGTGCACATTCGAGGAGAGCTCAACACAGAGGCAGATTACCTCAGCCGTCATTCTCTTTGTCAGGGAGAATGGGTTCTAAGTCGACGGGTGTTCAAACAGATAGTAGACCTGTGGGGGTTACCCGACACAGACCTGTTTGCAACGAGAGAGAACAGACAGACCAGGAAGTTTGCTTCGCTTCGGGTAGCAGACAAACCCTGTGTAATAGACTCCCTTCAGATTCACTGGGATTTCCCTCTGGCATATGCATTTCCCCCAATGTGTCTGATCCCTATAGTCCTCAGAAAGATCAGGGAGGAGAGGGCGAGAGTGATCCTGATTGCTCCCTTTTGGCCCAGGAGGGCATGGTTCTCGTTACTCAGGGCAAGTCTGTGACCGATCCCTGGGTATTGCCGGTCAGTCCGGAGCTTCTTTCTCAGGGTCCATTCCGTTACCCCAATGTGGAATCCCTGCATCTGACGGCGTGGAATTTGAGAGGGAGTTATTGAGGAGGAAAGGGTTTTCGGAGGCTCTGATATCTACCCTTTTAAATAGCTGAAAAGAAGTTACCACTAAAATCTATTCTAAAACTTGGAAAAAGTTCCTTGCCTTCTACCAACATCCCTTTTCAGGCAAGGTACCAATTCCGGCTATTTTGGAGTTTCTACAGAAAGGCCGAGAATTGGGCTTGGCGGTAAATACCCTTAGAGTCCAAGTATCAGCTTTGGGGGCGTTGTATAACAGTGATGTGGCGGGAAATAGATGGGTATCCAGATTTATTAAGGCCACCGAACGTAGTAACCCAGTGTATGTTCCTAAATTACCACCATGGGATTTAAATTTGGTTTTAGATGCTTTAACAGAACCCCCGTTTGAGCCTTTAGATTGTCTCCATTAAAAATTTAACTTTAAAAACAGCCTTCCTAGTGGCCCTGACCTCCGCTAGGAGAGTGAGTGATTTACAAGCATTATCGATAGACACTCCTTATTTAATGGTTTTTCAGGATAAGATAGTGTTAAAACCAGATCCAGCATATCTACCAAAAGTAGCTTCTAAATTTCATAGAAGTCAGGAAATAATTTTACCATCATTCTGTGACAATCCGGTTTCAGCTGAAGAGCAGAAATGTCATATGCTGGATGTTAGAAGACCACTGTTAGAATACCTGCACAAAACAGAACCAGGGAGGCAGAGTAGGGCTCTGTTTGTTTCCTTTCAGAACCCAAGGAGAGGGGCGAGTGTAACAAAAGCGTCTATCGCCAGATGGATAAGAGATGCGATATATCTTCCTTATACTGCCAAAGGCCAGATACCACCAGACGGCATCAGGGCCCACTCCACTCGAGCCATGGCCTCATCCTGGGCGGAAAGAGCGGATGTCTCCATAGACGTAATATGTAAGGCGGCAACGTGGTCATCTCCTTCCACCTTTTATAGACATTACCGTCTCGATTTATCTTCAAAGGCCAATTTAGTTTTTGGCCGTACAGTACTTAGTGCTGTAGTCCCGCCCAGGTGATTGATCTTTGAAAATCTCTCGTAGGGGTGCTGTCGTGGTGATAGGAAAACCGTTTTTTACGTACCGGTAATAGGATTTTAGAGCCCACGACAGCACCCGCACATTCCCCCCCGTAGTTAATCACTGGATTCCTGCGCTCTATTGGAAGGTGTGCCTTTAGTTATCACTCTTTAGAGGTGATGGTATTTAGTAATGTTTAAGTATATATGATTGTGTACTAACTCAATGGGCGGTGTCCCTTATACTCTGAAGCACAAACTGGAGTGGTGAGGGGGACCGCCCCTTTAAATCCTGTAGGTTCCTGTCCAGATGGTGGGCGGATCCCCTCTCTCGTAGGGGTGCTGTCGTGGACTCTGTAAAATCCTATTACCGGTACGTAAAACAGGTTTTAAGCAAACTCTTGTTGTAAACCCATTTTATTTTTAAAAAATTTTGTAATAAAAAACAGGTGTACTCTAATAATCTTGTGCACTTTTTGCTCTAAGCGAATTGCCCATTTAAAGTGTCTCGTGAGGCAAAAATTTTATATTGCTTCAGATTATTAATTTGTTCAATTTAATTTGTGCCATAAAGTAGTTATTCCCTACTTCTGAGACCAAATGTGTTTGCCAGGACTAAAAATCAATCATTGTTACCAGCTACACCTCTTTGGGATCAATGAACGCACCACCCTAGACCAGCGTTTCTCAGCTACAGTCCTCAGACTTCCAACCCGTCAGGATTTCCTTAATATTGGTGGTAATTAAGTCCTCGGACATTGCCCCAGCTCTTCTCTCCATAAGAAATCCTCAAATAATTAGTGAAAGACTTCCATGTGCACTGTGGGTGAAGGCACTGCCCTACACCATCATGTGTTTTCTTGTGGTGGCCTTAGTTGTGTATCACATAATGAAGGCTTATCCGGAGGGTGGTGAATTGGTAAAAGTTGGTAAGTCGTGGTTTGTTTGTTTTTCATTATTTTTTTTTGTGTGTGTGTTTTTAAGTCATTGACCTTTTCAAAATGTGGTAAATATTAGAGCGGTGTTTTCCTACTGCGGAGTTCCTGTCGATCTATTGAATAGGTGAACCTGGTTTCATCCTCTCTCGGATTGTGCTGGCATTTCTCGGAGAGATGTCAGCACATTCTCGCTCCTTAGTTGCTTCCGTATCACTCCTGTTCTTCACATTGTTCAAGGTTGCAACATTTATCGCTTATCTCATTGCCCTATGGTTTTTTTTTTTTTTCACCCTGTAGGTCATATAGAAGAACTAAGTAGGGATTAGTGGCTGATTATGATCAGATCCCAGCTCTCGCTTCTGAGGCTGGAAAGTTAGACGTTAATGCTCCATACATGCTAGATGGCTGTCAGACGAACAATGGTTTTTCCAACAGCTATTTTACCCTACTCCTAGTGCAGGATCTTCTCTCTTAGGCCATGTTCACACTTTGTGGCGTCCCTCTGTGGGTTCTCCCGCAGCGGAATTGATAAATCTGCAGGGCAAAACCGCTGCAGTTATCCCTGCAGATTTATCGCGGTTTGTTTTGCGATTTCCGCTGCGGGATTACTCCTATACTATTGATGCTGCATATGCAGCAATATGCAGCATCAATAGTAATGTTAAAAATAATAAAAATTGGTTATACTCACCCTCCGATGTCCGGATCTCCTGGGCGCTGCACGCGGCGCTCCGGTTCCAAAGATGCTGTGCTGAGAAGGACCTTCGTGACGTCACGGTCATGTGACCCGGGCGTCATCACGGTCATGTGACCGCGACGTCACCGCAGGTCCTGTTCGCACAGCAAACCGAAGACCGGACGGCCGCGGGCAGCGCTCAGAGGTGAGTATAGCATCATTTTTTATTTTAATTCTTTTTTTTACCCCAAATATGGTTCCCAGGGCCTGGAGGAGAGTCTCCTCTCCTCCACCCCGGGTACCACCCGCACATTAACCGCTTACTTCCCGCAACGTGGGCACAGCCCCATGCGGGAAGTAAGCGGTTCAATGCATTCCTATGGGTGCAGAATCGCAGCGATTCTGCACAAAGAAGTGACATGCTGCGGGTTTTAAACCGCTGCGTTTCTGCGCGGTTTTTCCCGCAGCATGTGCACAGCGGTTTGCGGTTTCCATAGGGTTTACATGTAAATGGAAACGCTATGGAAACTGCTGCGGACCCGCAGCATCAAAATCGCCGCGGTTCCGCGGTAAAAACCGCAAAGTGTGAACATGGCCTAAGAGATCATAAGCATCGACAGTCTGATATGACATTCCGGATCCTATCCCCCAGCGATCATCTGTTCTATACCCCCATGCATGTTGAGCAGTTGGCGGGTTCACGTGACGCTAGTCTGATGATTTGGGGGGCCTTTATGTGCAGTTACTATTCTCTTCTCTAGGATCCGTTTTTACAAATCTCTTCCTGCCTCCTTTAAAAGAATGTCTTTATACAGTATTTACCATGTATGTATGTAAAAGGATGAAATGTATTTCCTATAGAAAATATCAATATTTATAGCTTGTATAAGCGTCTTTTATATGAACTGGTCCATATAATTTTTTGTCCTCTTGACCCCCTCTTAATCTGTGCAGGCTGCATTACAGTGCATACCTATTGTCATGCTCGGAGCCGGCTCACTGTATAGAATAACCCTCTGTTATACAGAACTTTCTTTTACAGCTATTTAAAGGTTTAGAAAGTTCCAGAAATACAATTTTAGCACAACAATTTTAAGGCAAAGCATATCCCATTGGTCCTAGGCCTACATTATGATGTTTATAGCCTTTTCTACTGCAGCCTAATGATTGCTGGGGGCTGAAGATGTGCCACATTCTGTATATAGGGAGGATTCTGGTTCTCTGATGTGAAGAAGTTTGGATTTTCTTGCTCTTAGTCACCACCATTTTTGGGGCACATACTATTGGCAGTCGATAGTTTGTGAAACGGTAGTGTAATGGTCTTTTAAAGGGAGCCTGTCTCGTCTGATAACACTTAATGTACAGATACAGGATTAATTTGCAAGTTAATAGCATTAAAAAGGTGCCCTGTTACCATCCTGACAGCATGGCTCCCTGGAGAAAAGGAACATTATTCCTCCCAGAAGCTGCTGGCTTTCAGTCATACAGGCAGTGCAGTGTCACTACAGTAAAGCAGTAAGCACACCCCACTACTTTGACTGTCAGCCAGCCTTGCAGGACAGCCAGCTATGCCATGATTCTATCAGTCAGTGCCTGGGAGTGCTTGCTTTGCGGTGATTGTGGACTGAACCCATACCGGCTTGCCTGCATGGCTGAAAGTTGCCATCTCTCCAGAGGAATAAAGTCCTGTGTGCTGCACTTTTTAGTGTGGTGCTCGGGCACCATTCTAAGGCTACTTTCACACATCAGGTTTTTGCCGTCAGGCACAATCCGTCGAATTTTGAAAAAAAAACAAATCTGTTTTTTTTTTTTCCAGCTGGATCCGTTTTTTCTGAGTTGTATTGGCGCTGGATTGCGCCTGATGGCCACACGTTTCATCCGTTTTTTGCTGGATCCGTCAAAAATGAGCTTTCCGGCGGACGGAGAAAATGTCCAGAGGAACGTTTTCTCTGTCCTGCAAAAAAACGCACAGAGACGGTTCCAGCGATAAACGGATGAAACGTGAGGTGAAATAAGTGAATCTGGTGACAGATTCCAGTATTATTACACTGAGCTGGAGTCTCTGTCTCTCTCTCTCTCTCTCTCTCTCTCTCTCTCTCTCTCTCTCTCTCTCTCTCTCTCTCTCTCTCTCTCTCTCTCTCTCTCTCTCTCTCTCTCTCTCTCTCTCTCTCTCTCTCTCTCTCTCTCTCTCTCTCGTTTTTCTACTATACATTTTCTCTGTTTCCTGGTTTTGGCTTACAAATAATACTGATGTAAAATAGTGAGCATGTGAACATAGCCTTAAGCTGCTACCTTGCAGATTAACTCTATATCTGCAGGTTAATAGCATTATCGGATGTGACTGCATCCCTTTTTAAAGGGTAACCTAAAGCCCGGAAAGTTGCAGCCTCAGGGTAGATTTGCTTGTAAGGGTATGTGCACATCTTGCGGAATGGTGTGCGGATTTACAGCAGTTTTTCTGCGTTTGTTGTGCGGATTCCACCTGCGGTTTTACCTGCGGATTCCTATTATGGAGCAGGTGTAAACCGCTGCGGAGTCCGCACAAAGAATTGACATGCTGCGGAATAAACCGCTGCGTTTCCACACGTTTTTTTCCGCAGCATGTGCACTGCGGATTTTGTTTTCCATAGGTTTACATTGTACTGTAAACTCATGGAAAACTTCTGCCAATCTGCAGCGGCCAATCTGCTGCGGATTTGTAGCAAAATCCGCAGCATGTGCACATACCCTAACTGGTCGTCATGTCTGGATTCCATCAGCTATTTCTGCCCCATCATGTGTTTCAGCAGAGAGTGGGCTGCCTATCCCAGATGTCTTGCAGAAAGGATTGGACATGTTTGCATCCAATATGCCTTATTACCGGTGCTTTTCATGAGTATGGGTTACTGTAAGTTCACACACACCTGGTATTTATTTATTTTTTTCTTCTTGTATTCACGTTTTTCAAGCAGAAACCTCTTCAGGAAATGCTCCTACTATGTGACTTATTGGAATAGCTTTTCTTTTTTCCATCATACATGACGGCACCACGAGAGAGGGGATCCGCCCATCAAGGACAGGAAACCTTCAAGATAAAAAGGGCGGCTCCTCTCTCCACATCAGTTGGTTTCCTGTCCTTGACGGGGAACCCTCAAGATGAAGACTTCTGATGAAGACAGAAGAGGATGCCAGGATCGGGTGGATTTGGGCAGGCGCTGGTCTGCTGCACCCGTCACCAGGTACTGGTAGTCGCCTCGGGGGTCATGTATTCCATGCCCCCCCCGAGCGAAGCATGGCCACAACCCGTGAGGATTGCCCGGGTGAAGATTATCCATGGGGGCCGCAGGTGGCGCTTCCCCCCCTGTTGATTTAAAATCCTGCTCTCCACGGGGGTCACTTTTATGGTGCCCCCCTGTTGACCAAAGGTGGCCATGCAACCCGTAAGGCACATCGGTGCCCGGGCTAGGTAAGCTCCTCGGAGGTTTTGGGGCCCTCCCTGTCGAGCATTAAGAGCAGGTCTCCCCCCTCTTCCCTCCTCCCTGGCGATACCTGAACCTGCACAGAGCGGTGGAGCACTGAGAGAGCATCTGGATGCTGAGGGTAAATGCTGAGCTACCTTCCTGAATCTGTGGCGTGGACACTCCGGAAGCCTCCCTCCAGCCGGCGCCAGGTACCCGGGAATGGAGGTACGTGCGTGCGCAATACCCGGCGGCAGCACTCGGAACGTTTGCGGGCAGAGGGACAGGGGGGCCAGAATCTTCGGCGCACACCAGAAGCAAAGGCCGGGTGCGCGCCTGGAAGTAAAGTGCGCATAGGCGCTGAAGAAGCGCGCACCGGAAATAATAGCCGTGTGCACGCGCAGCACTCGGGGCAGGATCAACCAGGTGAATCGTGGATCTACTAGTGCGCACCGGAAGTGGTTGCCGGGTGCGCGCTCTGGCATAATTATACAGCGCAGGCGTTGCGCTAGCGGCCAGCAGATGCAGGGGTGATTGATTGCATCTGTGAGCACCGGAAGTGGTGCAGGCACAATCAGCCAGGTAATCAAATCATGACAGGTACGCACATGCACCTGACTGCTGAAGCAACCAGTAATGGCAGGATCAACCAAGTGATTCATTAAAAGAAAAAAGTGAATCTATTTAAACGAACCAGAAGTGCTGCCCTGTGTCACTAATCCAGGCCAGGTTGAGGGTGACTACTCTTGTTACGTGGTAATGTGTATGATGGAGAGCTTTTCACCAGAACATTTGATGCCACAGCAAGAGGTGCAGGAGAGGCGGTCTCGCTCAAGTGAGAAGAGCCAGATCCGCCATGGCAGCAGCAGAAGCCGCTCGGACAGCGTACGGACGGATCGCCATACCAAGGAGGGGTCCCTAGTCTCATTGGGAAACACGGAGAAAACCAGCCAACCTCCGGATCCGGTACCGGTACTTTGAAAGCGTCCGAGTGGTGAGTGAACTGTGAGAAAGTCCAGCACGCTAATGTCTGTTCTTTTCTCTTCTCTTATCTCCGTCTCTCCCCTCTTTTTTTCTTACATACATTGGGGGGTGGAGTATAGGAGGTCCCCAAGAAGTGCAAATCAAAGGCTAAAAACAAGGAATGTCCCTTATGCAAAAAAGCGTTAAAACCATCCTGGAATAAAAATCTGTGTCATGATTGCATTAACAAGACGGTAGCAGAGGAAACACCCTCCTTTGCAGAGAGTCTAAGATCACTGATCCAATCAGAGGTCTGTAGGTCTGTAAAAGCATTGCAGACAGCCGACACAGATTCCAGATCTAGGGACAGATCCAGCCCCTCAGTAGCATCCCAAAGAGATTCCTTGGAGTCAGAGGGGGACTCAGATACAGCTCGCTGCTCAGATTGTAGCTCAGAGGAGGAAGACTCATTTCCAGCGGAAGCTACGGATAAGCTTATTAAAGCTGTTCGCTCTACCATGGGGTTGGTAGATGAGAAGGCAAAAAAGACTGCCCAAGAACTTATGTTCAGTTGTCTGCAGAACAAAAAACTGAGGTCATTCCCTATTAATGAACAGCTACAAGAACTGATTAAAAGGGAATGGCAAAAACCGGAGAAAAGGTCCCAAATAACCACCTCCCTAAAGAGAAGATATCCTTTTGAAGAGGCGGCCTCCTCATCTTGGGATAGAGCCCCGAAGATTGATGTGGCAATTTCAAAAGTTGCCAGAAAATCCTCCCTGCCATTCGAGGATCTAGGTTCTCTAAAAGAACCTCTGGATAGGAAGGTGGACAGTTCCCTGAAAACAGCATGGGAAGCCTCGGCAGGAGCACGAAGGCCAGCTATCGTGGCCACTTGTGTATCCAGATCCCTAAAGATCTGGATAGACAACCTGGAGGATCAGGTAGAACAAAAAGTTCCCAGAGAGATTATCCTAGAGGCAATACCGGCCATGAGACCAGCAGCAGTATTTCTAGCTGAAGCATCAGCAGATTCAGCTAGACTGGCAGCAAGATCAGCAGCTTTAGCCAACACAGGACGCCGTGCCGTATGGCTTAAATGCTGGCCAGGAGATACTCAGGCAAAGATGAAGCTTTGCTCTTTGCCATGTGAGGGGAACTTCCTGTTCGGTCCGGCACTAGACGAAGTGTTAGGAAAATTTTTCTTTTTGTCACCGGCTTTTTCTAAGCAGCCATTTCAGCCCTTTCGGCGCTCCTTTCGGAAAGGCCAAAAATTCCGAAGGCAGCAGTATAGAGACCGAGACAGGAGCAACTTCGATAAGCGGTCCAGGGGAGGAAAAGGCTTCTATTTTGGCAAGTCCCCCAGGGACACCAAGAAACCCTCCCAGTGACGGTCCTTCTCAGGTGGGAGGGAGGCTCTCTCCCTTCCAGCCTGGGAGAGGATCTCCTCCAGCGTATGGATCCGACAGATTATAGGATCAGGCCTAAAACTCAAATTCCACCACTGGCCTCCAAGAAGATACATGCAGACCCCGATACAGTCCTCCCAAGAGAAACAAAACAGTCTGGAAGGAGAAATAATATCACTCCTAGACAAACACGTCTTGGAAGAAGTTCCAACAGAGGAAAGGATGGAAGAGTTTTACTCCCCCCTTTTTCTCATAAAAAAACCGGACAATTCTGGGAGGACAAAAATAAATTTAAAAGGCCTCAACAAATATCTAATAATTCCTTTCAAAATGGAAACCATAAAATCAACGGTGAAACTTCTATATCCCCAGTGTTATATGTCCGTCCTCGACCTCAAGGACGCTTATTGTCACGTCCCAATCAGACAACAAGATAGTCAGTTTCTCAGAGTGGCAGTTCAGATGGGGTCCCAGCTACGTCCCTTTCAGTACAGGGCTCTGCCCTTTGGGATAGCAACAGCCCCACTTGTGTTTACAAAACTGATTGCAGAGGTCACAGCACATCTCAGAGAAAAAGACACTCTGATAATACCCTACTTAGACAACTTCCTGATAGTGGGGAAAAACTCTTCTCACTGTCAGGAGCAGGTCAGAATAGTGATGGACACTCTGCAGACACTAGGATGGCAACTGAACCTCAAGAAATCCAAACTAGAGCCAGCAATGGTCCAGAGTTTCCTAGTGATAACGGTAGACTCCGTGGCGCAGGAATGTCGCCTCCCAGAGGAAAAAATCAAACAAATGATTATGTCCACATTAAAAAAACCAGAGATGACTTTAAGAAGAGCCATGTCGGTGTTGGGGTCTCTAACCTCCTGCATACCGACAGTAAAATGGGCCCAGTTCCATGCAAGAGAACTGCCATGGTGTGTGCTGCAGAACGACCTGGAACTTCAGGGGCAGCTAGAGCAGAAGCTCATTCTCCCACTCTGTACTCCCAATCACTCAGATGGTGGTTACAGATAGTCATCTCCGAGAGGAGTTCCCTGGACATACACAGCCTCCAAAGTAATCACAACGGACGCCAGTCCATGGGAGTGGGGAGCTCACTCAGACACACTATGGGTCCAAGATCCCTGGGCTCAAGAGGAGAAAAATCTATCCTCAAACGAGTGGGAACTCCTAGTGATCGAAAAAGCGCTAAAGAGGTTACTTCCACACTTGGCAGGATATCATGTGAGAGTCCTATCGGACAACCGAACAGCGGTCGCATACATGAACCACCAGGGGGGCACCCGTTCTCGGTCACTGATGCACATAACCAGAAGACTCATGACTCTAGCCGAAAGGCATTTCCTTTCATTATCGGCCTTGCATATTTGAGGTGTGGACAATATAAAGGCAGACTTTTTAAGCAGGAACCACTTGAGGCAAGGGGAATGGTCCCTAAAAAAGTCAATTTTTCAATGGATAGTGCACATGTGGGGAAGAACCAGTGTAGACCTCTTTGCCTCAAAAGCCAACAAAAAAGTTCAAAAGTTCTGCTCCCTGAACCCAGCAGACAGGCCGTTGGCAGTAGACGCCTTCAGCATAGAATGGATGTCAGGACTCCTGTATGCCTTCCCACCGATATGTCTAATCCCAGCAGTTCTGAAGAAGATCAGGGAGGACAAGGCCAGGGTAATTGTAATAGCTCCCTTCTGGCCGAAAAAACCATGGTTTTACTGGCTGAGAGTGATGTCAGTGATGGACCCGTGGGTTCTCCCGGAAGACCAGGACCTTCTAACGCAGGGTCCCTTCAACCACCCGCAGAATTCAGGGCTACATTTCACAGCCTGGCATTTGAACGGTCGTTGTTAGAGAAAGAAGGGTTCTCAGCTGGTTTAATATCCACCTTGCTTAGTAGCAGAAAACCAGTAACGACCAAGATCTATGGGAGAATATGGAAGAAATTCCTGTCAAGCTCAGGGCCAATACGGGAAGGGGAGGTCCCGATAGTGGCAATACTGGAGTTCCTGCAAAAGGGCTTAGATCTGGGGTTTGCTGTTAGTACCCTCAAAGTACACATTTCAGCCTTAGCAGCCTTATTCAACTGTGACCTGGCAAACAATAGGTGGGTGGTGAGGTTTATCCGAGCCTGTAGTAAAGCTGACTCTATTCCATCCCCTACTCCTCCACCATGGGATCTAAATTTAGTATTGACAGCTTTAACAGAAAGCCCCTTTGAGCCGTTAAATACAACATCAGATAAAGTACTAACATTAAAGACAGCTTTGTTAGTGGTCCTTACATCTGCCCGTAGGGTGGGGGATTTACACTCGTTGTCAGCTGACCCCCCCCCCCCCTTACACACAAATTATGGACGATAGGGTTGTATTAAAATTAGATCCGGCATATCTCCCCAAAGTGGTATCGAGGTTCCATAGGGCTCAGGACATAACCCTCCCCTCTTTCTGTCCCAATCCTAGGGGTCAAGGAAGGGCCTTAAAGCCTCATAACAAACTATCGCTAGATGGGTGAGAGAGGCCATTATTCTAGTGTATAGTAGTGCAGGCAGGGTTGTTCCACAGGGTCTGAAAGCCCACTCCACGAGGGCCATGGCGAGGTCGTGGGCGGAGAGAGCAGATGCTACCATCGACCAAATCTGTAAGGCGGCCACTTGGTCCTCTCCGTCTACATTTTTTAAACAACATAGGCTAGACCTATCTGCTACCTCTGATCTCACATTTGGGAGAAGAGTGTTACAAGCAGTGATCCCTCCCTAAAAGAGAATACAAATCTCTGTAACTCTCTCGTGGTGCCGTCATGTATGATGGAAAACCATGGGTATTACATACCTGGTAATGTGTTTTTTCATGAGACATGACGGCACCCTTATATTCCCACCCTTTTGATCACGTCATTAGTTGGGTGCATTATTAGCATTATTTGTATTATACACTCCCTGGGGTATCGGTGAATAGAACCGTATAGGATGTATTATTTATGTGTACACTAACCAGCGGAGTTCCTCTCGTACTCTGTAAACAACTGATGTGGAGAGAGGAGCCGCCCCTTTTATCTTGAAGGTTTCCTGTCCTTGATGGGCGGATCCCCTCTCTCGTGGTGCCGTCATGTCTCATGAAAAAACACATTACCAGGTATGTAATACCCGTGTTTCCTGAAGCTGTTCTGGAAGAGTTTTCCTATTACATTTTCTTTTTACTTTTTGATTTGTCAGAGTGAATTTCATGAGTATCTGCTTCCAAGAAATTAAATGCGCTATTTTTCTTTCTCCGCTGTGCGTTTCAGAAAAAAATAAAAAAAAAAATAAAAAAACAAACTCATGAACTGCAAAAGTGGATATCCTACGTATTATGGAAATAGGTTTTTATGGAGGATTTTGTAGTGGATATTCTAAAAGCAGACATGTGAACATAGTCTAATGCCTGCCATGCATACTGTATATACTCGAGTATAAGCCGAGACCCCTAATTTTGCCACAAAAAACTGGGAAAACGTAATGACTCTAGTTTAAGCCTAGGGTGGAAAATGCAGCAGCTACCGGTAAATTTCAAAAATAAAAATAGGTACCAATAAAAGTAAAATTAATTGTGACATCAGTAGGTTAAGTGTTTTTGAATATCCATATTGAATCAGGAGCCCCATATAATGCTCCATACAGTTCATGATGGCCCCATAAGATGCTCCATACAAAATACGCCCCATATAATGCTCCATAAAATTTATGATGGGCCCCATAAGATGCTCCATATTAAAATATGCCCCATATAATGCTGCACAAAGGTTAATAATGGCCTCATAAGATGCTCCATAGACACATTTACCCCATACAGTGCTGCATAAAGGTTAATAAGGGCCCCATAAGATGCTCCGTAGAGAGATTTGCCCCATATAATGCTGCACAAATGTTGATTATGGCCCCATAAGATTCTCCATGGAGATATTTGCTCCATATAATGCTGCACAAATGGTAATTATGGCCCCATAAGATGCTCCATAGAGGTATTTGCTCCATATAATGCTGCACAAATGGTGGTTATGGCCCCATAAGATGCTCCATAGAAATATTTGCCCCATATAGTGCTGCACAAATGGTGATTATGGCCCCATAAGGCCATGTGCACACGCTGCGGATTCCATTGCGGAATTTTCCGCAGCGGATTTGATAAAACCGCAGGGCAAAACCTCTGCGGTTTTTCCTGCGGACTTATCGCAGTTTCTATTGCGGATTCCGCTGCGGTTTTACACCTGCAGTTTTCTATTGGAGCAGGTGTTTCCGCACGGTTTTTTCAGCAGCATGTGCACTGCGGATTTCGTTTCCCATAGGTTTACATTATACTGTAAACGCACTGTAAACGCACGGGAAACTGCTACGGACCCGCAGCTGCAGATCCGCAGCAAAATCCGCAGCGTGTGCACATACCCTTAGATGCTCCATAGAGATATTTGCCCCATATGCTGTTGCTACGATTTAAGAAAAAAAAATTACATACTCCCCTCTTGTCGCTCAGGCCCCCGGCACTTGCAATATTCACCTGTCCTCGTTCCACCGCCGGGCACCGCTCAGTCTTCAGCGTCATCTGCACTGACAGGCAGAGGGCACGCACGAACCACTTCATCGCGCCCTCTGACCTGAGCGTCACATTAGAGGACGCGGAAGACGGAGCGGTGCCCGGCGGTGGAATGAGGACAGGTGAATATCGCGCAATGCTGCTTACTCTCCCCATTATACTCACCTGCTCCCGGCGCGGTCCCTGACAGCTTCCCTGATGGTCTTCTCCAGGCGCTGACAGCTTCTTCCAGTGAGCGGTCACCAGTACCGATCATTACAGTAAGGAATATGCGGCTCCACCCCTATGGGAGTGGTGTCACTTCCATATTCATTACTGTAATGAGCGGTACCATGTGACCGCTCAACGCTGGAAGAAGCTGTCAGTGCCCGGAGAAGACCATCAGGGAAGCTGCCAGGGAACCACGCTAGGCACAGGTGAGTATGTGACAGCTGCCGCTCCCCCTCCCCCGCCAACCCCCTGGGACAATGACTTGAGTATAAGCCGAGAGGGGCACTTTCAGCCTAAAAATAAAATGGGCTGACAATCCTGGCTTATACTTGAGTATATATGGTAGATCTCAGCTGAACAGTCTTCTCCCCCGTACACAGGAACACTCCACTCAACCAAGTGCTCCGATGTTATCTGAACAAGCCGCTATCCGAACCTGGCAGGAACTATTTCCTCAATAACAAAAATGTCAATACTAAAACTTTCTGGATACTCTTCTCTCACAAAATCAAACGTCTGGAAAAAGTCAGAAGGCCGTCCCTTCACGCTAATGTTTTAGACTACGTTCACGTTTGCGTTGTTGTGTGCTGCGTCGGCGACAAAACGCATGCAAAACGCAGCGTTTTGGAACGCATGCGTTCATTTTTTTAGCGCAAAAAAAATGCAACATGCTGCGTCCTCTGCGCTCTGATGCTTGCGCCAAAAAAACGCATGCGTCACAAAACGCAACAACGCATGTCCATACGCCCCCCATGTTAAATATAGGGGCGCATGACGCATGCGTCGCCGCAGCTGCGCCCGACGCAACGCAAATGTGAACGTAGCCTTAGACAGTCCCATTGATATTGGCAGATTTGACAGACATTTTTTTTTTTTTTTTTTTTTAACTCTTGTGTGCATGGGAACTTGCCAATAGATCGTGTTCAGTTTTTGCTCTTTATTCCCGTTGTTCCCCCTGATTATTCCAGATTTAGTTTATAAATCCACCATACGGTTTGAAATATGAACCTTTTTGTTTAAAGTAACTTTTTATGGTCTGAAATGGAACCTGTAGATATGAAAATGACGTCCAAACTGCGGGCACCATGTTATAGAGCCGGGGAAACGGAGCAGACCACATGGCGGAGTCGGTAACCCAAACCTCTGACTCTGACCCGACAGCCCTTCCTCAGTACTGAGCACGTACATAAAGTACAGCACAGATTCATCTCCGCTACAACCCCACAGCACTGCCTCACTACTGAGTATGTACAACCCCTGGCAAAAATTATGGAATCACCGGTCTTGGAGGATGTTCACTCAATTGTTTAAATTTTGTAGAAGAAAAGCAGATCACAGACATGGCACAATACTAAAGTAATTTCAAATGTCAACTTTTTGGCTTTAAGAAACACTAAAAGAAATCAAGAACAAAAAATGTGGCAGTCAGTAATGGTTACTTTTTTTTAACCAAGCATAGGGGAAAAATTATGGAATCATTCAATTCTGAGGAAAAAATTATGGAACCACCCTGTAAATTTTCATAACCAAAACTAACACCTGCATCAAATTAGATCTGCTCGTTGGTCTGCATCTAAAAAGGAGTGATCACATCTTGGAGAGCTGTTGCACCAAGTGGACTGACATGAATCATGGCTCCAACAGGAGAGATTTCAATTGAAACAAAGGAGAGGATTATCAAACTCTTAAAAGAGGGTTAATCATCAGTGTTGCAAAAGATGTTGTTTGTTCAGTCAGCTGTGTCTAAAGGTACCGTCACACTCAGCAACTTTGCAAAGAGAACGACAACAATCCGTGACGTTGCAGCGTCCTGGATAGCGATCTCGTTGTGTTTGACACGCAGCAGCGATCTGGATCTCGCTGTGCCATCGCTGGTCGGAGCTAGAAGTACAGAACTTTATTTCGTCGCCAGGTCGGCGTGTATCGTCATGTTTGACATCAAAAGCAACGACGCCAGCAACGAGCATAGGGGGCGTCGCAGCGTCTCCTTCTAGCCAGTCGGTACACTCCGGCTGTTTGACATGGAGCTAACAACCAGCAAGAACGAGAAGTGAGTCGCCGTTACGTCACTGGATCTTTCCTGCATCGTTCTGGAGTTGCTGTGTTTGACGTCTCTACAGCGACCTAAACAGCGACGCTCCAGCGATCTAGTTTAGGTCGGCTCGTTGTCTATATCGCCTCAGCGTCGCTGAGTGTGACGGTACCTTAAGGGTATGTGCACACGTAGGAAGGGTCCTCTGCGGGTTCTCCCACAGCGGATTTGATAAATCTGCCGGGCAAAACCGCTGCGGTTATCCCTGCAGATTTATTGCGGTTTGTCTTGCGGTTTCCGCTGCGGGTTTACTCCTGCACTTGTTTTACTATTGATGCTGCATATGCAGCATCAATAGTAATGTTAAAAATAATTTAAAAAATGGTTATAGTCACCCTCCGACGTCCCGATCTCCTCGGCGCTGCACACGGCGGTCCGGTTCCAAAGATGCTACTCGAGAAGGACCTTCGTGACGTAACGGTCATGTGACCGCGACGTCATCGCAGGTCCTGCTTGCATAGCAACCCTGCGACCGGACGGCCGCGTGCAGCGCTGAGAGGTGAGTATATCATTATTTTTTATTTTAGTTCTTTTTTTTTTTTTTTTTTTTTTACACAAATATGGTTCCCAGGGCCTGGAGGAGAGTCTCCTCTCCTCCACCCCGGGTACCATCCGCACATGATCTGCTTACTTCCCGCATGGTGGGCATAGCCCCATGCAGGAAGTAAGCGGATCAATGTATTCCTATGTGTGCAGAATCGCCGCGATTCTGCACAAAGAAGTGACATGCTGCGGATTGTAAACCGCTGCGTTCCCGCGCGTTTTTTTCCGCAGCATGTGCACAGCGTTTTCCGTTTTCCATAGGTTTACATTGAACTGTAAACTCATGGGAAACTGCTGCGGATCCGCAGCAAAATCCGCAACGTGTGCACATACCATTAAATCTGGACCAAATACAAACAACATGGGAAGGTTGTTAAAGGCAAACATACTGGTAGACCAAGGAAGACATCAAAGTGTCAAGACCGGAAACTGTCTCCAAAACAGGAAATGCACAACAAAACAAATGAGGAACGAATGGGTGGAAACTGGAGTCAACGTCTGTGACCAAATTGTAAGAAACCGCCTAAAGGAAATGGGATTTACATACAGAAAAGCTAAACGAAAGCCATCATTAACACCTAAACAGAAAAAAAACAAGGTTACAGTGGGCTAAGGAAAAGCAATCGTGGACTGTGGATGAATGGATGAAAGTCATATTCAGTGATGAATCGCGAATCTGCATTGGGCAAGGTGATGCTGGAACTATTGTTTGGTGTCGTTCCAATGATATTTATAAAGATGACTGCCTGAAGAGAACATGTAAATTTCCAAAGTCATTGATGATATGGGGAGATGGCTGTCATTACATCTTCAATAAATGCACAAGTTTATGTTGATATTTTGGACACTTTTCTTATCCCATCAATTGAAAGAATGTTTGGGGATGATAATCATTTTTCAAGATGATAATGCATCCTGCCATAGAGCAAAAATTGTGAAAACATTCCTTGAAAAAAGACCCATAAGGTCAGTGTCATGGCCTCAAATAGTCCGGATCTTAATCCAATTGAAAATCTTTGGTGGAAGTTGAAGAAAATGGTCCATGACAAGGCAAGGAAAGTTGGAGCCAGATTGATGAGGAGTACTGTGTGACACTCATTAAGTCCATGCCTCAGAGACTGCAAGCTGTTATAAAAACCAGAGGTAGTGAAACAAAATACTAGTGATGTTTTGGAGTGTTGTTTTTGTTTTTCATGATTCCATAATTTTTTCCTCAGAATTGAGTGATTCCATAATTTTTCCCCTATGCTTGGTTAAAAAAAGTAGCCATTACTGACTACCACATTTTTTGTTCTTGATTTCTTTTAGTGTTTCTTAAAGCCAGAAAGTTGCCATTTGAAATGACTTTAGTATTGTGCCATGTCTGTGATCTGCTTTTTTTTCTACAAAATTTAAACAACTGAATGAACATCCTCCAGTTGTACATAAAGTGCAACACAGATTCATCTCAACTAAAAGCTGAGATCCTGAGATCAGGGACAGGACGTTTAGAGGACATTTCATATCTTTCCCAAATTATTATGAAAACATTTACAGCACATCCTGCATTATACTACTGTTCCCAATGTATTATATAT
Organism: Ranitomeya variabilis; assembly: GCF_051348905.1. Classification (NCBI taxonomy): domain Eukaryota; kingdom Metazoa; phylum Chordata; class Amphibia; order Anura; family Dendrobatidae; genus Ranitomeya; species Ranitomeya variabilis. Next base: position 839,396,565 of record NC_135233.1, on the reverse strand, counting down.
TTTAGGAGTTTGAGTCCATCCATTTTAGGCTGTGTGCACACGTTGCAGATTTTTCGCGGTTTTTTTCGCGGTTTTCCCCGATAACGCTATAAAACCGCAAAAAATCTGCATACATTATGCATCCATCATTTTTAATGAATTCTGCAATTTTTGTACACATGATGCGTTTTTTTTTCCGCGAAAAAACCGCATCGCGGTAAAAAGCGCAGCATGTTCATTAATTTTGCGGATTTTTCGCGGATTTCCCACTATATAATGCATTGGGAAATGTCCGGAAAAATCCGCAAAAAATGCACAAAAAACGCATGCAGATTTCTTGCGGATTTCTTGCAGAAAATCTCAGGATTTTCTCAGGAATTTTCTGCAAGAAATCCTGAATGTGTGCACATAGCCTTACACCAACTCCACAGCCCTGTTTATAAACACAATAAATTAAAAAAACAACAACTCTGGAGCAGTGGGAAAAAAGTAAGAGGAAAAAAAACACAACTTTTGACCCGTGACAGGTCCCCTTTATGGGCCCATTCAGACATCCCATTTTTCTTGTACATGTTCTAGTCCTGTTTTTCAAAAAGCATGTACCCATTTTAGTGTATGTTGCTGTTTAAGGCTATGTGCACACGTCAGGATTTTCTGCAGAATTTTCCTGAACAAAACCAGACTTTTTCTGCAGGAAATCTGCATGCCTTTTTTTCACGTTTTTACCTTTTTTTTTTTTTTTTTTTTTTTCCAGAGCTTTCCCAATGCAATTAAATAGCCGTAAAAACGCAAAAAATCCGCAAAATTAATGAACGTACTGCGTTTTTTACTGCGATGCGGTTTTTTTTTTTCACGGAAAAAAGCGCAACATGTGCACAAAAAATTGCTGAATGCATTATAAATGATGGGATGCATATGTATGCGTGTTTATAGCGAAAAAACGCGGAAAATCCTGAACGTGTGCACACAGCCTTAATGTTCAGGTTTTTTATGCAAAAAGGCATGTTTCTTTTCAATCCGTCTTACATATCAAAATCTCCCATACAAGTCTAGGGGTCTGAAAATCATGAATGTCACACGAATGGCGTTGCAAATTATTTTTTCATGTGTGAAAATCACTCTTGAAACACTGATGAAAATCAGACTTTTTTTTTTATTTCTAAAATAAAAAATCACTGAATGAGGCTTTACAGTCTGAAATCAGTGGGTTCTTGTATACATGCAAGCTTATATAATGGGGGTAAAAGATTCCACAAGAACTCGTCACTTGTATCCTCCATCACAGGACAACACAGGAAGACCTCTTGGGGTATGTGCACATGTTGCGGATTTGGCTGTGGATCCGCAGGAGTTTTCCATGCGTTGTACAGCACACATGAAAACCTATGGAAAACCAAATCCGCAGTGCACATGCTGCAGAAATTTCTGTGCGGAAATGCAGCAGTTTATTTTCCGCGGCATGTCAATTCTTTGTGCGGGTTCCACAGCATTTTACCTGTTCCATAATAGGAATCCGCAGGTGTAAAAACGCAGGCGAATTCTGCACAAAATCTGCAGGTAAAACGCAGGGAGTTTTACCTGTGGATTTTTCAGAATCTGCGCTGAAAAATCTGCAATGGAATCCGCAACATGTGCACATAGCCTAATGTAGGGGGACCGTACAGACCAAGGAGGAATACTGATCTAGTATGCTTCTATACAGTATATGTAGGAATGTCTGCTGCACTCCCCAGCCTTGATCCTAGTCTTTTTGGTGCCACATTGGCTGTACTCATTTTATTTTCACAGCAGGAGATGTAGGATCATTGACTATGAAAGTCCTCTTCTAACCGGTTTTTCTAGGTGCTCCCCATTGTTATGGCACTCCTCCCCCCCCCCCCCCCCCCCCCCACACACACACACACACACACACACACACACACACACACACACACACACACACAGTGGCTGGCATGCATTGGGACTTGTGGATGGATATCTATGGTAGCACCGGTTTTTGTAAAGCTCTGATGGCTTCCATAATTCTGTATTTTGCTGCTCCTTGCACTATGTGTGATCCGATCATGGATATACTCTGGTAGTTTTTCCTCCATATTGAATCATGGTGGAGAATCCCCAGCATTACTAACTGTGGCACAGAGGGGCTCCCTTCATTTGCACTCGGATCTCCCCTACATAATCAGTGGTGGATTATCCAGCGTCGCTCTCTTCCACATTAGAGGTAGATGAAGCTAGTGACGTTACGACCTCCACACGCCTGCTGGAACACAAGCTTGAGTCCTGTGCTGATGAACTGCTGTTCGTGCACTCATCTCAGCAGGGCTCCGCTAACGTTCAGTGCATATGTATGACATTTTCCACTTTTTTGTTTTTCCCAAAGAAAATGACAGGAAATTCTAGAGGTTTTTAGTGTGTGCTTTACTACGTGTGACCTAAAGCCCCCATATACAGACGAACATCAGCCAAACCCACCGATATTGATGAATTTGGCTGCCAGTCTGTGTAAGTGCACCCCATAAAGTTTGTCGAGGGAGTTATAGATCTGATATGTCAGATTTCAGATTCTGGGCCTTGTATTCTTCTGGACGGTTTGTCATAGAGAACACCAAGCGAGCACTCATTTGTATAAGAGAGTTGTCCTACAGCCATCTGGTGTGTATGGTGGGCTTACAGGAAATGTCACCAGGTCCTTCCCATGTGAGATAAGGCCAGTAATATAAATATTACAGTAAGCTGTTCAAACTCTGACAGCGACATTTAACGCACGCTTCTGGCCATTGGGCCAGAAATACGCACATCGGTGACCCCGTCACATAATCTCCTGGAGACCTCTATGGTTGTTGATGCTGGATTGCTATGAGCACCACCCTGTGGTTGGCGCTCATAGCAATGCTGTAATACTACTACATAGATCTGAGCATTGCCTCTATGTAGCAGAGCCATTCAAAGTTGTGACAGCTTCTAGCCTCCCACGGAGACTATTGAATTATGCCAAAACTTAAAGAAAAATAGTTTTAAAAATAAAGTTTAAATCGCCCCCCTTTTGCCCCATTCAAAGTAAAGCAATAAAAATAATCAAACAGACATATTTGGCATCGCCGCGTTCAGAATCGCCAGATCTATCAATAAAAAAAAAGGATTAACCTGATCGCTAAGTGGTGTAGCGAGAAAAAAAAATCGAAATTCTAGAATTGTTGGTTTTTTTTGTGTTTTTTTGCCGCGACATTGCATTAAAGGGAACCTGTCACCCCGAAGATGAGCTAAGCCCAGCAGCATCAGGGGCTTATCTACAGCATTCTGGAATGCTGTAGATAAGCCCCCGATGTAACCTGAAAGATGAGAAAAAGAGGTTAGATTATACTCACCCAGGGGCGGTCCAGCGCCTCCCATCTTCTTACGATGACTTCCTCTTCTTGTCTTCACGCTGCGGCTCCGGCGCAGGCGTACTTTGTCTACCCTGTTGAGGGCAGCGTAAAGTACTGCAGTGTACAGGCACTGGGCCTCTCTGACCCTTCCCGGCTCCTGCGCACTGCAGTACTTTGCTCTGCCCTCAACAGGGCAAACAGAGTATGCCGGAGCCGCAGCGTGAAGACAAGAGGAGAACATCATCAAGAAGATGGGAGGCCCCGGACCGGACTGGACCGCCCGCGTGAGTATAATCTAACCTCTTTTTCTCATCTTTCAGGATATATCTGGGGCTTATCTACAGCATTCCAGAGTGCTCTAGATAAGTCCCTGATGCCGGTGGGCTTAGCTCATCTTCGATTTTGGGGGTGACAGGTTCCCTCTAATACTTTGTTGCTCCACCTTTTGCTGTGATTACCGCTGCAAGTCGCTTGGGGTATGTCTTTCAGTTTTGTACATCGATAGAATGAAATTCTTGCCCATTCTTTCTTGGCAAACAGCTCGAGCTCAGTGAGATTTGATGGAGATCGTTTGTGAACAGCAGTTTTCAGCTCTTTCCACAGATTCTCGATTGGATTGAGGTCTGGACTTTGACTTGGCCATACTAATACCTGGATACGTTTATTTGTGAACCATTCCATTGTAGATTTTGCTTTGTTTGGGATCATTGTCTTGTTGGAAGACAAATCTCCGTCCCAGTCTCAGGTCTTTTGCAGACTCCCAACAGGTTTTCTTCAAGAATGGTCCTGTACTTGGCTCCATCCATCTTCCCATCAATTTTAACCATCTTCCTTGTCCCTGCTGAAGAAAAGCAGGCCCAAACCATGATGCTGCCACCACCATGTTTGACAGTGGGGATGGTGTATTCAGGGTGATGAGCTGTGTTGCCTTTACGCCAAACATAACGTTTTGCATTGTTGCCAAAAAGTTCAATTTTGGTTTCATCTGACCAGAGCACATTCTTCCACATGTTTGGTGTGTCTCCCAGGTGGCTTGTTGCAAACTTTAAACAACACATTTTATGTATATCTTTGAGAAATGGCTTTCGTCTTGCCACTCTTCCATAAAGGCCAGATTTGTGCAGTGTACGACTGATTTGTTGTCCTATGGACAGACTGTCCCACCTCAGCTGTAGATCTCTGCAGTTCATCCAGAGTGATCATGGGCCTCTTGGCTGCATCTCTGATCAGTCTTTTCCTTGTTTGAGATGAAAGTTTAGAGGGACGGCAGGGTCTTGGTAGATTTGCCGTGGTATGATACTACTTCCATTTCAATATGATCGCTTGCACAGTGCTCCTGGCGATGTTTAAAGTTTTTGAGATCGTTTTGTATCCAAATCCGGCTTTAAACTTCTCCACAACAGTATCACGGACCTGCCTGTTGTATTCCTTGGTCTTCATGATGCTCTCTGTGCTTCAAACAGAACCCTGAGACTATCACAGAGCAGGTACATTTATACGGAGCCTTGATTACACACAGGTGGATTATATTTATCATCATTAGGCATTTAGGACAACATTGGATCATTCAGAGATCCACAATGAACTTCTGGAGTGAGTTTGCTGCACTGAAAGTAAAGGGGCCGAATAATATTGCACGCCCCACTTTTTAGTTTTTGATTTTTCCACAAAAATTTAAAATAACCAATAAATTTAGTTCAACTTCACAATTGTGTCCCACTTGTTGTTGATTCTTCACCAAAAATTTACATTTGGTATCTTTATGTTTGAAGGATGATATGTGGGAAAAGGTTGAACAGTTTTGGTGGGGCTGAATACTTTCGCAAGGCGCTGTATAAGTAATCAAGGGGAAGTGAGTGGCTAACCCCAGCTTCCACTGCCTCTTATATGTCTGAAGGCGGGGAACCGTGACACCAGTGATGATTGGGTGCTATGCTCGCATGTCATAACGGCTCATGAGCCCCGGGACCGTGAGTACCGACACTGCTGTCACTGCGCCAGCCCAGGAGGGGAGTTTGTGTTATTTTATCTATTCCAAACATTGGGAATGAGAAGGTGATGTCCTAGTTGTGGACAATCTCTTTAACAACCGCTGATGCGCATTAAAGTGGCGCTGTTAAGGGACCTTATTCCCTCATTGCTGTTTTAAAACTGCGGTCGGAAATCGGCCTGTAGCTCCCCCAGCGCCAAAATACCTCCCAGGGTTTCAGCCAGGAATAGCTGAGATCCTGGAGAACACGATCATGGCCAGTTCTTGCTGTCCTCGAACACGTGATTGCCGTTATCCAAGGAATATCTGTGATTACATGAAAAAAGTGTGCCAGCTATTAAAAAAATAATTAAAATAAAAATCCTGTCTTTTACCATGGTATACATGTTGGAGAAGAGAGAAATGAGGTCCCCAAGCCCCCTCCCCCTGGTCCCTCCGCCATCCCCTGGTCCACCCAGCCCGCCTTCTCTTCATGGAAAAGAAAATGGTGGGCACATGCGCATTGCTCCCGCCGAGATCTGCCGGCCAATAGCAGGGATTTTTCCTGTTGGTTCATTTTGAACACAGTGATAGACTCTAGCCACCTTATTTTGCTAGCTATTTTAGCACTTTCTCTCCAGCTATGTATGGCATCTTATCTTTGTTTGCTGTGAAGATAACAAGCATTGTGTCCTCCAGTCTTAGGGTACCTTTACACCGTGCAATTTTGATCGCTACGACGGCACGATTCGTGACGTTGCAGCGTCGTATGATTATCGCTCCAGCGTCGTAGACTGCGGTCACACGTTGCAATACACAGCGCTGGAGCGATAATTTCATGACGTATTTGCGATGTAGAAGCCGTTGGTTACTGTGCGCACATCGTATACAACCTGTGTCACACGATGCAATCATGCCGCCACAGCGGGACACTAGACGACGAAAGAAAGTTTCAAACGATCTGCTACGACGTACGATTCTCAGCGGGGATCCGGATCGCAGTAGCGTGTCAGACACAACGATATCGTAAATGCATCGCTGGAACGTCACAAATCGTGCCGTCGTAGCGATCAAAATTGCACTGTGTAAAGGTACCCTAAGACTTATGTCACACTAAACGATTTACCAACGATCACGACCAGCGATACGACCTGGCCGTGATCGTTGGTAAGTGGTTGTGTGGTCGCTGGGGAGCTGTCACACAGTCAGCTCTCCAGCGACCAACGATGCCGAAGTCCCCGGGTAACCAGGGTAAACATCGGGTTACTAAGCGCAGGGCCGCGCTTAGTAACCCGATGTTTACTGTGGTTACCAGCGTAAACGTAAAAAAAAACAAAAAACAAACAGTACATACTTACATTCCGGTGTCTGTCCCCCGGCGCTGTGCTTCTCTGCACTGTGTCTGCCAGCCGGAAAGCACAGCGGTGACGTCACCGCTGTGCTCGCTTTCTGGCTGGCCGGCGCTCACAGTGCAGAGAAGCAGAACGCCGGGGGACAGACACCGGAATGTAAGTATGTACTGTTTGGTTTTTTTTACGTTTACGCTGGTAACCACGGTAAACATCGGGTTACTAAGCGCGGCCCTGCGCTTAGTAACCCGATGTTTACCCTGGTTACAAGCGAACGCATCGCTGGATCGCTGTCTCACACAACGATCCAGCGATGACAGCAGGAGATCCAGCGACGAAAGAAAGTTCCAAACGATCTGCTACGACGTACGATTCTCAGCAGGATCCCTGATCGCTGCTGCGTGTCAGACACAGCGATATCGTATGGATATCGCTGGAACGTCACGGATCGTACCGTCGTAGCGACAAAAGTGCCACTGTGTGACAGTACCCTAATAGGCCATTTCAGGGTGAGAGGAGGTTGTCTAGAAGATAACCAAATTAGGACAGGAGTCCAGGAAAGCAGGACAGTCTAAAGGTACAGTCACACTAAGCGACGCTGCAGCGATGCAGACAACGATGCCGATCGCTGCAGCGTCGCTGTTTGGTCGCTGGAGAGCTGTCACACAGACCGCTCTCCAGCGACCAACGATGCCGAGGTCCCTGGGTAACCAGGGTAAACATCGGGTTACTAAGCGCAGGGCCGCGCTTAGTAACCCGATGTTTACCCTGGTTACCAGTGTAAAATGTAAAATAACAAACACTACATACTTAGATTCGCGTCCGCTTCCTGCACTGACTGAGCTCCGGCCCTAACAGCAGAGCGGTGACGTCACCGCTGTGCTGTACTTTCACTTTACGGCCAGTGCTCAGTCAGTGCAAGAAGCGGACGGCGGATCAACGACCAGCGATATCACAGCGGGATCCTGATCGCTGCTGTGTGTCAAACACAACGATAAAGGTACCGTCACACTAAACGATATCGCTAGCGATCCGTGACGTTGCAGCGTCCTGGCTAGCGATATCGTTGTGTTTGACACGCAGCAGCGATCAGGATCCTGCTGTGATATCGCTGGTCGTTGAAGAAAGTTCAGAACTTTATTTGGTCGTCAGACCGGCGTGTATCGTCGTGTTTGACACCAAAAGCAACGATGCCAGCGATGTTTTACACTGGTAACCAGGGTAAACATCGGGTTGCTAAGCGCAGGGCCGCGCTTAGTAACCCGATGTTTACCCTGGTTACCAGTGTAAAATGTAAAATAACAAACAGTACATACTCACCTTCGCGTCCCCCGGCGTCCGCTTCCTGCACTGACTGAGCGCCGGCCATAAAGTGAAAGTACAGCACAGCGGTGACGTCACCGCTCTGCTGTTAGGGCCGGCGCTCAGTCAGTGCAGGAAGCGGACGCCGGGGGACGCGAATGTGAGTATGTACTGTTTGTTATTTTACATTTTACACTGGTAACCAGGGTAAACATCGGGTTACTAAGCACGGCCCTGCGCTTAGCAACCCGATGTTTACCCTGGTTACCTGGGGTCCTCGGCATCGTTGGTCGCTGGAGAGCTGTCTGTGTGACAGCTCTCCAGCGACCAAACAGCGACGCTGCAGCGATCGGCATCGTTGTCTGTATCGCTGCAGCGTCGCTTAGTGTGAAGGTACCTTAATGTATGGCAGCCTCCTGATATGTTGGATGTGTTCAGCAAGGAGAGTACGCTTTTCATGGAGACCACAGGGGGCGCTCTGCTGAGCTGCTCCTCCTATGTATGGGGTAGTCAGGGGAGAGAGCTGCTGATTATCGTTTTGTCGACAGTTGTGTATGGAGGCTTTATAAATGCTCCTTCACCCACTGTCAGCTTGTCTACTAAATCAGTAAGGTAGCCTGGCTTATTCACAACTAGACTACCAGATTAAGAGCACAACGGAAAACTAATAACTGTGGAAGATGTACATATACCTGTAATGGTGCAGTACACTGTAGGAACCCACATAATATAGGACTGATGGCGAGAGAAACGTGTAATGAGATACAGTGCATCTTTATAAAATCATGGAAGGTATAAAAGCCACATATCGTTGGGGAGCCATTATCCTAGTGTAATGGCAGTAATTATACCGACCATACATGTTACATAAATAATCTTGCCGCACACACTGAGGCATGTATGGCAACACTATTAGGCTATCTTCAAACGTTGTGTATTTGCTGCAGGGTTTTTTTTCTGCAGTTAATACCTGCTTTCTTGGCAGCAAAAAAAAAAAAACTGCTTCCAAAAAATGTTTTTTGTTGTCTTTTGTGCATACTGATAGTTAAGTGCCCCCCCAAAAAATCACGATGCAGTATCAGTACCGAGTGGTGGGATGTGGGGTATCAGGGAGCTCTGCCATGTAAATCCAGAGAGGCACTGAGGTATTGGAGTGATTCTAGCATACCTATTAGAGACCAGGGAGGGAGAGGCTCAGTGGGGTATATTGGCTGCACCCCCTCACACCCTGCCTATCGTCCTTTCCTTTTCCTCTTTTTGTCTCTATTTTTGACGATTAGCCCAGTACAGTCCTATACACAGGTGCCATAATGGATATTTTCTGCTAACATTACTGTATTGATTGATAGTGTTACCCTCCCTTCTGTTGAGCTATTTCTATTAGGTGAAAAACACTGCAAAAAATGCTGAAAGTGACATGCTGCAGTTTGCAAAAACACAGCAGTTTTTTCCAAATCGGTCAGCGGGAAAAAAAACCAATGTGTGTATGAGATTTCTGAAAACTCATAGCCTGTGCTGGTACTGTAAAACACAGCTTAAAGTTTGCATAAAAAGCTACAAGAACTCAATGTGTGAACCTAGCCTTAAGGTATCGTCACACTAAACGATATCGCTAGCGATCCGTGACGTTGCAGCGTCCTGGATAGCGATCTCGTTGTGTTTGACACGCAGCAGCGATCAGGATCCTGCTGTGATATCGCTGGTCGTTGATTAAAGTTCAACACTTTATTTGGTCGTCAGATCGCCGTGTATCGTTGTTTGACAGCAAAAGCAACGATACCAGCGATGTTTTACAATGGTAACCAGGGTAAATATCGGGTTACTAAGCGGAGGGCCGCGCTTAGTAACCCGATGTTTACCCTGGTTACCAGTGTAAAATGTAAAAAAACAAACCGTACATACTCACCTTCGCGTCCCCCGCCGTCCGCTTCCTGCACTGACTCTCCTTTTTTTTCTTTTAGACTACCAGTCAGCACTGGCATGAGCCCCCAGCTAGTATGCCACATAGAAAATATATAACTGCCACCTGCTGCTGGTGGCAAGTGGTGTACACTAGTGCTGATCTGTGGTCACGTCAGGCTGCGGCCTAGCAGAGGACAGTGCTGGTTCTCTAGATTTGCACTTACATTTGGCTGGATTCACTCGGGACCACAGTGACCTTTCTTACGTGACGGGTTAGTCATGTGAATTGGGTGTTTGGCAGAATATTGCAGCATGTGAGGTGAGCCATGCTGTTGGGACAGGCTGGCACTCCGGCAGGAGACAGGACATGTACCGCTCCTACCTGTGGGATGCAGGCCCTGCACTGGTTTTGGCCTCTTACTGTCCTCATGGCTGCACTATTGGAGCCCTACAAAATGGTCTTTGTTCAGCTCTTGTGACTTTATTGTGGGTTCTCAAAGTTTTGACCATAGATTCACATTCAATTCAAACAATGATCCAATATTAGTGTATGCTAACACTTACATATAATTCCGTCCGTACCACTAATTACTCACTTGAGCAGTGACACAGAAAGCACACGTTTTTAAGGAATTAAAACAATCTTTTTTTATTGAATACATACATAATGATAATCTCTTAAAACATTAGACATATAAACCTAAATATCTCAAAATGGGGACCGACAGACTACTCCTCAGCCTCAGCAAAAAATCGCGAGTGTTCAATAAACAAATACGCTATACAACAGGGATCACCAGGTTCCTATAACAATTGAAATTTATAGAACCTCTTTATAGATAAGGACCCATATGCTGCAGCTACTCGCTATGTTAATAGTGAACTACTGCCGCAATTAAATCTATAGCGCACCAATATCCCTACCAATATCCTGGGGATCTGTGCTGTACTTAGTATAACATACACAAGGTGCCGTGCTTACTTAGCTTGAAGAGGAGTGTCCGGTCCTTCTTACCCCTTTGGTGTTTTAAGAGATTATCATTATGTATGTATTCAATAAAAAAAGATTGTTTTAATTCCTTAAAAACGTGTGCTTTCTGTGTCACTGCTCAAGTGAGTAATTAGTGGTACGGACGGAATTATACATAGATTCACATGTAAAGCTAGTCAGCTGGCCTTCCAAGATGCACACTGGGAAAGTTACTGCACCCTAATGGATGGCCATTTTCCACCTTCTGCCCAGTGAGCTCCTTGGAGGTAGCAGTGTTTTAAGGTGCAGTTTCTGTTGGAGGGTGAGATTTGTTGCCTGAAATGTTTGTTTTTGGGATGGGGGTAGGAGCCATCTATGCATATCCTGCTGCCCCTTTCATATGCAATGAAGTAACCCAACTAGGTCTCCTCCCAAATGTTATCTACAGGCAAGGGAGCGCTTGCGGGGGAAGGGACAGGCCTATATCAGCTTCCAGTGGAGCTCTGAGGGCAGTACACCCTCAATTATTCAGTGCAGAAGGAAATACCTTGCTGGCCACCATGTTTCGACTGTAAGTATGGGCATTGGTAATACTCGTGGGCTTTCCGTTGGGATCCTTGTGTAGCCTCTGCTAGGGCTGCGGAGTCCAATAGTACCTGTACTTGGGGCAGCATCTCCAGCTTTGTGCTGCCATGTTATCCAGCTGTTGGCATTGGCAGGCCACACCTTGTACTTTTCTTGTGGTTTCTGTATTGTGTGTTGGCGAGTTTGGGATCGGTGCAGGTGCAGCCTTTGCGTCTGGGCCTCGCTGTGTAATGAACAGGAGTTTTTGCTATTTGCTTATATGTTAATGTTTTAAAAGTTGTAAGAAATTTAGATATTACATTTTTCCTAATGCAAAGTAGGTATCTGGCCATGTTCACACATAGTGTAAATGGTTTTTTTCCCCCGCAGGCTTTTTTTTAATGTTTTCATATTTTTTTTGCTGTGTTATCTTTAATGTGTTTTCCCCTTTTTATTTATTGCTTTCTGGGGCAGATTTGAAGCAGCATTTTTAATGCTTTTTTTTTTTTTTTTTAAGCTTTACTTCTGCACTTGTTGTTTACTTGGATTTTTTTTCTTCAGGCTCCCCATAAAAGCTAGTATGGAGAAAATGCAGTTTAACAGCGTCTTTAGGCTATGTGCACACGTTGCGGATCCGCATTGTTTTTTGTGGTGCAGAAACGCTGCAGATCCTCAATTGATTTACAGTATAATGTAAATCAATGAGAAAAAAAAAAATCTGTGCGGAAACGCTGCGGATTAAATAAAGTAGCGTGTCACTACTTTTTTGCGGATCTGCAGTGTTTTTGTACCCATTCCATTATAGAAATCTGCAGGGGAAAAAAGTGCTGAAAATCCGCAGCAAAACCGCACAAAAGATGCTGCGGGTCCGCACAAAAAAAGCGACAAATCCGCAGCTGCGTTTTCGGCCAGGAGAGGCAGAATCCGCACCAGAAATTCTTATGGCTAATCCGCAACATGTGCACATAGCCTTAGACGCACAGTGGCATGGGGTTTTCATGATCTCACATCCATTTTACTTAGGCAGTATTTCCTTTCCATGTGAACTCGGGGGTCAGATTTTGTGGCCTTCCTGCTGGTAATCTCATTGATGACCACTGCAATTGGCTGCACACAGAATAATTAAGTGCATTCAGCTGAATGGTGCTTGTCCTTGTAAAACCATAAGTGACTTTAAAGGGAATCTGTCACCACATTTGCCCTATGTAAACTATTAATATGGACATATGATTATAGACTCGTATCAGATGCCTTGTTGTGGATAAATCCTCTTGGGGTATGTGCACACGTTACAGATTTCCTGCAGATCTGCAGCTTTTTTCCCCCGCACAAATGCTGCTGATCTGCAAGTAATTTACACTACAATGTAAATCAATGGCAAAAAAAAAAATGCTGTGCTAATGGTGCTGAAAAATCTGCACGGAAACGCGGAGATTCAAAAAAGGACCATGTCAATTCTTTGTGCAGATCTGCTGCGTTTCTGCACCCATTCCATAATAGAAATCTGCAGGGGTAAAAAAAGGAAGAAATCTGCACAAAAATCTGCAACGTGTGCACATACCAAAAAAAGGCGCAGATTCTGACCTGCGTTTTCTGCCAAGAAACGCATAATCTGCACAGACAATTCCACAGTCAACGTGTGCACATAGCCTTATCACTTTTATATAAATGTATAAATGACCTCTTCCCGGCTCTGAGCAGGACTGTCTGGAAGATAACTGCCCCCAGAGCTTGTTAGGGACATGAGGGAATTTCCAGTGTGAGAGAGAGTAACTAACACAGAAGAGGAGACATTAAATTGGTCTTCTTGCAAACAGATTTTTGCTTCTCTCTGAGCTCTGCTGTATTGCTACAATATTGCAGCCCTGTGGGATGGAAGCTGAGAGAGCCTGCAGATGTTAGTTATAGTCACACACAGCTCTGCAGTGAGAGCAGGGAGCGGCCATTATATAATCACACTGGTAACTGCCTTTCATGTAAAATGAGGTCATTTATATGAAGTGATAAAAGATGATTTTTCAGCAACAACACAGCTGATATGAGACGCACAGGTAGGACTTATCAGTAGCCTATATCCTGTATGGCCATATTAAAACCGTTGTCTAGTCAAAATCAAAATGCCTGCAGTTATGACTGCAGACTTATGAATCCCCCCCCCCCGCATTGTTTCCGCGCGGTATTTTCCGCAGCATGTGCACAGCGGATTTGGTTTTGCATAGGTTTACATGGTACTGTACACCGCATGGAAAGCTGCTGCGAATCCACAGCGTCAAATCGGCAACGTGTGCACAGACCCTTATAGATGACGCCGGGACACTAAGGCTTGGTTGGGTAGAATACATCTGTGTCACTTCTCTCACTTCCTTGTCACAGCATGGAGGAGAAAAGTATTGGTGTCATGCCTGCCGACCATGTGAGCACTGCTGAAGTGCGTATTCCCAAAAGAGCTGAATCACCAGTGTGGTATGTGGGCTGAGGAAGTCTCCTTGTCATGTGTGCATGCCGACCTTCCGGAGCATCCACTATGCCGCAGAGTGTATACATGGCATATGTCCTCAGCAACACGTGTGGATCCTTCCCTAAGGGGCATGACAAAAAGTGCCCAAAAGCGTATGCATCACCCATAGGCTTCTATGTATAAAAAAATAAAAATTAAAGTATGCTGACTAGTGTAACGTTTTATTCCCATCCGGATGACTTGGTGTGTAATTGTTTATACTATATAGAGAAAGGCAATACTGACTTATTAATCTGTCCAGAGAAAATGTATACCGCTATATATTTTATTAAGAAAAAAATCAAAACCGCCATAGATTCTAGATGCAGAAAAGCTAGACCAACATAATACACTTCATAGAGGGGCTATACTACAGTTTATTCTGTATAGAGGAAAGATATGCTGCCATATAATATGGAGTATGAAAAAGATATACTGAAATATGATGATCTGTAGAGAAAAAGCACGGTATACTGACTTATTGTTTTATACAGAAAAGGAAAAACCACAGCAATATAACCCTAGATACATATATATAAATTACCTAACAAGGCACAAAGTGACGCATAAGAAAGTGAATACATTTTTTTCTTTATTGAAACAATGTAACAATGTTTCCATAAAGGAAAAAAAATTGTATTCACTTTCTTATGCGTCAATTCGTGCCTTGTTAAATTTATATACGGTATGTATCTATGACTGAAGTGCTAATTAGCTGTCTACTTAACTTTGGATTATGGGATTAAGCGATATAACCCTATAGAAGAAAAAGGTGTATTGACATTTGATAGAGAAAAGGTATTCCAACATACAATATCTATATAGAATAAGGCTGTACCCATATATAATATAGAATAAGTCTATACCGACGTACAATGTTCAATATTGGAGGCGGCCATGATGTAATATGCCACGTAGGAGGCGGCCATGACGACGTGTAATATGCCATGTAGGAGGCGGCCATGATGACGTGTAATATGCCACGTAGGAGGCGGTCATTTACCGTAGATATGTTTGACATTAGTGTCAGAAAGATGAAAAACACGTGCAAAATAAAGGCACACTTCTAGGAATATTTCTTAATGCATATGGATGGGGATCATTTTCCCAAATAATCCCTTTTAATCAAGGATATATTACTGAGGTCACACACTAATCTCTGGGCAGCCCCTATAACTGTACATAAGTTACTCAAATCATGGTGGTGATCTAGAATCTTTGTATATTACCTTACAATAGGTAATACGATTAAATTAATACAATGGGTTTTGTAGAGGGAATGCTGTGGGGTATTTCTTGTAATCCAATCCTAAATGCAGAGTGTTGCATCTTTTCTGGGATTGAATTAGCTGTGTTTTGGGCTACACCGGCCTCCCCCTGCACAATGCACCTTACACAATGGCTTTCCATATGTATGGCTAGGTGAGATTACCACCTGCTGGTCTCCTGTCTCCCCTTTGGAATATTCAATGAACTGCCTGATGGAATTATAATCTAGGTACCTTGATGTCTTCCTCTGTCTCCTTGTAGTCTGGGGTTAACCTCTACCTGTCCAATAATTTTCACAAACCCTAAGCATTGCTTTACATGGTGGTTTGTGTTTTTGCAAAGCTGTGGTTCGTCGCAGCCCTTCTTCATTTTTGCTTTTGTTTTCCGCTCCCCCTTCTTCCCAGACCCATAACTTTTTATTTTTCCGTCAATATGGTGATCTGAGGGTTTGTTTTTTGTCGGACGAGTTGGACTTTTGAACGACACCATTGGTTTTACCATGTTGTGTACTCGAAAACAGGAAAAAAATTCTAATTGCGGTGAAATTGCAAAAAAGTGTAATTACACAACTGTTTTTGGATTTATTTTTTTTTTTAATCGTGTTCACCAAATGCTAAAACTGACCTGCCATTCTTCAGGTCCATTACAAGTTCGTAGATTACCTAACATCTATAGAATTTTTTTTTTTTTTTAAATTATTATTTAAATGGTGAAAAAAAATCCAAAGTTTGTTTAAAAGAAAAAAGTCACAATTTTCCGAGACCTGTAGCGTCTCTATTAGCGTCTGTCAATCAAAGATGGGGTGGAGATTGAAGGAAATCCACCAGGTGGGAAGGTGGATTGAAATGATTGGCCCCACCGTGATGCACTGAGCAGCGGGACTGTGTAACAGTGATTCTGTACTGACAGTCCCTTTAAATCTAAAGTCCCCCTAAACCTTATACAAATATCGGGTTCTTCTGAATTTGTGTTATGGGAGCCCTGGACAATTGATTGCCGGGTGAAATATTGATCTGTCATGTTCCATATCAACCCCCCCGTTGTATTGTATCCCAGAGATAAACCGTAACTAGTCACGTCTGGTGGCAGTGCCTCCATAGAGAACACATCAGCGCGGTTCAGACAAGCGTCCCTGTGTATGGGGGAGACAGCTGAACCATTGTTCGATTGACAGACGTCTAATGTGTATGGCGGTGTTTAGTCCTAATGTCCACTCATAAAATAGCCACACAACATTGGTTTTATAGAGATTTATTTAGTTTGTGATCTAAAATCCATTGCGGTCACCTGGTTGTGTAGCTGTGTGTAAAGATGCCCTTACAAGTGGTTGGCAAGGCGCTTGTCGGGCCTCTATGCCACTATTTACGTACCCTCATAGTTCATGCCTGGTAATTCAGCGTATCCAATCCTTCTCTGTGATGGATCTAATCTTTTGGGAGAAAGGAATTTATTTTTCTATACACTTAATGTGGCCAGCAGTATGCATATTGCAGACGTGGGTCTCCCGGCATCGGGAATCCTCACAGCGCACCATGCATGTGATGTGACTGCAGTGACTGCAGACTTGTAGTTTGACCACATAAACCCTTTAAAAAGGGTTCTTCCCCAAAAATCCCATACCCATAGAATAGGATATAACTTGCTGATCGCTGGGGAGTCTGACCTCCTGAGCCCCCAACAATCCCAAGATCAGAGGTTTGGAATCTGATCAAGTGGGTCTGTGCTTCTCTGTCCTGAATGGAACCACAATGCATAAGCGCGACCTTCTCATCCATTCATTGTCTATAGGACTGCGCAGTACAGTGCTCCTGGCAGTCCCATGGACTATAATTGAGCTCATGCGCCCCTCAGCTCCATTAGATGCATCTGCAGTGCTCAGTTGTTGGGCTTCCAAAGTCCCGGTCTGGATTAGCTGGGAGGCCCAGTGAGGATCATGTTCTGATAGGAGATAATTCGTTAATTTGGGAATTGCCCGTTAAGGGTCCTTTTATACAAGCTATGATTCATGAAATCTCATGAATTTCCATTAAAAACAGCAGGCAAAGAAGCCAGTTTACATGGAGAGATAGAAACCATCAATGACTGACATCAGCAGAAATGATGTGAAACATACGTTGGTGTTGGTCTGTGGCCGGGAAGCAGCATACGCACTGATGATTACTAGGGCATTTTACTTGGGGGAGCAGTGCAAGTGGTTTTTATGACCTGGAATGGTCCCCTGTGCAGACCCTCAGACAGTTGTTTAGACAACATGATTTTATGATCTTGGCAATATATAATGTATTCCTGCATCTGGTAATGTTTTAGTCCAGGTCCCCACAGTTTAGACATTCAGTCAATAGCTGTGGAGTCCAGAGTCCCTTGGAGGCTGTTTGCATTCATTGACATAGTAAGATATGCGCAAGTTTTTCTGCTTGGGTTTCACCTTTTGAATGGTAAAGGCCTGTGCTGCATGTGAATGCCCTCTGTGTATGTAGAAGTATAGAGGGGACACATCACTGAGTAGTGGGATTATACAGATGGCGTCCTGCGCCCTGAGTATAGCTTCTTTCCAGCCCGGTGCAGGGGCTTGCATGCTTGTCCAGTGTCTCCGTCCCCCTCCTCTGCTTTGCTGGTTGACCTCCTGAATGAGGAATGCCGACGCTCCACCGAATATTTGAGGAAGCACAATGTCAGCAATGGGTTTGGTGCTTTATAAAATGAGTCAGGATGTCTTCCAGCTCCATTAGGTCTTCACATTAGACTGTTTTCTAATGCTAGGATTCCTGGCCTTCTGACCACAGTATTGAATTTTTGGAAGACTAAAGGTACCTTCACACTAAACGACTTTGCAACGAGAACGACAACGATCCGTGACGTTGCAGCGTCCTGGATAGCGATATCGTTGTGTTTGACACGCAGCAGCGATCAGGATCCTGCTGTGATATCGCTGGTCGGAGCTAGAAGGCCAGAACTTTATTTGGTCGTCAGATCGGCGTGTATCGTTGTGTTTGACAGCAAAAGCAACGATCCCAGCAATGTTTTACAATGGTAACCAGGGTAAATATCGGGTTACTAAGCACAGGGCTGCGCTTAGTAACCCGATATTTACCCTGGTTACCATTGTAAAAGTAGAAAAAAAAAACACTACATACTCACCTTCTGATGTCTGTCGCGTCCCCCGGCGTTCGCTTCCCTGCACTGTCAGTGCCGGCCGTAAAGCAAAGCACAGCGGTGATGTCACCGCTCTGCTTTAGGGCCGGCGCTTACACAGTGCAGGGAAGCGGACGCCGGGGGACCCGACAGACACCGGAATGTAAGTATATAGTGTTTGTTTTTTTTTACATTTACACTGGTAACCAGGGTAAACATCGGGTTACTAAGCGCGGCCCTGCGCTTAGTAACCCGATGTTTACCCTGGTTACCCGGGGACTTCAGCATCGTTGGTCGCTGGAGAGCTGTCTGTGTGACAGCTCTCCAGCAACCACACAACGACGAAACAGCGACGCTGCAGCGATCGGCATCGTTGTCTATATCGCTGCAGCGTCGCTTAATGTGACGGTACCTTAAGGCTATGGCACACGTTGCGGATTTTGCTGCGGATGCGCAGCAGTTTTCCATGAGTTTACAGTACCATGTAAACCTATGGAAAACAAAATCCGCAGTGCACATGGTGCGGAAAAAAACGCGCGGAAACGTAGTTGTTTATTCCACAGCATGTCAATTCTTTGTGCGGATTCCGCTGTGGTTTACACCTGCTCCATAATAAGAATCCGCAGGTGTAAAACCGCACAAAATCCGCAGCATGTGCACATACCCTAATACTTTTCTATTTTCACGTTTTTTGTTTGTTTTGTGTAAACTTTCTAAAGCAACAGTAAGCCTAGTACTGAACAATGAAATGAAATGGAAGCTAGTGGTCCACTCATCTGTTCACCCCCTGGATTCTCTGACTACCGGACAGGCCGCTAAGAGGCAGGGCTAATATAGGGGCGGGGTCAGCGCCCGTACTTCTCATCTGGGGTTGTATGTGTTTGCCAATGTTGAAGATGACACTGTATATTCTGTATTTTTGCTGGTTATCTGACGCACTGTTGTTTGATTCCAGACCTTACGGGGGACCCTATGCAGCATCCCATGAGATGAGCAAAACCACACAGCCTATAGGAGGACCCCCTACTGCCCCTTCCCCTGGACTCCCACAGGTATGTGTCCCAGAATCGCTCTTCATCTCTCTAGTGCTTTCCTCTGCTGGGAAGGCTTCTGAATTAGAAAACCATGTTCCATCAGAAGGTATAGGTAGATGATGAAGCTGAAATTGTACCTAATAATAATGCCGAGGGTTAATGCATGCTTTCCCCCAACATAGATGGAAAATACAGACACTACTTTATGCAAAACTGCAATGTGTTGGATTCTTGTGTGTGAAATCCTTTTGTAATTTGATTTTTTTTTTTTTTTTACATTACCTTTCAGTCAGCATTCCCCTCTGCCCCCTCTGCCCCTGTGGTGTTTGGGCCTCCACAAACTCCACAAATGAATACACAGTCTCAGCCTCGACAAGTAAGTAGTGTCACAATTCCAGGGATAGGTCATCGGGGGGGGGGGGGGGGGGGGGGTGATTTTTTTGTTATTTTATCCATTGTTGAAAAGCTATTTTGATAGTGGCAGAGAAGGGGTTACAATCTTGTCAGCCATCCTTATTCTATACCCTTGTGTCAGTGCGGGAGCCTTGTATGGTGACATTGGTTATAATCACTTCTGTACACTAAGCGGCGGCTAATGGCAACCACCACAACAGCCTTTTGTTGTAGATGGAAACACTTATTGCTAATTTTGTGTTCTGGTGTCTGAAGTCTTCGATTAGGCTACTTTCACACATCAGCTTTTCAGTGTCAGGCTAAATCCGGCGAATGTTGGAAAAACTGGATCCAGCACAGATTGTGAAAAACTGATGCGACGGATCCGGCTAGCCTATCTAGATTATTGGATAAAAAAAAATTTGGAGCATGCTCAGTTTAAAAAAACCGGATCAGCCCGCTGGATCCGCCTTTTTCCGGAACAGACACCTTCCGGCTTCCATAGGCTTCCGTTGTAGCAAATAGCCGGATCCGGCGCTTCAGGCTTTTTCGCCGGAGACAAAAAACGTTGCTATGGACGTTTTTTCAATAAACTGGAAGCGGGAGATTTGCCGGATCCGGCGAAAACTGGATGAAACGCAATGTCATCCGGTGCAATCCGGCACTAATACAAGTCTATGGGGGAAAAACCAGATCCGGCGGCAACATTCGCCTGATCCTTTTTTTTTGAAAATTAGCCGGATTTAGCTTGACTGTGAAAACCTGATGTGTGAAAGCAGCCTTAGTGTTATATTCTAGGTTACCCGTTTTTCTGCCAAGTCTGCAGTCACCCTATATGGCTGCAGACTGGTGAATGTTGGCTGTGTGCGCCAGCACACTTGCCAGGATTCACTGATATTGCTGGTGAGAGCGGCTGGTCATGTGACCACCTGTGTGTGATTTGCATACATGCAGTCACGTGCTGCCGAGACGAGCTCACCTGTATTGATAGGCCAAACACATGAAATAAAAATGAAGGCAGACTGCTGATTTACATAGTGACTGCAGAAAGTGCTCAGAAGACCGGACAACCCCTTTAACATTCTCCTGAGTGTCTGGCATGTGCTTGTCTGAATGTCAGGGGGGTGACATGTAGCAGGTTTCATAATCTTTCCAAATTGGTTGGATAGACGCTCCAATGCCTCAGTGTGGCTGTCATGCTTCATTCTGTGCACAGTAGCTTTACATCCTTACTTGTATTTGATCGTATGATTGTTAGTTTTTTTTTCTTCCCAATGTGATTTGCACTGTTATTTACCTGTTCTATGTTTTTAATTGTTAAAGGGGTTGTCTGGCCTTAAGCTGCAAGTCTGTAGTCTCTCTGTGACTGCAGACTAATGAATCCTCACACTGCGCACTGTGAAGACTCTCCGATGCCCGCAGCGGGTGGGCACCTGGCCACACGGCCTACTACATGGGCGCAGCCTTGCTTAGTGCAAGTGTATTGAGCGAGGTCAGACAAGTCTAATCTTGAGTGTAGCTGGAATTATGCAAACCCCACACTTGGGGTCACATGCCCTCCAGGTACCGGAGAATCTTCCCAGCGCACTGTGCGTGCAGTGTGAGGATTCACAAGTCTGCAGTCGCTGGACAACCCCTTTTAAAGGTAATGTATCATAACATAATAAGAAAATGACCCGCTGATCAGCTCGGGTTTTCATGTTAAATGTATTCAAATCTATTAGGGAGATATATATTTATAATATTTTTTAATATTATGAGCTGTATTTAAAGGGATCCTGTGATGTCCGATTACACTATTACCCTGAAAATATAAAGTTATTCTGCGAGGTTAAGATATTTAGAAATGTGCCTGGCTGCAGCCCTGAAAGTGCAACACATGGGAGAAAATGAACTTTTTCTCCTGAGAGCTGTGGGCTTTGTCATGCCCCGGCACAGATTCACAGCCGACTGCAGTCCATCAGTACAGAGCCAGCTGTCAGTCAGTGCCGGGGTGTGGCTACAGCTGCCGCTCTATGCTGTAATGAACATTGACTGAAAGCCGGCAGCTCCCAGGTGGTCATTTTCTCTCGGGTGCCGCACACCGTAATGCTATTAACTAACGATGAGTGAACGTGCTCGGATAACGCGTTATCTGAGCATCTGGGCGTGCTCATATATTATGTTCCAGTCCCTGCAGCTGTATGATTTGTGGCTGTTAGACAGCAGCAACACACGTGGAGAGTCCCTAACAGCCGCAAATCATACAGCTGCAGGGACTGGAACATAATATATGAGCACGCCCAGATGCTCGGAAACCCGGTATCTACTATTATTAGCCCTTATATATTCAGGCCAATAGCGTTATTGGACCTGACTGGTTCCCATTAAAGAAAAAAAAATCTTGCAACTTTCATGCTGCTCATACTTCAGTTCTCCACATGTACATTAGCAGCAGTAGACTCTCAGACCCTGTATGTTTTGTTTTGAAGCAGTTGTCAAAAGGTGGAGGGGGCACGGTCAGCTGTGACATCACTTATTGTGATTGGTGCCGCCTGTGTTATCAGCTGGGTATAGAGCTGTTACTTGTCATTGTGGTCCTGTCTCTGATGATAATGAGGCTTCAGAAAACTTCCTAAAGAGACAGGAAGTTCGAGTCTGAAATAACCCTAGTAGCCAGTATGAAAATTGTAGTGTTTTTTTTTTCTCTTCTACTCTAGCTATACAGAATGTGATATGACGAAAAAACATTTAACATAAAAACACGTTTCAAATAATAATTTGTACTGAATCTTTTTTTAAAGGGTTGTTCCCATCCTATAGTGTGTTGCCACATTGCTGGGATATGTTTTATGGTTGGTGGGAGAATGAAGGAGAGCGAGCATTACACTTGTACTGCTATTCCTTCTTTCTCTCCGGTCCTGCGAGTCCTACCTCCAATCGTAAAGCGATACTATATCTGATAATGGGGATAGCGCTTTCATCTGGGTGCTGACATTCTCCAACCCTGTCCGCATGTGTTGTTCCTATGCTGCTTCCCCCTGGCCCTGTTACTTAGCTCTTCCGATCACCCCCTCATGTGTAGATTTTCACGTTTGTCTCCTTCACCCTCTGCTTCTTCCTTTTTTCCCCCGCTGCTGCTTCTAACAGGCAGGATTCAGATCTATTCAGGTAATGCCTTCATTTGTCTTGTACGACCTAATGCTGTTCCCAGTGAGGCAGAGCAGTGGATGCTGTCATTGATGCTGTCATTGATGCTGTCATTGATGCTGTCATTGATGCTGTCATTGATGCTGTCATTGATGCTGTCATTGATGCTGTCATTGATGCTGTCATTGATGCGATGCTCCCAGTATTGTGTATAATGGTGGACACTATCCTCACTTCTAAAACTTGGGGATTGTGTTTTTATTTCTTAACAGTTCACACAGTAGTACTAAATATCCATTGGTTTATTTTTCTAGCCCTGCATTGTCACTTTTAAGACATACTACATGGGCTATATTCACAGTTACTTGTTTTCTATACAGGATCTGCAACTGAGAATATCCATAAGTGCCATCTAATGCATGAGAATGGGCTGTTATTGGGAGCAGTGGTTTAAAGTGAACCTGACAGCGGATACATGCTGCCCAACCCACGGGCATCATGTATCCGACTGCGGCGGTATGATCCAGCAAAGTATGTTTGATTCAGAAACACTGCGGCATTTCAGAGAAAAACATTCTGTAAAAGTCGCCAGGGAACGAGCCTTCTAGTTCCCCTTAAAAGCATGTCTAGCCTTGCCACCATTTTTTTTTTTTTTTTAATTGCTCACTAATCTAAATGAGAACTTGTGTAGTAGCCTCCTGTGGTCTTCTACCTTTCCCCTATTTCTTTCTGACCTATGCATTTTTGGGGATCCTAATTGGAGTGTAAATCCAGAATCGGACTGCCAACAGTTTGTTACTATAGAGAACCCTAGGACTGTAAATGGCACACTGCAGTGTTCATGCCTGATGCCACTTCAAAGGCCATGTTCACACAACTAGGATGTGGTGCAGATTCCACACAGCAATGTTACAGGACAGTACAGATGAATAAGTTTTCAAAGTGCCATTCACATGTTGCAGAAAAAAAAATTGTGGATTTATTGCTGATTTGTGGCCATATCCACAGTAGAAATGCTCCTAAAAGCACGTTCAGGTGTTTGTGCACTTAAGTCTGAGATTGGATCACAATGCACGACCTGGCCATGGGTCTCCTTATCCGACGGTGACAGCTTCATGTATTTATGAGACTGTCCCTCTGGGCCGGAGCGCATCGGCCAGTACGTGCCTTGCGGCATGATTCCAGACTGATTTGCATTAATGTCTGAGCCCTAATACACGACCTCAGGGTGATATGTAGCCGGATTCCTCCTCTGGTTGCACCCAAGGCCATGGAGGCTGCAGCCTTATTCATTCTGGCTGGTAGGAAGAATCCGACAGTCCTCCCACACACGCTCTAATATGCAACCTTATTGTTTAGGAGATCGCCTTATGTTGAAATCTGAATGATTGAAAGTTACCTGATAAGTTTTTTTTGCCGTAGAACTATAGCCACGGAGGGTAAAAACCGCAGGCACTGATGTCAGTAAAGTGTTTTACATTTTTTTTTTTTCTTTAATTTTTTGTTTTAAAAGTTTAATTTCATATTAATTAATTGGTCTAGTCAGAAAGACACACGGACGCTGTGAAAATAAGCATAATAATTTCTATGTTCCTCCATTCTGCTGCTGTTGCCTTATTTCTTATGGTTTACTGCTCATTGCCAAGGGAGAATGACTACCACTGCTGTCTTGGAGCGGGGGCTGAATATGCGCAGCAGCAGTCTAAAAGTTTTTTTAAATTGAGTCAGTCTTCGTGCTAGCCTTTCATCCAGACCATCTCTCTCAAGCCCCCCTAATTTTGTATAGGATGCCCTCTATAGTATTTTAGGTGCCCACCCACTGTAAGGGCAAATGTTCTTGCCAGTGGTTCTCCTGAAGAGAACAGATGAGAACAACACTTTGAAGTATGTTTTCTACTTGTAACCTTTTGTATTTCCTCCATGCATCTAAAAAAGGCAAAAAATGGTCTTAATTAAAAATCTGGATGTTGGCAGTAAGTAGGGAAGAGAAGTACCGTATAAGCCCCCCCCCCCCCCCTCTAATTTTGTCACAAAAAAACTGGGAAAACTTAATGACTTGAGTATAAGCCTAGGGTGGGAAATGCAGCAGCTACTGGTGAATTTCGAAAATAAAAATAGATACCAATAAAAGTAAAATCAATTGAGACATCAGTAGGTTAAGTGTTTTTGACTATCCATATTGAATCAGGAGCCCCATATACTGCTCCATACTGTTCATTATGGCCCCATAAGATGCTCCATACAAAATACACCCCATACAATGCTCCATACAGTTTATGATGGGCTCCATAAGATGCTCCATATTAAAATATGCCCCATATAATGCTGCACAAATGTTGATTATGACCCCATAAGATGCTCCATAGACACATTTGCCCAGTATAATGCTCCACAAATGTGGATTATGACCCCATAAGATGTTCCATAGACACATTTGCCCAGTATAATGCTCCACAAATGTGGATTATGGCCCCATGAGATGCTCCATACAGATATTTGCCCCATATAATGCTGCACATGGCCCCATACAGATATTTGCCCCATAAGATGCTCCATAGAGATAATTGCCCCATATAATGCTGCACATGGCCCCATAAGATGCTCCATAAAGATATTTTCCCCATAAGATGCTGCACATGGCCCCATACAGATATTTGCCCCATATAATGCTGCACATGGCCCCATAAGATGCTCCATACAGATATTTGCCTCATATAACGCTGCACATGGCCCCATAAGATGCTCCATACAGACATTTGCCCCGTATGCTGTTGCTGCAATTAAAAAAAAAAAAAAAATGACACTCACCTCTCAGGCCCCCAGCACTTGCTATATTCACCTGCTCCCTGTTCCACCGCCAACCGCCGCTGTCTTCCCCGTCCTCTGCACTGATTTTCAGGCAGAGGGCGGCGCGCACACTAATCGCGTCATCGCGCCCTCTGACCTGAGCGTCACTGCAGAGGACGCGGAAGACGCAGTGGTGCCAACGGTGGATCGAGGGACAGGTGAATATAGCGCAGAGTTATATTCACCTGCTCCTGGCACGGTCCCTGCACGTCTGTTCCCTGGCGCCGACAGCTTCTTCCTGTAGTGAGCGGTCACATGGTACCGCTAATTACAGTAATGAATAAGCGGCTCCGCCCCTATGGGAGTGGAGTCGCGTCCATATTTATTACTGTAATGAGCGGTACCATGTGACCGCTCACTACAGGAAGACGCTGCCGGGAACCAGGGACCTGCAGGGACCGCGCCAGGAGCAGGTGAGTATTACACAGCTCCACTCTCCCTCCCCTGCCGACCCCTGGGTATGACTCGAGTATAAGCCGAGAGGGTTACTTTCAGCCCAAAAAAGTGGGCTGAAAATCTCGGCTTATACTCGAGTATATACGGTAAGTTTACTGTTGGGATCAGATTACCCAGGGTTTGTTGGTAGCCTGTAGCCATGGAGGCACGTAAGCCAGTATAGGAGCTGGAGACCAATAAGTCTGTATAAGGAAAACGTGCTTCTCTAAATTATAGATTTTTTTGGAATGTCAAATGTTCTAGATTATAACCAGTAAAGGACTCGTAAAAAAAAACAAACACTAGAGAAAATGCTATAAAAAACTACAGTATATGCAAAAATAATTTGATTAACAATCTAATATATAAAGCTGAATATATGTGTGTGTGTGTGTGTGTATGTCCGGGATTGGCATCTGCACCGTCGCAGCTACAGCCACAAAATTTTGCAGTCACACGTCTGGACCCCGAGAGCGTCATAGGCTATGTTGTGAGGTGAAATTTTAACCCCGCGTGTTCCAATTCACCAAACCATTTTGCCCCTATCTACATAATGGGGAAAAAGTGAAAGGAAAAGTGTTGGAGGCAAATTAACAGCTGCCAGATGTGAACAAGGGGGACTTAAGGAATGAGAGCGATGGCGCCAAAGAGTATATACCGTACAGTTGCTAAGGTGGGGCTCCGACATGGGATACTCGCCACACACGGGGATATGAACACACACACAAAATGCGCCACACACTACCACGTGCTTGAACACATATACCACCCTCAGCACACATTTCACCACACATACACCAACCTCGCCACATAAAAGTCGAAACACAAAAGTCACCACTCAAAACTCGCCACACGCGCAAAACTCGCCTCACACAAAACTTGCACATACTCGAAACGCACCACATATACAACTCGCCACGCGCAAAACTTGCTGCACATAACTTGCTACGCTAACCTGTCACATGCAACTCGACACACAAAAAGTTGCTACACGCATGTCGCCACATGCAACTCAACACACACAACTTGACACATGAAACTCGCCCTAAAACGCACACAAGTCTGGTACTACCCTTCAAAAATAAAAATCTGATTAATAAGCAGACAAACTACAAGAGCAACAAATGTACCATATAGGAAATACGGCAGCTGTCAGTCACATGACCTGTCTATTATGTGTATGTGTGAGCTAATATATACTGCCAGGGGGGAGGACTTCCTGTTGGCTGGGGATTTATCAGGCTGCCAATTTAGCTTACAAATACTGAGGTAAAAATACTGACCAAATAACGTGTGAACGAGGTCTAATACAGGTCCTTCTCAAAAAATTAGCATATAGTGTTAAATTTCATTATTTACCATAATGTAATGATTACAATTAAACTTTCATATATTATAGATTCATTATCCACCAACTGAAATTTGTCAGGTCTTTTATTGTTTTAATACTGATGATTTTGGCATACAACTCCTGATAACCCAAAAAACCTGTCTCAATAAATTAGCATATTTCACCCGACCAATCAAATAAAAGTGTTTTTTAATACCAAACAAAAAAACCATCAAATAATAATGTTCAGTTATGCACTCAATACTTGGTCGGGAATCCTTTGGCAGAAATGACTGCTTCAATGCGGCGTGGCATGGAGGCAATCAGCCTGTGACACTGCTGAGATGTTATGGAGGCCCAGGATGCTTCAATAGCGGCCTTAAGCTCATCCAGAGTGTTGGGTCTTGCGTCTCTCAACTTTCTCTTCACAATATCCCACAGATTCTCTATGGGGTTCAGGTCAGGAGAGTTGGCAGGCCAATTGAGCACAGTAATACCATGGTCAGTAAACAATTTACCAGTGGTTTTGGCACTGTGAGCAGGTGCCAGGTCGTGCTGAAAAATGAAATCTTCATCTCCATAAAGCATTTCAGCCGATGGAAGCATGAAGTGCTCCAAAATCTCCTGATAGCTAGCTGCATTGACCCTGCCCTTGATGAAACACAGTGGACCAACACCAGCAGCTGACATGGCACCCCACACCATCACTGACTGTGGGTACTTGACACTGGACTTCAGGCATTTTGGCATTTCCTTCTCCCCAGTCTTCCTCCAGACTCTGGCACCTTGATTTCCGAATGACATGCAAAATTTGCTTTCATCAGAAAAAAGTACTTGGGACCACTTAGCAACAGTCCAGTGCTGCTTCTCTGTAGCCCAGGTCAGGCGCTTCTGCCGCTGTTTATGGTTCAAAAGTGGCTTTACCTGGGGAATGCGGCACCTGTAGCCCATTTCCTGCACACGCCTGTGCACGGTGGCTCTGGATGTTTCCACACCAGACTCAGTCCACTGCTTCCTCAGGTTCCGGTCACCTCTTCTCGTTGTACAGCGTTTTCTGCCACATTGTTTCCTTCCAACAGACTTACCATTGAGGTGCCTTGATACAGCACTCTGGGAACAGCCTATTTGTTGAGAAATTTCTTTCTGGGTCTTACCCTCTTGCTTGAGGGTGTCAATGATGGCCTTCTTGACATCTGTCAGGTCGCTAGTCTTACCCATGATGGGGGTTTTGAGTAATGAACCAGGCAGGGAGTTTTTAAAAGCCTCAGGTATCTTTTGCATGTGTTTAGAGTTAATTAGTTGATTCAGAAGATTAGGGTAATAGGTCATTTAGAGAACCTTTTCTTGATATGCTAATTTATTGAGACAGGTTTTTTGGGTTATCAGGAGTTGTATGCCAAAATCATCAGTATTAAAACAATAAAAGACCTGACAAATTTCCGTTGGTGGATAATGAATCTATAATATATGAAAGTTTAATTGTAATCATTACATTATGGTAAATAATGAAATTTAACACTATATGCTAATTTTTTGAGAAGGACCTGTACAGGAGGAGATGACATACAGATATATACTATATACAGGGGAGATGACACACAGGTATATACTATATAAAGGAGAAGATGACACACAGGTACATACTATATACAGGGGAGATTACATACTAGGTATATACTATATAAAAAAAAGAGGAGATGACATACATGTATATACTATATAAAAGAGAAGATGACACATGGGTGTATACAGGAGGAGATGACATACAGGTATATACTATGTATAGGAGGAGATGAAATACAGGTATATACTATATACAGAAGAGATGACATACAGGTATATACTATAGGAGTTGACACATAGGTATATACAATATACAGGAGGAGATGACATACAGCAGGTATATACTATATACAGGGGAGATGACATACAGGTATATACTATATATAGGAGGAGATGACATACAGGTATATACTATATACAGGAGATGACATACAGGTGTATACTATATATAAGGGAGATGACACGTGTATACTGAGGGCAAAATGAGGAGTGAGGGAAAATAGTGGAGTGATCGGAAAATGACATGTGAGGTCGAAATGACAAGTGTTGGGGGGGAATGAGAGGAGTGAGGGAGAAAATGAGAGAAGTGAGGTGCTAAATGAGATGGGTGATGGGAAAATAAGAGAAGTGAGGTGCTATAACTAACCACATATATTTGCTATGCCCAGGCTCTTCAGCTAGTCCATTATAATCTGCCAAATTTTTAAAGAACAAAAAATGTTAAAAACACCCAATTAAAACCTGAAAAATGAAAATCAGTGTGGTCAATAGTATAAGGTAGCAAGAGACCATGAAAAATTAAATCAGTAATACATAAAAATGGAAGGTTTTAAAGTGTTTGCACAAAATCAGTCAGATACATAAAAATAATCAAGGGGCCATAAACCTACTTATAGTTAATATAGACAATAAGTTCATATAAAGGCCCTCCAAATGACACTCTGACCAGTCAGGATAATAAGTAGTAAGACCATAATTAATTTATTTTTACTCATAGAGGGCCATTAATTCCACAGCGCTTTACAAACATTAACGCTGTCCCCATTGGGCTTCACAATCTAGAATCCCTCTCAGTATGTCTTTGGAATGTGGGAAGAAACCCAGGAACCACGTGGAGAACATACAAACCCCTTGCAGATGTTGTCCTTGGTGGGATTTGAACCCAGGACCCCAGCGCTGCGAGGCTGCAATAGGACACACAATTTGCAATGAGGCCTGTACTGGGCAGTGTGGTCTTGCATATGCTGGCGAGTATTGGTGCTAATGCACATAGCACTTTAATTAGACGCTCTGGTAGGGTCCTTGTTGTATATTAACATCGTATTATACTGTCCTGTTAGAGCTTTATTGAAGGGTTTTATATGAATTGATTTTTTTTCATTTTAGCTATAAGTATGTTTATGGCCCTTAATTATTTTTGTTATTGATTTTGTGCAAGCACCTTAAAACCTTCCTTGTTTTTTGGCTCTTTTATTATTGATTTAATATTTAATTATCTCTTGCCATGTAATGATACACTATTGACCACACTGCCTTTCATTTTGGGGTGTTTTACTTGGGGTTTTTTAAGCCTCCCCTCTCCCCTCCACCCTTCCAAGTTTTCGTATGTTTATTTTTGCATATACCGTAGTTTTTTCTATAGCATTACTTTATTTTTTTGACAAGTTCACTATTGGTTATAATTAGTGATGAGTGAGTGCACTCGTTGCTCGGGTTTCCCAGAGCACGGTGACCTCCGAGTATTTGTTAGTGCTCGGAGATTTAGTTTTCATCGCTGCAGCTGAATGATTTACAGCTATTAGCGAGGCTGAGTACATGTGGGGGTTGCCTGGTTTCTAGGGAATCCCCACATGTAATCAAGCTGGCTAGTAGTCGCAAATCATCCAGCTGCTGCAAGGAAAACTAAATCTCGGAGCAGTCATAAATACTGAGACCACCCGAGCAACGAGTACACTCGCTCATCACTAGTTAAATTGCTTTTTGGGTAGCTGATTAATAATAATTTCTTGGTTATTTTAGCATGGGTCTTTGGATCCAGTATTTGTCATTAGTTTTCAGATATTTTAGATGTACTGTACAGAGCCCAGTGTACCGCCAATGGGTTACCACAGATGTATAGCTTCTATTTATTGCCTTTTTGCAGTTTATTTGTATTTTCTGATACATCTGTCTTACATAATGTAATGGCTGCTATTTTTTATTTTTTCCTTTTTACGGTGAATGTTTTCTGATCCTTCCACTCTTCATCCCTCAGCATTATTACCAGAGCAGGACACAACCTCCTAGCACCGCCACCAGGGTTCCATCTGGATCGACAGCTCGTGCAGTGCCTCCTACCCATGTGTACCCCGCTGGCTCCCAGGTGATGATGATACCCTCACAGTTATCCTATACCTCCCAAGGCTACTATATTCAAGGACAGGTTAGTCCACTGCTTTTAATCCTGATACTTGGCAGTGTCCCTTTATTGCCATCATAGGCTTAATATTCCTAAATCACTTGAGTTTGATGCATATTTCTTTTATAGGGTCGTTCCTATGTGATGCCCACACAACAGTACCCTGTGCAACCAGGCGCCCCTGGCTTCTTTCCAAGTGCCAGCCCCACAGAGTATGGCACCTACGGTAAGGGATTTATTGGACCTTCAAATAGAGACCTGAAAACAAAGGTTATGAATTTTTTTTTTCTTTACTAAATCAACATTCAACTTATTTTGAGCACACCCCTGCTTTTCAGTACACTCTTAAGGTGCTGCCTCCCCCTCCTTACAGACCTTAGATGACTGTCCGCCAAACTTTGGCTGATCGGTTGGCCGGCAGCTCTCCCCCAATTGTCCCATACACATGAGCGCTGCTGTGGCAGAGTGCACCAGAGTTGTCGATGAGCGACCTGCTGGCATACATCTCCGGCAGAGTCCTATCTCTTAAAGAACAAAAGGATAGACGGTCTAAAATCGGACAAGCGGGGTCCCCGCCTGATGGGGCTCCCCTTACTCATTAGACCGTCTGACATTGCCATATTTTTTTTTTTATACTTCTCACTTGCTGCAGTAGTCTCCATGGGAGACTAGAAACTGCAATAACCTGATCGCCTCTGCTACACACAGGCCATGATCAGATCGCCTGTTTGTAGCAGAAATGTTCACTTGCTACGAGTGTTGACCGCTGGGCGGCGTTGATAGCAATCAGGCACTGACAACCACCGGGGTCTCCTGCAGATGCTGGGTTGTCATGTCAACCCATCGGCAACCTGCGGTCATGTGACATGGGCGGGATTAGTGACACGCTTCCTGCATGATCACATTAAATGCCGCAGTCAGATTTACAGCGGTATTTACCGAGTTAACAACTGCGCGTGGATTGCAATTCTACGCCTGGCTGTTAAATGCACACGTCCGCAGGCATGTGCTGGGAAAGATGCGGGCTCAGCGCCTGAGCCCACATCAAAGGGAGGGACTCGACATGTGCAGTACATGTGCGGCGCATGTCGTTAAAGGGAATACTTTTTTGACTCTCCTAGAGTAGTTTGAATAGGAGGAGTGCTTGCCAAACTGCATCCAGAACTTGTGCATTAAATTAATAAGATCTTTTGTCAGATGCGTCTCCTGTAGCGCTACTAATGCCGGGTTAATCGTTTTGACATATTCAAATATTACTTGTCTTTCGGTATTGTCCCTCAAGCCTCTTGTATTCCGATATATAAAATTAACTGTTACATTTATTCACTACTTTAGTAAGTGGGTGTAACTATACACTATGTTCCAAATTATTATGCAAATGACATTTTTATCGGATTTTCCTAAATGGTCGGTGCAAATGAGTCAGTCTAATAAGTCATCACCCGTTAGAGTATGCATCGAATTTTATTGAAGAAACCTCCCAATGGTAACAGTATAATCAACAAAATGAATAAAAACTCAAAATGCACTGTTCCAAATTATTAGGCACAGTAGAATTTCTAAACATTAGATATGATTTAAAGAACAGAAAACGCTCATTTGTTGAATTTGCAGCACTGGCAGGTCACATACACTGAACAAAAAAGCTATTTAACTCTAAAACATCCTAAGATGCCAAGTTACATGTTAACATAGGAACCCTTCTTTGATATCACCTTCACAATTCTTGCATCCTTTGAACTTGTGAGTTTTTGGAGAGTTTCTGCTTGTATTTCTTTGCATGAAGTCAGAATAGCCTCCCAGAGCTGCTGTTTTGATGTGAACTGCTTCCCACCCTCATAGATCCTTTGCTTGATGATACTCCAAAGGTTCTCTATAGGGTTGAGGTCAGGGGAAGATGGTGGCCACACCATGAGTTTATCTCCATTTATGCCCATAGCAGCCAATGACTCAGAGGTATTCTTTGCTGCACGAGATGGTGCATTGTCATGCATGAAGATGATTTTGCTCCTGAAGGCACATTTCTGCTTTTTATACCATGGAGGAAAGTTGTCAGTCAGAAACTCTATATACTTTGCAGAGGTCATTTTCACACCTTCAGGAACCTTAAAGGGCCCCACCAGCTGTTTCTCCCTGATTCCGGCCCAAAACATGACTCCTCCACCTCCTTGCTGTTGTTGCAGCTTTGTTGGGACATGGTGGTCATCCACCAACCATCCACTACTCCATCCATTTGGACCATCCAGGGTTGCTCAACACTTATCAGTAAACAAGAATGTTTGGAAATTAGTCTTCATGTATGTGTGGGCCCAAAGCAACCATTTCTGCTTGTGAACACTGTTTAAGGGTGGCCGAATAGTAGGTTTATGCACCACAGCAAGCCTTTGAAGGAGCCTACACCTTAAGGTTCGAGGGACTCCAGAGGCACCAGCAGCTTCAAATATCTGTTTGCTGCTTTGTAATGGCTTTTTAGCAGCTGCTCTCTTAATCCGATGAACTTGCCTGGCAGAAATCTTCCTCATTATGCCTTTATCAGCACAAACACATCTGTGCTCAGATACAGCCACAAATCTCTTAACAGTACGATGATCACGCTTAAGTTTTCAGGAAAATTTCTAATGTTTTCCTCCCTTCACCAAGGCATTGCACTATTTGATGCTTTTCAGCAGCAGAGAGATCCTTTTTCTTTCCCATGTTACTTGAAAACTGTGACCTGCTTAATAATGTGGAACATCATTTTTAAGTAGTTTTCCTTTAATTAGAATCGCCTGGTAAACGAATTATCCCATGTGTTTAAGATTGATTTCAGTGATCCATTGAGCCCTGAGACACAATGCCATCCACGAGTTTATTTGAAAAACAAAACCATTAAATCTTTATCACACTTAAATCCAATTTGCATAATAATTTGGAACACCGTGTACTTGTCAGTGCTACCCATTCCAGATATTTTACCCACCATATAATCCAGACTTCCGGAGGTTTGCATAATAGATAGGTTTTCCCACCCAACACCCCCTCTCTTCCCTCCCCCAAACAGTATGAACCTCCCCTTACCAGTAAGGGATGGGGCCTAAATCCGCTCACAACCATTCGGTGCATGCTTCGCAATGAAAAGGAAAAAAAAAACGCACAGATCAAAATATTCTGTATCAATTGTCTCCTACATAGAGCCTGCCACACTAAAGATAAACCATATAGCTTCCATATATGCGTCATTAACCAGCACACCGTATTGCGTGCAACTTCCACATTGAACCTGTCGGGGAGAGCGTATGTGACAGACTTCAATCAGATTAGTCACCAAACCACCAATGCGCTGAAGGATTTAAATAATTTCAGCCCCGTTTTAGCTCGCAGAGCCTCCTGTTGGACCTTCCGTGAGAGTCTGGCCATCTCAGAGTGTTTTTAGGGCATTTAAAGAAAAAAAAGTGGAATCGCTATTTCACTGGATAAATCATGGAATATTGCAGCCTGAGTGTCCTCATTCTTTAACCCCTTTCCCCCAAAGTCTTCCTGACCAGGCCAATTTTTACAGTTCTGACCAATGTCACGTCAATAGAACAGTTCACTGGATCCCGGTGATTCTGACATTGTTTTCTCGTGACATATTGTACTTCATGATGGTGGTAAACCGTCTTTGATATGACTTGCATTTATTTGTGGAAAAAAATGGAAATTTGGTGAGCATTTTGAAAATTTCACAATTTTCCAACTTTTAATTTTTATGCCCTTAAAGCATATCGCACAAAATAGTTAATAAATATTTCCCACATGTCTAATTTACATCAGCACAGTTTATGAAACATAATTTTTTTTTTGTTAGAAAGTTATAACTGTTAAAAGTTAACCAGCGATTTCTTATTTTTAAAACCAAATTTGGAAAACCATTTTTTTAGGGACTACCTCACATTTATTAAAGTCACTTTGAAGGGCCTATATGACAGAAAATACCCAAAAGT
Source organism: Ranitomeya variabilis (assembly GCF_051348905.1). Lineage (NCBI taxonomy): Eukaryota > Metazoa > Chordata > Amphibia > Anura > Dendrobatidae > Ranitomeya > Ranitomeya variabilis. The sequence goes on along the minus strand of NC_135233.1, from coordinate 839,361,176 downwards.
GACACCATTCTAAAAACTGCACCCCTCAAGGTGCTCAAAACCACATTCAAGAAGCTTATTAACACTTTAGGTGCTTCACAGGAATTTTGAAATGTGGAAGGAAAAAATAAACATTTACTTTTCTTCCACAAAAATTTTCTTTTAGATCTAATTTTTTTTACTTTCACAAGTGTAAAAGGAGAAAATGGACCATATAATTTGTTGTGCGATTTCTCCTGAGTGCGCATATACCCAATATGTGGAGGCAAACTACTGTTTGGGCTCAGAAGGGAAGGCGCGTCAGTTGACTTTTTGAATTTAAAATTTGCTGGCATAATTAGCGGATGCCATGTCACGTTTGGAGAGCCCCTGATGTGCCCAAACAGTGGAAACCCCCAAGTGACACCACTTTGGAAACTAGACCCCTTAGGGAACTTGTCTAGATGTATATTGAGCACCTTGAACCCACAGGTGCTTCACATAAGTTTATAACGTAGAGCCGTGAAAATAAAACAAATCACATTTTTCCCGAGACAAATCTGTTTTAGCTCCAAATTTAGCATTTTCATAAGGGTAAAAGGAGAAAATGCTCCATACAGTTTGATGTGCAGTTATTTGTTGTATAATTATTTTTGGATCGCTTTATTCTGAGAGCTATAACTTTTTTTATATTTCTGCTGATGGAGCTGTGTGACGGCTTGTTTTTTTGCGGGACAAGATGCCGTTTTCAGCGGTACCATTTTTATTTACGTTCATCTTTTTGATCGCGTTTTATTGCACTTTTTGTTCGGCAGTGTGATAAATCATTTTTTGCCTCGCGGTCTTCACTAAAGGGGTTAACTAGTGGGACCATTTTATAGAGTGGGTCGTTACGGACGCAGCAATGCCAAATGTGTATTTTTTTTTATGTATTTATTGGAAGAACTTTTGTTTGGGGATTTTTAAAAAGTATTGTTACTTTATAATTTTTTTTACTTGGTGTCAGGTTGCTGCAGAGTATCACATCAGCATCTGACAGGCAGGGAAGGAAGCCTGTCAGCGCCGTATCTCTGCAGGCGCTCACAAGCCACCTTCCCTGAAGGACCCCACGGCCATCTTGCGCCTGGGGCTCTCCATGGAGAGCATCAGGACTCACGATCGCATCGTGTTGTTCTGATGGAGCACTCAGGGAGCCCCCTCCTTCTGTGCGATCTCATCGATGTCTCTGCTACTATTGACAGCAGCATCAGAAGGGTTAAACATCTGCGATTGGTGCTCACACCAATCGTATGTGTTGCTGCAGGGTGTCAGCTCTCAGATAGAGCTGACACCCGAACCTGATCGTTGCAGCGCTCAGCGTGGGGCCGTGCGATTGGTGCGCCATACCTTATACTGTGGTTTGCGGCAACGCAGTTCCCTCAGAGCAGTACTAGTACGGCTCATGTCAGAAAGGGGTTAATGTCTGTGTACATGGATCTTCTGTGCTTGACTTCCACAGAGAAGTCTGGGGGTAAAAAGGATACTCTCTGCCCTTCAAGTTATGTCGTGTTTCTCCCATGCCTTCCTCAATATATCCCATTTTTTTAAATAAAGGAAGCTAATCAGATAGGCCTAGGAGGTCTGCCCACTGGGCCGGGTCTCTTGGGAACCCTGTAGGCCATTTACATTGCAAACAGAGGAGTGAGGATGACTTTGCCAAAAGTACTTAGCAGCCACTTTTCAGAAAAGTTATTGGGTCTCTCCCTTCCACCTTTTCAGGGACAACCACCAGCCTGATATTGTTAAACCTCAGGCTACTTTCCAGGTAATCAGCCTTGGCCATTAAAGCGGCAACTGCTTGCTTGTGACACTAAAGGTCTCTGGACAGTGGGGAAGGCGTCCTCCAGCTCACTGACTCTCCCTTCCACAGCAATTTTGCGCTCTACCATTTTTTGGTACATCATGTTGGATTGTCAGAATAGTCTACTGAATATAACCTACCTGGCCTGTTAGCTTGGCCAGTGTTTAACAATGTTCAAAACATCCATTAGAGATGGGGGTTACCCTAAGAGTTTTTAACCAAGGGTGCTCTCTGCGTGCTTGGAAATCAGCGTTACATTTTTGTAAATCTTGATGCTGTGCCACGAGGGACCTTCTCCTTCTAAGGATCTGAGCTTTTAGTTGAGATGAATCTGTGCTGCACTTTATGTACATACTCAGTAGAGAGGCAGTGCTGGGGAGTTGTAGTTGAGATGAATCTGTGCTGCACTTTATGTACATGCTCAGTAAAGGCAGTGCTGGGGAGTTGTAATTTAGATGAATCTGTGCTGCACTTTATGTACATGCTCAGTAGTGAGGCAGTGCTGTGGAGTTGTAGTTGAGATGAATCTGTGCTGCACTTTATGTACATGCTCAGTAGTGAGGCAGTGCTGTGGAGTTGTAATTTAGATTAATCTGTGCTGCACTTTATGTACATGCTCAGTAGTGAGGCAGTGCTGTGGAGTTGTAGTTGAGATGAAGCTGTGCTGCACTTTATGTACATGCTCAGTAGTGAGGCAGTGCTGTGGAGTTGTAATTTAGATTAATCTGTGCTGCACTTTATGTACATGCTCAGTAGTGAGGCAGTGCTGTGGAGTTGTAGTTGAGATGAATCTGTGCTGCATTTTATGTACAAGCTCAGTAGTGAGGCAGTGCTGTGGAGTTGTAATTTAGATTAATCTGTGCTGCACTTTATGTACATGCTCAGTAGTGAGGCAGTGCTGTGGAGTTGTAGTTGAGATGAAGCTGTGCTGCACTTTATGTACATGCTCAGTAGTGAGGCAGCGCTGTGGAGTTGTAGTTGAGATGAATCTGTGCTGCACTTTATGTACATTCTCAGTAGTGAGGCAGTGCTGTGGAGTTGTAATTTAGATGAATCTGTGCTGCACTTTATGTACATGCTCAGTAGTGAGGCAGTGCTGGGGAGTTGTAGTTGAGATGAATCTGTGCTGCACTTTATGTACATGCTCAGTAGAGGCAGCAGTGCAGGGAGAGTCTGAGGTTTGGCTTACAGACTCCACACAACTGTTAGCCGACTAATCTGAATTGTAATAGTGTGCAGAAAGCATTAAAACCGTGTTGGGAATAGGAGAAGTCAGGACGATCAGTGAGTGTATTAACACATGTACAGTCTACAACATGTCTAAGGGGCTAAGAAATGACATTTATGGAGGGAATGAATATTCCTTTAGACGATCATTTTCTCATTCCCTCACTGTGCAGCACTACCTGAGCTTGTTTTAATCTGACATCCAATATCTATAATATAACGCTGGGAGCGTCACTCTGTCCGAAGCCTTTATAGACTGCGCAAGCGCAAGCGCCGGCGCAGTCTGGACCCCACAGAGTGACGCTCCCAGGAGATCGCGGTATGCGTAAGCACTGAACGCACACCGCGATCTCCAACGGAGAAGCGGGGACGAGCCACGGAGCCAGGAGGGTGAGTATATTTACCTGTCCTCCGTTCCACCGCTGCGCGCGAGCCTCCGTCCTCCACATCCTCTGCCTGAGACGTTCAGTTCAGAGGGCACGATGACGCGCTTAATGCGCGCCGCCCTCTGACTGAACAGTCACAGCCAGAGGACAGGACCCGGAAGACAGACCGGCGCGCAGCAGTGGAACGGGAGGACAGGTAAATATAGCAAGTGCCGGGGGCCTGAGCTAGCGGCGACCCCGGCACCTGACCCCCACAGCGCGCCGGTGTCCCCGCCTGCTCAGGCCCCCAGCACAGCCACGCACAGCCGCCCGCAGTCAGCAGAGCCACGCACAGCCGCCCGCAGTCAGCAGAGCCACGCACAGCCCCCCCGCAGTCAGCAGAGCCACGCACAGCCGCCCGCACTCAGCAGAGCCACGCACAGCCGCCCGCACTCAGCAGAGCCACGCACAGCCGCCCGCACTCAGCAGAGCCACGCACAGCCGCCCGCACTCAGCAGAGCCACGCACAGCCGCCCGCACTCAGCAGAGCCACGCACAGCCGCCCGCACTCAGCAGAGCCACGCACAGCCGCCCGCACTCAGCAGAGCCACGCACAGCCGCCCGCACTCAGCAGAGCCACGCACAGCCGCCCGCACTCAGCAGAGCCACGCACAGCCGCCCGCACTCAGCAGAGCCACGCACAGCCGCCCGCACTCAGCAGAGCCACGCACAGCCGCCCGCACTCAGCAGAGCCACGCACAGCCGCCCGCACTCAGCAGAGCCACGCACAGCCGCCCGCACTCAGCAGAGCCACGCACAGCCGCCCGCACTCAGCAGAGCCACGCACAGCCGCCCGCACTCAGCAGAGCCACGCACAGCCGCCCGCACTCAGCAGAGCCACGCACAGCCGCCCGCACTCAGCAGAGCCACGCACAGCCGCCCGCACTCAGCAGAGCCACGCACAGCCGCCCGCACTCAGCAGAGCCACGCACAGCCGCCCGCACTCAGCAGAGCCACGCACAGCCGCCCGCACTCAGCAGAGCCACGCACAGCCGCCCGCACTCAGCAGAGCCACGCACAGCCGCCCGCACTCAGCAGAGCCACGCACAGCCGCCCGCACTCAGCAGAGCCACGCACAGCCGCCCGCACTCAGCAGAGCCACGCACAGCCGCCCGCACTCAGCAGAGCCACGCACAGCCGCCCGCACTCAGCAGAGCCACGCACAGCCGCCCGCACTCAGCAGAGCCACGCACAGCCGCCCGCACTCAGCAGAGCCACGCACAGCCGCCCGCACTCAGCAGAGCCACGCACAGCCGCCCGCACTCAGCAGAGCCACGCACAGCCGCCCGCACTCAGCAGAGCCACGCACAGCCGCCCGCACTCAGCAGAGCCACGCACAGCCGCCCGCACTCAGCAGAGCCACGCACAGCCGCCCGCACTCAGCAGAGCCACGCACAGCCGCCCGCACTCAGCAGAGCCACGCACAGCCGCCCGCACTCAGCAGAGCCACGCACAGCCGCCCGCACTCAGCAGAGCCACGCACAGCCGCCCGCACTCAGCAGAGCCACGCACAGCCGCCCGCACTCAGCAGAGCCACGCACAGCCGCCCGCACTCAGCAGAGCCACGCACAGCCGCCCGCACTCAGCAGAGCCACGCACAGCCGCCCGCACTCAGCAGAGCCACGCACAGCCGCCCGCACTCAGCAGAGCCACGCACAGCCGCCCGCACTCAGCAGAGCCACGCACAGCCGCCCGCACTCAGCAGAGCCACGCACAGCCGCCCGCACTCAGCAGAGCCACGCACAGCCGCCCGCACTCAGCAGAGCCACGCACAGCCGCCCGCACTCAGCAGAGCCACGCACAGCCGCCCGCACTCAGCAGAGCCACGCACAGCCGCCCGCACTCAGCAGAGCCACGCACAGCCGCCCGCACTCAGCAGAGCCACGCACAGCCGCCCGCACTCAGCAGAGCCACGCACAGCCGCCCGCACTCAGCAGAGCCACGCACAGCCGCCCGCACTCAGCAGAGCCACGCACAGCCGCCCGCACTCAGCAGAGCCACGCACAGCCGCCCGCACTCAGCAGAGCCACGCACAGCCGCCCGCACTCAGCAGAGCCACGCACAGCCGCCCGCACTCAGCAGAGCCACGCACAGCCGCCCGCACTCAGCAGAGCCACGCACAGCCGCCCGCACTCAGCAGAGCCACGCACAGCCGCCCGCACTCAGCAGAGCCACGCACAGCCGCCCGCACTCAGCAGAGCCACGCACAGCCGCCCGCACTCAGCAGAGCCACGCACAGCCGCCCGCACTCAGCAGAGCCACGCACAGCCGCCCGCACTCAGCAGAGCCACGCACAGCCGCCCGCACTCAGCAGAGCCACGCACAGCCGCCCGCACTCAGCAGAGCCACGCACAGCCGCCCGCACTCAGCAGAGCCACGCACAGCCGCCCGCACTCAGCAGAGCCACGCACAGCCGCCCGCACTCAGCAGAGCCACGCACAGCCGCCCGCACTCAGCAGAGCCACGCACAGCCGCCCGCACTCAGCAGAGCCACGCACAGCCGCCCGCACTCAGCACAGCCGCCCGCACTCAGCACAGCCGCCCGCACTCAGCACAGCCGCCCGCACTCAGCACAGCCGCCCGCACTCAGCACAGCCGCCCGCACTCAGCACAGCCGCCCGCACTCAGCACAGCCGCACTCGGGCAGTAGAGCCGGAGAGAGAAAGATGGGAGCAACATATGGCAGAATGGAAACAGGAACAGGCAGAATGGGGGCGCGGGATGGGAGCAGCACATGACAGAATGATTGCGCACGATGGGAGCAGCACATGACAGGATGGGGGTGCAGGATGGGAGCAGCACATGACAGGATGGGAGCAGCACATGACAGAATGGGGGCACACACATGACAGGATGGGGGTGTAGGATGGAGCAGCTTATGACAGGATGGGGGCGCAGGATGGGAGCACATGACAGGATGGGGACGAAGGATTGAGCAGCACATGACAGGATGGGGGCGCAGGATGGAGGAGCACATGACAGGATGGGGACGCAGGATGGAGCAGCACATGACAGGATGGTGACCATATACCAATATAAATGCTCGCCACCCGGGCGTAGAACGGGTTCAATAGCTAGTTTTACTATAATAGTTTAGGTCTTTTTTTGCCTTGGAGTTAATATCCTCTCCTTTTCCTAATGAGTGCACGTCTCCCAGCTTCCTACTTTAGTGATGGTGCTTTTGCTCCTGAAGATTGACAGTTCGTCCAAGTGGTGAGATCTTGTCTCTAGTGTGAGCTGTGCTCCTTACCTAGGTAACCAGCTACTCAGACTGCAGGGTGGTCGGTAACCTAGGAAATCAGCTGCACCCTATAGTATTAAAAATCCTCCCTTCCTTGAACAGATAATTTAGAATTGAAGTTAAATTGCAAACTTGTTTTTAAAAGCACTTTAATTTTAACCATTCAAGAACACAAGATAACTCCTAAGTTTGTTTGGTGGCCACCCATTCTGTGTGGTAAGTGCTTTTCCCCTGCGATCTCTCCAGCTGCTTTCTGCACCTCCCCCATTCATGATGTTTATATGGTTGAGCCTTGACTATATTTAGTTCAGTGAGTCTGGGATGTAGAAGGAAAGCTTGGTGTTTCGGGGGAGCGATACACACCTACAGGGACAATTTGCAGATGGGCTTTTTAGGACCTGTCTTTATTGCTATTTGTGGGATTACACCTGATATCTAAAGTACTCGTGAGATTATTGTTCACCTTAATTTTTTTTCCTTCCAATTCCTTTTTTTCTAGCTGGAGCATATTACCCGGCCCAGCAGCAGTTTCCTCCTGGGGTACCAGGAACCCAAGTAATGATAAACCAACAGCAAGCGATTCCCCCAAAAAGAGAACGGAAGACGGTGAGTGTGAAGGGTCTCTGAGCTTTATGGGCAAACACTTTTTTCTTGCTGATGCTACTTTTTAATGTACATGGGCACATCATGGCAGAGCTGTGTATGTTATATATTTTGCAACCCCTGCTAAGTAAGCTTAGTTCTCCAGAAGCCCTATAGTAAGCGAAAGTCTTACTTCGAAATTTGTGATTATACACTTTAGATGAACATCCGTGAACCCACCAATATGGATGGGGGCATCCAGGCTCCCCCCTTCCCCCCAGCTTTCTCATAGAGACCACAGGGGGTGCTCAGTCAGCTTGAGGATTCAAATGCATGAGGTGGTGGCTAGCAACCAAACTGTTTGGGGTGCTTGTGTCCCATTTACAGTTTTTATGGATGAGTTATTCGGGTGTTGATGAGCTGGATATGGTTTAAACAATATATGAATTAATTAGCTAATAACCCATTAGTCAGGTGATTTATATTATAGAGAAAATGACTACTGTATTTTTCGGACTATAAGACACGCCCCAAATTTTCAGAAGGAAGATAGGGAAAAAAATTAACGTGTCAAATGGGGTTCCGTCTTACGGTCTGAATTCAGCTTAAGGGGGTGGGATCGGCAGCGCTGGTGGAGCTGGCGTCACAGGAGGTGTTTGGTCCGGCGATGATCTGACTCCCATCGTAGTCTTGGTCGGTGGTGCAGGGGCCCCGTCAACATTTTGGGGAAGCCCGGAGCCCCCGCAGTTCCATTGCTGCAGTGCGGTGGCCTCTGAGAAAATGGCTGCCATGCTGTACATTGCGCCGCCTCTGGCGGCCATTTTTTCCGAAGGCCACTGCATTGCAGCAATGGAAGTGTGGGGGCACAGGGCTTCCAAAAAATGTTGGCAGAGCCCCTGCACCACTGAGCACCACTAAACCTGCACCAGCCTGGGATGGGAATCAGATCGTTGCCCTGCAACGTCGGACCACCGAACACCCCCTCTTCCCAGCCCAGGGCCTGCAGAATTGTCCAACTCCTGCTGCCGCCACACTCCTGGTTAGTACATTCCGGCTATAAGATGCATCCCCCTTTTCTCACAAAGTTTTTTTGGGAAAAAGGTACGTCTTTTATAGTCCGAAAAATACGGTACATTATTTCTGCGCTGAAGGTTGCATAACAGCAGAATCCCTAATGTATTGCTTCTCCAACCTGGGGTTCTCTACAAGAAGGCACACTTGTCCTGCTCATGCCTGGTACGGGGATTGATAATGCAATCAACAGATCTTGGCCAGAACTTAAAAAATAGGCTAAAGGTACTTTCACACGAAACGACTTTGTAACGATATCGCTAGCGATCCGTGACGTTGCAGCGTCCTCGCTAGCGATATCGTTTCGTTTGACACGCAGCAGCGATCAGGATCCTGCTGTGATGTCGCTGAATAAAGTCCAGAACTTTATTTGGTCGTCCGATCGCCGTGTATCGTTGTGTTTGAAAGCAAAAGCAACGATACCAGCGATATTTTACACTGGTAACCAGGGTAAACATCGGGTTACCAAGCGCAGGGCCGCGCTTAGTAACCCGATGTTTACCCTGGTTACCAGCGTAAAAGTAAAAAAAACAAACAGTACATGCTCACCTGCGCGTCCCCCAGCGTCCGCTTCCTGACACTGACTGAGCCCGGCCCGAAAGTGAAAGCACGGCGGTGACGTCACCGCTGTGCTGTTAGGGCCGGAGCTCAGTCAGTGTCAGGAAGCGGACGCTGGGGGACGCGCAGGTGAGCATGTACTGTTTGTTTTTTTTTTACTTTTACGCTGGTAACCAGGGTAAACATCGGGTTACTAAGCGCGGCCCTGCGCTTAGCAACCCGATGTTTACCCTGGTTACCCGGGGACCTCGGCATCGTTGGTCGCTGGAGAGCGGTCTGTGTGACAGCTCCCCAGCGATCAAACAGCGACGCTGCAGCGATCGGCATCGTTGTCGCTATCGCTGCAGCGTCGCTTCGTGTGAAGGTACCTTAATTTTACTCTGATGTACGAATTGTAATGAAACCAGGGTGAAAAATATATTTTTCAGTATATGAGGCACATTGTCCAATTTAAGCATTACTATGACCTGAAAAAAAAAAAGGTTTTCCCACTATCCATGATTGGTAATAAATGTATGATGGGCAAAACCATTTAAAGGGGCTATTTCCATCTGAGACGTGTGGTTTCTAAACATTTGCTGAATTCCCATGTTTTAGGAGAACCAATCTCTTGTAGTGATGTTGATGTACTGAAGTGACGCAGAAAGCATTATTTCTTTCCTTTTAAAGAAGCTGTCAACTACTTAGACAACTCCTAGTCATACTTACTTAGACAACTCCTAGTCATACTCCACACATGATCCCGATAAAATAAAAAAGCCTATACTCTCCTCCTGTGTAGGCCCTGGGGCTCCCGTGTGGTTTTTGTGACTTCTGACCCTGGCATCCAATCAGCGGTGGCCTCACTCTCCGCCTTCATATGAATTGAACATGAAGAGGAAGCCAGGGATCAAAAGCAGCCCGCCTCTTCATGTTCTGTTTGAAGACTGGGAAGGTGATGCCAGCAGTGATTGGGTGCCGGGTCTGTGTCGCAACCGCACGGGAGTGTGAGTGCCAACACCGCAGGAATGGCACCAGCACGGGATACGAGTATAGACTTTTTTATATTTTCTGGGTCAAGTGTGGGGTATGAGAAGGAATTAGCCCCAGCAGTGGACAACCCCTTTAATGTTCTTCCAGTTGTGGAGGTATAAAAGGTTCATAGATACCAGGTTAATGACATAACACTGCTAGACGCTGGAGTCGGGCTGAATTACATTATGATGACACATTGCAGACTGTTAAGACGACTAGATTGGTGACATTAGCTGGCTTGGTGTGGCCTTCCCCAGCATTTCTTAGACTTGTAAAGGTGATCTCCAAATAATAACTAAGGACGGAGGAATTTACAAGGAAAAGTCACAGTAATTACACAGCAGATACTCCGCCTCAGCATCTCAGACATGATCACAGAGGTCTGCCAGCTCGGGGATCGGTGAGGTCCATGTACTCTTCTGTGCTTCTAGCTTCTGTTCACTTCCAGCGCTGCCACATTTCTAGACCTTTCACAGTGTCTAATTTCCCTTAGTACTTCTTCTTCTGGCTGGTTTTCTGCTAAGTTTATATAGGGTGTAGCATGTCCTACCTTCCTGACCTGTAGATCCCGTCATCTGTGTATGTGTACAAAGAGTGACTGGGTGAAACAACTGTATAATGGCACAGTCTGTGTTTGCCCCTCCGCACTCTGCTGTCCTGAGGTTGGGTTCTGGCCGATCTCCAGAGAAGGCCTGGCTCTTTTTCATTTCCCTTACAACATGTTGCAATACTTTCTCTCCACGTGGCTGTTGCTGGGTCCCGGAAGTTTTTTTTTTTTTTTTTTTTCCCCAATGCGTGACCCTTAACCTGTCCTGTTTTAAAAGCCACGTTGATTGTGACACAGCAAAAAAAAAAAAAGCATAATCTAACTTGTTAATATCAGAGTTGTCTTGGTGTCCTGAATTAGAATGCAGTACTGTAGAGCTTGTGGGGTTTAATAAACTTGCTTTATTTCTAAATCAGATAAGGATTAGAGATCCCAACCAAGGCGGAAAAGACGTCACTGATGAGATTTTATCTGGAGGAAGGACATCTTCGACCCCAACACCTCCACAGGTAGTGCTAACCTATTCCCAAAAGACTCATAACTTGGCTCTGCACCCTTTCCAATGGTTTGTGTCCTTCAGAAGACTAGTGTAATTTTAGGTCTTGCCATTGTGAAACTTTGGGTGTTGGGGCCTCTTGGATGATAAATGCCTGTGCACTCTGGCATCCTGATGCACTGCGATGTACTACACCCTAAACTATTAAAGGCAGTACAAATGGTAATTGCTTTTTATTTCCTCCTTTTAGTCTGCAGCGGGAGGCTCTGAGGTGCAGGCGAATGGAGAGAGTATCCATGTGCCTATTGTAGTACGCCCAGGTAAGCCCAAACTGTTTACCCAGATAGATGTGTTCATTTGTTGTTGTTTTTTGTGTAACTTAGGTGTTGGCCATGCTTTAGTGCAGTTTGACTAGAATTTGCTGTGACATTCAGGACATAATTTACCGATTTAAAGCAGTTTGAGGACATTTTTTCTTAAATGCATGTATTTTAACTACAAATCATTTAGCCTTTTTTTTTTTTTTTTTTTAATTTGTATTAATTAAAAGATGTCGCTGTTTTGCCTTCTGTTGTCTGTTGTACCATCTATGGCTTGTTGTGGATTGAGAATCGACCAGCTCATTCCGACAGTCCAGTGGGATAGTTCTATTCTTTAGCTGATTTATGTTCACAGACCACATTATTGCTGAATGTGCAGGCAATGTAGCGGCAAAACAGTGCAAAAAATGTTTTGAAAACGCAGTTCTACATTTTTTTTTTTAAATGGCCTCCAGAAGTGGCTACACCAGAATTCAAGCTCAGATTGCAACACTAGGCCTACATGTGCATGTTGTGCCATTAATAACCCCACTATTTCCACAATTTATTAATTACTAGTTGGCTCCACTAAACCTTTTTGAAAAGCAAACATGGCTAAAAAGTCTTAAAATGAGCTGGATTTTTGGTTGCAAAGCATGCCACTCGAGGATTACAATGGCAGGTATTTATGCCATGGGCAAGATCTTCATAGGCTGCGTCCCCATAATCAGGAATAGCAGGGTTTTGGATGTAGTGTGTTTGTGTTACGTCCAAAACGCTGCGTTGTACAGAAAACCCATGCTCACTATGCTTCTATTTAACTCTGCGTAAACTCGCCTGCGATATGGGCTAACGAGCCGCAGCAGAGATGCTAGTTTCCCCCATAGCCAGTCATCAGATGCGTTAAATCCGCATAGTTCACTAAGAACATGCAGATTTATCTGATTAGAATGCAGCGTTTTGGAGGCAACGAGCATTCACGGTGTCCAAAATGCTGCTATTCCTGTTCGTGGGCACGCAGCCTAAACACTAATGGGACGTTCAGTACATGGAAACTACCCAGTGTACCCTCAATATTCCCACACTGCCATGATCAGAAATGACTCTCCTGGCAGTGTAACCCTTTAGATCTTTTGGTCAATAGCAAACACAGCGTTTAAGGTGTTGACAGCACCATGGCTGAGGATGCCTGTCAGTGTAACTTATTGACATGTTGGGCTATGCCCAGCTTTTTTTAATGACCATACATGACCTTCTTTCTCTACTTCACCTTTTGTATCCTTACTAATCTGCAACCCTTATGTATTTTTTTTATTAAGATGATGGCTCAAAAACCACCCAAGTGCTGACAAAACTATCAGAGAGCCCCTCACCCTCTCCTCCTGCTGAAGTGAATTTGAACATGCCAGTTGTTTGTGAGCAAGACTTGACCCTTGATAACACTATTCCTGAGGTGTCTGTACCTTTGCTGGGGACTCTCAATTCACAGGAAGTGCCCTTGCTAGAAACCCACTCAACTCAGGTATCCGTGCTGCCAGAGGCTCCAACCGATATTCAGGAGATCCCAAATCTGGCGGAAGTAAACATTCTAGATACAAGTGTTATTAACCCAATAGAGACGGTTACTGAAGCTCCAGTCATTCAACCCCAGCCGGAGCCTCTAATTCCTACCCAGACTTCTGTGTCTGAGTCACAGGAAACTCCTTTGCCACAAGAGGAGGTTTCTTGTACCCCTCCAGAGATAGACTTTCACACAGAGGCTGCTCCATCCCAAAGTTCTTCAGATTCTTGTCCTGTAGATGCAGAAGAACCTGCTACAGAATCTACACAGGAGCAGTGTCCACCAGAGAGCGTTCCAGCTGTAGAGCTCGAAGCTACCAACGGCCTCTCTGAAGAAACGACCGTGCCACCTGCACAGCCAGAACCATCTTCTGTTTGCCATTCTGAGCCCTCCTTAGATTCCCCAATTGCTCAACCAGAAGAGCTTCTAATAAACGGAGATGGATTACCAGACGTGCAGGAAATTGAGGCTCAGAATACACTGGAGTCTCATGTTAGCCCAATCACCGAGCCTGAGGAAAAGATAGTTGATCCTACACCTGAAATTCAGGATGTTCAAAAGGAACCCCCTGCTGAGCCAGAGCCAGTTCCTTCACAGAGTGCAAAGCAGACTTCTGAAGTTCCTGTGGCAGGTAATGGATTATTCATGTTAATGGAAATGTGGTGTAATTGTCCAGAATATTTTGAGACGGAGAGGGCATAAGGGGGTTTTCTCAACTTCATTCATCATCAAGCGCTAGGCTTCATGTTTGACTGATTCATCATGAGCGCACCAAGCGCTAGGCTTCATGTTTGACTGGAGCAATGGCATGCTGCTGGTCTAAACTATGCGCACTGCAATGCTGCAAGTATAGGCTGCTTTACCTTAGCAGTAGTTGAAGAGCTCAAGGGTAATGAAGCTGGCCAGATTCAGTGATAATGGCCAGATTCAGTGATAATGGCCAGATTCAGTGATAATGGCCAGATTCAGTGATAATGGCCAGATTCAGTGATAATGGCCAGATTCAGTGATAATGGCCAGATTCAGTGATAATGGCCAGATTCAGTGATAATGGCCAGATTCAGTGATAATGGCCAGATTCAGTGATAATGGCCAGATTCAGTGATAATGGCCAGATTCAGTGATAATGGCCAGATTCAGTGATAATGGCCAGATTCAGTGATCATGGCCAGATCCAGTGATCATGGCCAGATCCAGTGATCATGGCCAGATCCAGTGATCATGGCCAGATCCAGTGATCATGGCCAGATCCAGTGATCATGGCCAGATCCAGTGATCATGGCCAGATCCAGTGATCATGGCCAGATCCAGTGATCATGGCCAGATCCAGTGATCATGGCCAGATCCAGTGATCATGGCCAGCTCCAGAGTGTCTGCTTGCAAGCTTTTACTGACAGACCTTGTAAGCACTAAGAAAGCAGCCACTGCTGATAAAACGCAGAGTGGCTGATAACCTCGACAATCAGCTGTAGACAAAAGAACTCAAAATTATTTTGTTCTTGAGAGAGGATTTTGCAAATTTTTTTTGTTAAGTTTATAATAACGCCCTATAAGTAATAGCCTTAGTGAAGGCGATTGTATTGTAACCTTATTAAAACTTCTCTTACTTTGGTGATCATTTCCTGTCTATTGTGCATCCGTCAGAGATGATTAGAATGTTCTCATTCTGCAGTGTCTTAAGGTACCTTCACACTGAACAACTTAACGATAACGATAGCAATCCTTGACGTTGCAGCATCCTGGATAGCGATATCATTGTGTTTGACACGCAGCAGCGATCAGGATCCTGCTGTGACATCGCTGGTCGGAGCTAGAAGGCCAGCACCTTATTTGGTCGCTGGCTCACCCGCTGACATCGCTGAATCGGTGTGTGTGACGCGGATTCAGCGATGTCTTCACTGGTAACCAGGGTAAACATCGGGTCACTAAGCGCAGGGCCGCGCTTAGTAACCCGATATTTACCCCGGTTACCATTGTAAATGTAAAAAAAACAAACACTACATACTCTCCTTCTGATGTCTGCCACGTCGTCCCCCCCCCCGGCGGCTTCCCTGCACTGAATGTGTCAGCGCCGGCCGTAAAGCAGGGCACAGCGGTGACGTCACCGCTCTGCTTTACGACTGGCGCTTACACAGTGCAGGGAAGCGGACGCCGGGGGACCCGACAGACACCGGAATGTAAGTATGTAGTGTTTTTTTTTTTTTTTTACATTTACACTGGTAACCAGGGTAAACATCGGGTTACTAAGCGCGGCCCTGCGCTTAGTAACCCGATGTTTACACTGGTTACCCGGGGACTTCGGCATCGTTGGTCGCTGGAGAGCTGTCTGTGTGACAGCACTCCAGCGACCACACAACGACGAAACAGCGACGCTGCAGCGATCGGCATCGTTGTCTATATCGCTGCAGCGTCGCTTAATGTGACGGTACCTTTAGACATCTTGCAATAAAATTGCTCTCATCTCTCACAATCTAATTTAATGAACTGCTTGCCCAAGGATGACATTCCTGTTTCGCATACTGCTACCTCAGTTGGGTATGGCATTGCAGTACTTACACAGCACTGTGGCCTACATTTTACATGCCTGAGCTATAAGCTCTTAAGGAGATCCAAAGTTGTATTTGTTTTCTTTGTTTCAAATGCAAAGTCGTTTAAACTTCTGTTTTGTGACCTTCTAGTTGCTGTTTCCGCACCTAAGAAGAGAAGGAAGCTAAAGGAATTAAATAAGAAAGAGGCTGGAGATCTGTTGGATGCTTTTAAGGAGGTAAGACCGGTGTGCAGTTGTATTTAAAAATCAGATTTCACCATAACAGATGTTTGATTGGTTGCAACAGCCATGTGACTAGAAGAGCATATCGAAGAAACATTACCCTTTTAAATTAATATTTCCACCATAAACATTTTACAATATAATGGATAAATGTCTAATAGGTTGGTTTGCCACCTAGGGTGTTCAGGGAACCCTTGGTCCGCCCACTAAAGTGACTGGTAGCATCAACTCAGAAGTAAAATCGCTGTTGGACTTATGTTTTTATTTACTCTTCTGCTCCTCACAATCCTGTTATACTGTTTAGGATTGAGACATTTCAACCATTTAAATGCTTTGGATTTTTTCAAGCAAACATCCTGATTTCACCTTTTAAATGGGGCTGGTATATAAGTTACAGTGGGAATGCAGCCTTCTGGCCTAATAGCAGAACTGTCTGGGTCTCCTAGGACCTAGCACCTGTTGTTACAACGACCACATGAATGTTTGATCAGAAGGATTAAGTGCCATTAGCATTCAGGAAGGCAGAGATGGTAACAAACCGTCCCTGCCTTCTCTATGGGGTGTTTGGATGTGTTTGCCAGCAGGCTCCACACTCCAATAGCTGGACAATCGTGTGCAGCTGCTCTACAATTAGAAGACGGTCTGGACCTGTTCATGAACAAGGATACATTGTTTCCTTTCTGTATTTCCCCTTTAGGCAAGTGATGGTACTAATGAAGCAGCAGAGTCCGCAGCTAACCCACCTGCTGCTGCTCCTGAAGTTGACCAGACCCCCACTGTCCCTGTAGAGGAGCAGGACGAAACTTGGGAAGAGAAGGAAGACAAGCTGGATGCTGAAAATATAAAGCCTGGAGATCTTAAGTACAAATACAAAGAGGGTAAGGCACATTCCAATTCTTTTTTTTGGCTTTTTAACCCCTTCCCGACCTGTGACACAGCGTATGCGTCATGAAAGTCGGTGCCAATCCGACCTGTGACGCATATGCTGTGTCACAGAATGATCGCGTCCCTGCAGATCGGGTGAAAGGGTTAACTCCCATTTTACCCGATCTGCAGGGACAGGGGGAGTGGTACTTCAGCCCAGGGGGGGTGGCTTCACCCCCCCGTGGCTACGATCGCTCTGATTGGCAGTTTCACTTTCAACAGCCAATCAGAGCGATTTGTAATATTTCACCTATGAAAATGGTGAAATATTACAATCCAGCCATGGCCGATGCTGCAATAGCATCAGCCATGGCTGGAGACCCCGATCTGCCCCCACCCCACCCCACCGATCGCCTCCCCAGTCGTCCTTTTTGCCCCGATCTCCGTTCCGCTCCCCTCCTCCCTCCTGTCGGCTCCCCCGGTCCTCCTATCCGTTCTATCACAGCGATCAAAATAAAAAAAATAGTAAATAAATCCCCCCCTTTATCACCCCCATAGGTAGGGACAATAATAAAATACAGAAAATATAATTATTTTTGTTTTTCGGTTGGGGGTACGGTTGGGGGTACGGTTGGGGGTACGGTTGGGGGTACGGTTGCACTTAGGGTTGCACTTAGGGTTGCACTTAGGGTTGCACTTAGGGTTGCACTTAGGGTTGCACTTAGGGTTGCACTTAGGGCTAGGGTTAGAATTAGGGTTAGGGTTGGAATTAGGGTTAGGGTTGGAATTAGGGTTAGAATTAGGCTATGTGCACACGGTGCGGATTTGGCTGCGGATCCGCAGCGGATTGGTCGCTGCGGATTCGTATCAGTTTTCCATCACGTTTACAGTACCACGTAAACCTATGGAAAACCAAATCCGCTGTGCCCATGGTGTGGAAAATACAGCGAGGAAACGCTGCGTTGTATTTTCCGCAGCATGTCAATTCTTTGTGCAATTCCGCAGCGTTTTACACCTGCTCCATAATAGGAATCCGCAAGTGAAATCCACACAAAACACACTGGAAATCCGCGGTAAATCCGCAGGTAAAGCGCAGTGCGTTTTACCTGCAGATTTTTCAAAAACTGCGGAAAAATCCACACAAATCCGCAACGTGAGCACATAGCCTTAGGGTTAGGGTTGGAATTAGGGGTAAGACTAGGGTTAGGGGTGTGTTGGGGTTAGGGTTGTGGTTAGGGTTGGGATTAGAGTTAGGGGTGTGTTGGGGTTAGTGTTGGAGTTAGAATTGAGGGGTTTCCACTTTTTAGGCACATCAGGGGGTCTCCAAACGCGACACGGCGCCACCATTGATTCCAGCCAATCTTGCGTTGAAAAAGTCAAATGGTGCTCTCTCCCTTCCGAGCCCCGACGTGTGCCCAAACAGTGGTTTACCCTCACATATGGGGTACCAGCGTACTCAGGAGAAACTGATCAAGAACTTTTGGGGTCCAATTTCTCCTGTAACCCTTGGGAAAATAAATAATTGCGGGCTAAAAAATTATTTTTGAGGAAAGAAAACATATTTATTATTTTCACGGCTCTGCGTTATAAACTTCTGTGAAGCACTTAGGGGTTCAAAGTGCTCACCACACATCTAGATAAGTTCCCTTGGGGGTTTAGTTTCCAAAATGGGGTCACTTGTGGGGGGTTTCTACTGTTTAGGCACATCAGGGGCTCTGCAAACGCAACGTGACGCCCGCAGAGCATTCCATCAAAGTCTGCATTTCAAAACGTCACTACTTCCCTTCCGAACCCCGACGTGTGCCCAAACAGTGGTTTACCCCCACATATGGGGTATCAGCGTACTCAGGAGAAACTGGACAACAACTATTGGGGTCAAATTTCCCCTGTTACCCTTGGGAAAATAAAAAATTCAGGGCTAAAAAAAATTTTTTGAGAAAAGAAAAATTATTTTTTATTTTCATGGCTCTGCGTTATAAACTTCTGTGAAGCACTTGGGGGTTCAAAGTGCTCACCACACATCTAGATAAGTTCCTTCGGAGGTCTAGTTTCCAAAATGGGGTCACTTATGGGGAAGCTCCAATGTTTAGGCACACAGGGGCTCTCCAAACGCGACATGGTGTCCGCTAACGATTGGAGCTAATTTTCCATTAAAAAGTCAAATGGCGCGCCTTCCCTTCCGAGCCTTGCCATGCGCCCAAACAGTGGTTTACCCCCACATATGAGGTATCGGCGTACTCAGGAGAAATTGCCCAACAAATTTTAGGATCCATTTTATCCTGTCGCCCATGTGAAAATTAAAAAATTGAGGCTAAAAGAATTTTTTTGTGAAAAAAAAAAAAAGTACTTTTTCATTTTTACGGATCAATTTGTGAAGCACCTGGGGGTTTAAAGTGCTCACTATGCATCTAGATAAGTTCCTTGGGGGGGGTCTCCTTTCCAAAATGGGGTCACTTGTGGGGAAGCTCCAATGTTTAGGCACACAGTGGCTCTCCAAACGCGACATGGTGTCCGCTAAAGATTGGAGCCAATTTTTCATTCAAAAAGTCAAATGGCGCTCCTTCCCTTCCGAGTTCTGCCGTGCGCCCAAACAGTGGTTTACCCCCACATATGAGGTATCAGCGTACTCAGAACAAATTGAACAACAACTTTCGTGGTCCAGTTTCTCCTTTTACCCTTGGGAAAATAAAAAAATTGTTGCTAAAAGATCATTTTTGTGACTAAAAATTTAAATGTTCATTTTTTCCTTCCATGTTGCTTCTGCTGCTGTGAAACACCTGAAGGGTTAATAAACTTCTTGAATGTGGTTTTGAGCACCTTGAGGGGTGCAGTTTTTAGAATGGTGTCACTTTTGGGTATTTTCAGCCATATAGGACCCTCAAATTGACTTCAAATGTGAGGTGGTCCCTAAAAAAAATGGTTTTGTAAATTTTGTTGTAAAAATGAGAAATCACTGGTCAAATTTTAACCCTTATAACTTCCTAGCAAAAAAAAATGTTGTTTCCAAAATTGTGCTGATGTAAAGTAGACATGTGGGAAATGTTATTTATTAACTATTTTGTGTCACATAACTCTCTGGTTTAATAGAATGAAAATTCAAAATGTGAAAATTGCAAAATTTTCGCCAAATTTCCATTTTTTTCACAAATAAACGCAGAAATTATCGACCTAAATTTACCACTAACATGAAGCCCAATATGTCACGAAAAAACAATCTCAGAATTGCTACGATCCGTTGAAGCGTTCCCGAGTTATTACATCATAAAGGGACACTGGTCAGAATTGCAAAAAACGGCCAGGTCATTAAGGTCAAAATAGGCTGGGTCATGAAGGGGTTAAGAATGATCAGCTAACTAAATATTGACTGGTTTGTTTAAGATTTAGATTTTTGGTCTCTTTGGTTTTGTAAACGGTCTGTACTGAATTTGTAATGTAGTTTTTGTTTTCCCTTGAAAATTATCTAGACAGATGTCTCCTGCCACAGCTATTAATAATTTTTTTTCAGCCGTTGTCTGTGGCAGAAATAAAACATCCTTAACATTCCCTGATTTTTCATCATAGCGAAAAAGACCTCTGCATGACATGACGTGCAAGCTTTGTCCCTGACACTTTTGGATCCGATCAACTTTGTAGTATTGGACATTCAATTAAACATTTCACCAGATTTGCCTTTCTCTACAGAACAATGGAAACCTTTGAATCCCGAGGAGAAGAAAAGTTATGACCGAGAATTCTTACTTGGCTTTCAGTTTATTGTGGCAAGCATGCAGAAGCCAGAGGGTCTGCCTCAAATCACCGATGTAGTGTTAGACAAGGTAGGACCTTTTTTTTGTTTTTGTTTTTCCCGCCGCCCCTTGTTTTTTCAGTTTTTAACCCCAGTTATTTTTCTAACAGGCAAACAAAAACCCCCTTAGGCCCCTAGATCCTGCAAGATTAACCGGTATGAATTGTGGGCCAGACTTTACACCGTCATTTGCCAATTTAGGTCGTCCTGCTATGGGAAATCGTGGGCCGGTAAGTTTTAATCTGTCATAAAGTTTATCTTTGGGAAGTGAGTCCTCAAATTGGTGTCCATTCTTTCTGACACTTTTTTTTTTTTTTTTTTTTTTGGGGGATTCAGCAAGCAAATCTTGGTGGTGCTCGTCGGTCTCAACAGGGACCCAGAAAAGAGCCACGAAAAATCATTGCTGCTGTGTCATTAAATGAAAATGTACAGTTGAATAAGGCTGAGAAGGCCTGGAAACCAATAAATAAGAGGGCCAGCGATGAAGATGATCCAGAAAATTTAAAGACCCGGGTAAGTCGTGCCTTTGCATTTGTACCAATATAGCCATTATTTAGAAGAAAATAAATATTATGAATGTTATCATCGAATTTTCGCCCAGTATATCATCAGTATTTTACTTGTAAATTGTCGTTATTGCTCTTCGAAGCACAGTATTAAATATTGGAGATCTTTCAATTTTGTACCTTTTAACTTAAATCCAGATTTCTACATGGATGGCGAATGTCTCGACTCTGATTCACACCATGTCCTCCCTTTACAGGAACTGTTCCGCAGAGTGCGCAGTATCCTCAACAAGCTGACCCCACAGATGTTCCAACAGCTAATGAAGCAAGTCACGGACTTGGCCATAGACACCGAGGATAGACTGAAGGGTGTTATTGACCTAATATTTGAGAAGGCCATCTCTGAGCCAAATTTCTCTGTTGCATATGCCAATATGTGCCGATGCCTTATGGGGGTAAGTCTGCCAGTTCTGTAATCTTATTCTTTATTTTATTAAGTTCATATACCTTGGTGTGAACTGCCGCGTTGTGTATGCAGTCTAATCTGTGGACAGCCTGGCAGAAGAAGCCAAGCAAAATGATTATATAGCTGTGATGGAGCAGATTCAGTATAACTTGTATTTTATTCATTGAAATCCCTGGGCCTAGTGATTGACAGCTATTTCTCCAAGCACTGTCACATAGCAAAGACTGTCAATCATGAAATAGGACCTCCTACTGGACTCCTACATACAAATGCCAGAGATTTCAATGAATAAAATGCAACTTTTACTACAACTTTTTCCACAAAAAGTGTACATCAATCTGATCCATTCGTCCTGCTCTACAATCTCCTGCCTGCAGATAAGAGGTCATTTTCTTCGACAGCTTTTCTTTAACCCCTTCACCCCCGGAGCTTTTTTCGTTTTTGTTTTTCGCTCCCCTCCTTCCCAGAGCCATAACTTTTTTATTTTTCCGTCCATATGGCCATGTGAGGGCTTATTTTTTGCGGGACGAGATGTACTTTTGAACGATACCATTGGTTTTACCATGCCGTGTAACAGAAAACAGGAAAAAAATTCCAAGTGTGATGAAATTGCAAAAAAACACACTTGTTTTTTGTTTGGCTTTTTTGCTAGGTTCACCAAATGCTAAAACTGACCTGCCATTATGATTCTCCAGGTCATTTCGAGTTCTTAGACACCTAACATGTCTAGGTTATTTTTTATCTAAGTGGTGAAAAGAAATTCCAAAGTTTGCTTAAAAAAAAAAAATTGCGCGATTTTCCGATACCCGTATCGTCTCCAATTTTCATGATCTGGGGTCGGGTGAGGGCTTATTTTTTGCGTGCCAAGCTGGCGTTTTTAATGATACCATTTTGGTGTAGATACGTTCTTTTGATCGCCCGTTAATGCAATGTCGCGGCAACCAAAAAAACGTAATTTTGGCGTTTTGATTTTTTTTCTCGCTACGCCATTTAGCGGTCAGGTTAATCCTTTGTTTTTATTGATAGATCGGGCGATTCTGAACGCTGCGATACCAAATATGTGTAGGTTTGATTTTTTTTTAATAGTTTTATTTTGATTGGGGCGAAAGGGGGTGATTTGAACTTTTATATATTTTTGTATTTTTTTTATATTTTTAACCACTTTTTTTTTTTCATTTTGGCATGCTTCAATAGCCTCCATAGGAGGCTAGAAGCATGCACAACTCGATCGGCTCTGCTACATAGAGGTGAAGCACAGATCACCTCTATGTAGCAGAAAGGCAGGTGTACTTTGAGCGCCGACCACTGGGTGGCGCTCAAAGCAATCGGCCATCAACAGCCATAGAGGTCTCAAGGAGACCTCTGGTTGTTATGGCGATGCACTGCTGACCCCCGATCATGTGACGGGGGTCAGCAGTGCGAGCACTTCCGGCCGCGCGGCCGGCAGCGCTAGTTAAATGCCGCTGTCAGCGCTTGACGGCGGCATTTAACTAGTTAATGGGCGCGGGCGATCGCGATTCCGCTCGCGCTCATTGCGCGCACATGTCAGCTGTACAGAACAGCTGACATGTCGCGGCTTTAAGGTGGGCTCGCCGCCGGAGCCCACCTTAAAGCAGGGGATCTGCCAGCTGACGTACTATTCCGTCAGCTGGCAGAAAGGTAGTAGCTAATAGCTGTAAGAATATTCTAAGCAATTTTTAATTTTTTTTTTTTTGGTGTCCAAAATGCATAATTGAGCAACCTTTTAAAGTTGTTTAAAATATGCTAAACACATCCAGAAGGCTTCATGCACCTGACTGAGGCCAAGTGTGTCCTTGTGACCACTGTTGGGCTGACATGAGTTTATATGCAAAGCCACTCCACAATAAAAAAAACAAACAGATTTGCAGTATGTATTTTTTTTCCCTTGACGTACAATTCAGTTGGTTTATACAGTGCCATACATCAGAGCCTGGGGGCGCTTAGCTAAAAGGCTTGGGATAAAAGATATAAAACTGCTTATTGAAATGGAAGCTGAAAAAGTGGCGCATTCGTTTTGGCTTTACGTATTGCACAACTAGTGAGGGTGACTTCTGTCGTCATATATGGTGTCATAGAAGTCCATCTTTTCTGCTTGGTATGGTCAGACGTGTTAAGTTTTATTAGTTTCCTTCTTTAACATTTTGTTTTTCCTTTTTTCAGCTTAAGGTCCCAACTACAGACAAGCCGGGAGTGACTGTCAATTTCCGCAAGCTGCTATTGAACCGCTGCCAGAAGGAGTTTGAGAAGGACAAGGATGATGATGAGGTGTTTGAGAAGAAGCAGAAGGAGATGGATGCTGCTTCTACGGTATTTGTTCAGCCTGTTTGTTCCACTTTATGCTGTCAGATATTGTTGTATTGAGTTTCTCCTTAAGGTACTAAACAGGCGCCATGGTCCATAATGCTAAGCACATTTATTTTCTTTGTTTCCAGCCAGAAGAAAAGTCACGACTTAATGACGAGCTCGTAGAAGCCAGGGATAGTGCTAGGCGCAGATCCCTTGGTAATATTAAATTTATTGGTGAGCTTTTCAAATTAAAAATGTTAACAGAAGCCATTATGCACGATTGTGTCGTAAAATTACTGAAGAACCATGATGAGGAGTCCTTGGAGTGCCTTTGTCGGCTGTTGTCCACAATTGGGAAGGACTTGGACTTTGAAAGAGCGAAGGTAAGACTATCCATTGCCTTTATTGGCTCCTTTTAAATTTTTTTTATCTTCATTTTGTTCATGTAAAAAATGTTTTCTTTTTATTTTTCCCTTGAAAGGTATAAGTGAGCTCTGTAGTATAGGTCTTTTTTTTTGTTCCCCTGCCAAGATCATTGTAATTTTGTTACTCTTCATGTAAACTTACAATAATGTCTCAGTGGCGTTTAATGCAAGTGTTTCTTTCAACAGCCTCGCATGGATCAGTACTTTAACCAGGTTGACAAAATAATCAAGGAAAGGAAAACGTCTTCTCGTATCCGGTTTATGCTTCAAGATGTCCTTGATTTAAGATTGGTAAGATATTTATTCTTGCAGGTGTCGTGTTATGTTGCCATTCTATTCATCAGTGCCTCTGTGATGCGATCGTGATTCACCGATGAATTGATTTGACAACCAGGGGTCAGCTGAAGACCCCGTGCCTGTCATGAAGGTACTTCTGTGAACGTCCACTTCTGGCTGGTGTTTATATCCTCGGCCTCTGTGACTTGTACTATATACAGAAATACTGTGATTATGCTGGAACCTATTTATGGCCACAATTTTGTTGGCACTCCCAAAAATTAAAGAAAACCTATAAGTAAAGGAAGCTAATGCCACTTCAAATTTAAACAAATCCTTTATTAACACACAAACATACAAGTTAAAAAAAATAAGGTAAATTATTGAAGAGTGCTAATAGCCCTAATATGGATTTTATATCCTAGTATAAAGGGGTAGTTCATCAATACATTGACAAATATTGTTTGAAATAAATCCGCTTAGTCACAAGATTCAGGACAGGGGGGAGTAGAAAAATCTGTACAATCAGTGATATGAATCCCCACATATGTAAAAATACAAATCTGTTAAGGTCCTATATCATTATTTTAAGCCTCTGTAAAGTGCCAATGCACACAGTACAATGATAACGTTTTAATATCAGTTTCAAGTGCATAACCAAAATGCATACATGATGAGCAGTGTTCAACGTCTGAGGCAATGCATAATTTGAGAATGTCCTGATTATCATACTGCTAGTAGATGTTTAGAAATTGATCAACCTATTGTGATTAATTTCATGTGTAAAAGCTGTAAAGGTTCTCAATGTATAAAATACACTCCATATCGTATAAAGATATAAATATATATAATCTAGATATAATAAAATGGCCTTGTCAGGAGGGGGGTGAATAACATGTTTGTATTCCTTTTCATTACCCTCTCTAGTGCAACTGGATACCTCGTCGTGCAGATCAGGGCCCTAAGACTATAGATCAGATCCATAAAGATGCCGAGATGGAAAAGCAACGCGAGCAAGTTAAGGTACAACAGCTAATGTCTAAGCAAGACAACAAGAGACGAGAGCCACCAGGACGACCCACGGGTGGACGTGGCAGTCAACCAAACGATGATGGCTGGAATACTGTGCCCATTAGTAAAGGAAGCCGTCCTATTGATACCAGTAGGATCACCAAGATTACAAAGGTGAGCGTCTTTTATAGCGCATGCCATTACTAATGTTATGACATCCGCTTGTGATTGCCCACCTCTTTTGCCTGAGAACTTCTGGCGTGCCAGGTTTTTGTTTTTCCCTTGGAAACCATAACCCCTTTTCTGCTCTATACATACATGTATTTGCTGTATAGTAAATGTAGCACTCTTTCCCTAATAGCTTGGTGCCATTGATTCTAATCAATTACTGGCACCCGGAGGCCGTTTGAGTTGGGGGAAGGGGAGCAGTGGAGGAACTGGAGCAAAGCCTCCTGAATCCGGTAAGTCAGTAATATGCTGTTATGTGAGGAATGACTGTCCTTTTATCAGCATGTTATAATTCTGAAACTTTCCATCTAGCACCAGAATCTGGCCGGCCGGCAACCAGTACGCTGAATAGGTTCTCTGCCCTGCAGCAGTCTGCATCTGCGGAGAGCCAGGACGCCAGACGAGCCGTGCAGAGGTAAGCCGATGTGTCTGGTTGTACCACATCAAAACTTTTACTGTTAATTGTTTTACAATTTTGAGAAGGAAGTTTTTGCGATGGCAATATGCAGATTTTTTTTTTGCGCTGCTTTTCAGACATGATCACAGAGTTTCCAGCTCGTTTAATACTCCTGTCTGTACTTATTTGTAAATTGTTTATTTTCTAACTGGAAAAAACTTTTATTTAACAAGAAGATTGTAATATGAAATGGGTCGACCGTTACTATAAACGCTGATGACTGTTACAAAATGCTGAAAAGAACATCCTCCCTTCTCCTCCACAGAGGAAGCTCAAGCCGTGACCGCGCTGACAAGGACAGGGGGGACAGATTTGAGAGAGCCGAGAGGTTTGACAAAGGGGATCTTTTTGAACGTTCTGGCCGCCCAGATCGGGCAAGGGCTGTAATTACAAAGAGGAGTTTTAGTAAAGAGACAGAAGACCACAGCCGAGAGCGAGATAGACAGATTCCACAGGAAGCCGTGAGGAAAGTAGCCAGTATGACTGAACCCAGGGATCGCAGCAAGGACAGCAGTAAGTGTTTTGGGCAGTGAGCGCCTTTCCGTATGGGTCTCTTACTTTTCTGTTCACTGTTTTAATACTTTTTACCCCTTGCTTTTCAGTTAAACTTGAGCCCCCAACATCAGTTGCTGCCCCGGTTGCAGCCTCCAAACCTGCTTTGTCAGAGGAAGAATTGGAAAAGAAATCCAAATCGATCATAGAAGAGTATCTCCATATTAATGATATGAAGGTGAGGTACCTTTTCGGGAGTTGTAGATCTGTTGTCTCTGCTGGTCAGTTCTGACAGTTTTCTGTCTCTGCAGGAGGCGCTTCAATGTGTGCAAGAGCTTGACAGCCCCTCGCTGCTGTTCATCTTTGTACGAAACAGCATCGAGTCCACGTTGGAGAGAAGCACCATTGCCAGGGAACACATGGGGCTTCTATTGTTCTCGCTGGTCAAGACTGGCGCACTAACTAAGGAACAGTATTATAAGGGGTATTTTATCATTTTTGTTTATAAGATTGATTTTTATTTATTTTTTACATTATTCGTAGTGTGAATATTATGAGTGGAAGATTATACACCTCTAGATTGTACCTAATGGCATGACTTCCATGGTCATTGCAAAAGGAATATGTCTTGCAGGCATTTATCAAAACTTGTACTATTGGTAACTGTTCTTAACCCCTTTACCACCTTAGACGTATAGGTACGTCCAAGGTTGGCTCCCCCTGTTTGCTGTGGGCTCCGGCGATAAGCCCGCAGCTTTTCCGGCACCTGTCAGCTCATTTTATCAGCGGACTTGTGCCCCTAACTCCCACGAGTGGAATCCCGATCCACCCACGGCTGCTAATGTTAAATGGCACTGTCAATCTCTGACAGCGGCATTTAACATACTTGCGCTGGAAAGCGCATCACAAACCCCACCCATTGGCGCCCATGGCTTGGCATGAAAACCCAGGGTCCACAGGAGACCCCTGTGGTTGTCATTTCTGGATAACAAGAGAGCATTTCTGCTACACAGAGCAGGGCTGAATGATCGCAGCTTCTAGTCTCCTGAAGCAAGCGTAAAGTAAAATAAAAAAATTAAAATACACAAGTTAGTCACTCCCCAGTCACATCATTCAAAATAAAATGAAGATAAAAAATACACACATTTGGTATCGCCGCTTTCAGAATCGCCCAATCTATCAATATATAAAAATAATTAATCCGATTGGTAAACTGTAGTGGTGTAGTTTTTTTTAAAATGAAAAAAGATGGTATCTACATCAAAAGATCGTATCTACAACAAAAAGGTATCAATAAAAATGTCAGATTGGAGCGCAAAAAAGACCTCACCCAGCCCAAAATCACAAAAAATGAAGACGCTACAGGTGTTGGAAAATGGCGCCTTTTTTAAAAAAAAAAAACAAAAAACTTTTTTTCCACCTCTTAATAAAAAAGAACCTAGACATGTTTGGTATGTGCAAACTCGTAATGACCTGTGGAATTGCACTAATTTTTCCAATTTTGCAGCCTTTTTTAATTTTTTTTTCCAGTTTTCTAGTACTCTATATTGCAAAAGTAAATAGTGTCATTCAAAAGTACAACTCGTCCTGCAAAAAAACAAGCCCTCACATGGCCACATTGATGGAAAAATAAAGTTATGGCTTTGGGAAGGGGGGCAAGAAACAAAAAAACCCTGAAAATTCCAAGGTGCTGAAGGGGTTAAAAAAAAAAAAAAAAAAAAAAAAAGGCTCTGCATGCACATTGCTACTACATTCATATTCTATTGTCATTGCCTCTGACAGTCAAGTACATTGCTTGGCATTCTCCGTCCCTTAGGCAATGTACCAATGTGTGTGACCGTCGCCCTTTAAAAGAGGGGCACCTGACTCCTATTGTGACTAGGGGGGTCCCGGCGATTAGGCTGGGTTCACATTGCGTTATGGCGGTCCGTTAGACGGACTGTGTTACACCGTTGCATAACGCAGCGTAACGCAGTCTGTTAACGCTGCCATTAACCCCGATTATCGGGCACATCGCCAACGCATGCCATAATTGGCATGCACTAGCGATGTGCCGTCATTCAGTGATGGAGCCTCGGACGCGGGCTGCAGTGTAGCATAGCGCGATGATGTGTATGCTATATCGTTAACGCAGCCCGTCAACACTGTGTTGAACGGGCTGCTTTAACGCAATGTGAACCTAGCCTTATACATTTCTGACCTAATTCTGCACATGTGTAATAATTGTGGTTTATGGACCAGCCACTTTAAAGGGAATCTATCAGCAGATTTTTGCTATTTAATCTGTGAGCAGCATATAATGTAGGTTCAGAGCCTGATTTCGTTTGCTCAGCAGCTTGCTATAGTTTTAATACAATCAGTGTTTTATCAGCAGAGAAAACTTAAGCTGTGTAACACCGCCCCCACCACTGATTGGCAGCTTGCTGACAGTGTTCACCGGAAGCTGCCTATCAGGGCTGTGGGCGGGGTTTTACACAGTTCCGCATTCTGACCACTGCTACAGCAGGAAAAACAGGGATTCTATCCTAACTACACCAAGCAGACCAGTAAGTGATACATGGCTGGAGTCATTTTATCTGTCCTTATATCATGCTGCTCTGAGATTTCATAGCAAAAACCTGCTGACAGATTTCTGTTAAGGCAGCTGTTCTTTGTTCACTTTGACATTTGTTACTAAGAGTTATGCGCTTACGTGTTTATCAAATTGTTCTCATGTCAGAGTCCTAGAAGTACTTGAAGTCGCTGAAGATATGGAGATAGACATCCCTCATATCTGGCTGTACTTAGCCGAACTCATCAGTCCAGTCTTGACGGAGGGAGGAATCCCAATGGGAGAGTTGTTCAGGTAATGCACAAATTCAGTTTGTTGGATGTTGATTTTCTGTCTGGTGTGGATCTTACAATAAAGGTTTCTTGTATTTTTAGAGAGTTGACCAAACCATTAATTGCCATTGGGAAGGCTGGTGTGCTGCTAGCAGAGATCCTCGGTTTGCAGTGTAAAGGAATGGTGAGTTTTCTGACACTAAATTTGGCAGACTATTAGATCTTTCAGACTCTTGTAACCACCTTGTTTCCGTTTCAGTCCCATAAGAAAGCGGGTGCCCTGTGGCAGGAATCGGGTCTAAGCTGGAATGAGTTCTTGTCAAAAGATGAGGATCTGAACAAGTTTATCAGCGACAATGTAAGGCTGTAGAAAACTGTCTGCACTTCTCCGTGTGTTTCCTGTTTACCGTGGCGTCTGTAAGCTATGGATTAAGGGAACAGCATCCTTACCTTGTTCTTTCTCATGGCAGAAACTTGAATACACATTAGGAGAGGAGTCCGAGACGCCCAGTAAAAAGGACATCTCCCCAGCTGAGCTGGAAAAAATGCTCTCCAAACTATTAAAAGAGAACTGTAGTAACCAGAAGATATTTGACTGGATAGAAGTAAGAATGGGAGAGACGCTATCTTGCCTTTTTTTATAATTGTAAATCGATAACATCCGTCCTCTCGCGCGTAAAAGAATTCTCCTGTTAGACATGAGCTGGACTGATTTGGACACAAAAAGGTTCCATTAATGACATGAGTAAAGGAAACGCAGCATGCAGTAACAGTGTTACGCCATACGGTCTATTCTGTCTGTACGTCAGAAACAGATCTGTGGCATAACTGATGTGAACAGGTTGATTCTTATGGGGTCCGTCTAAGTTCTATTATGTAAGCAGAATGTAGGAGACAGTACTTCATCGTTCATTTGCAAGTGTGAAAGGCTTTATTTCACTTTTTACAATTGATGATTGATGGTAACGCCCATATCCTCTGAGAACACAGGCCAAACCTCTCAAGTGGAATTATCAGCCCCAATTTTTCTTCATAAACTCAATTAAGTTTCCGTGTTTAGAATGAAAAAAAAAAAAGTTCAGCATGCAATACATCAGTTCCAAAGCTGATACCTAACCGAAACCAGGCGGTCTCCATAATAAATGGGGCTCCCTCTGTTCCCATTTGCATTAGTTAAGCAATTCATCCATTTTTATTTTTTTTTATTAAATACATTTCTCTTCTGAAATCCAATTAAAATTGTGAGAACGTAGCCTAACGAGGAAGGGGCAAGCGCTTAGTTCACTTCTGCATCTGATTTATAAACGGGTTGATAAAATGATTTCTTATGAAGCTGTCAGATGCTTTGGAATAACCATTTGACTCCTCTTTTCCCACAGGCCAGCTTGACCGATCAACAGTTGTCATCAAATACATTTGTCAGAACGCTCATGGGTTCTGTTTGCAACTCTGCTATTATCTGTAAGTGTGGGATCTTTAAATGTCTCATTCTTTGGTTTACAGACATTTATTAGTAGCGTCTCAAAATGACTTTTTTAATTTAATAATTTTTTTTTTAGTTGAGAATCCTTGTAGAGTCGATGTTAACGTGATCCACACCAGAGCTAAGCTGCTTCAAAAATACTTTAACAATGAAACCAAGGAACTACAAGCTCTGTACGCCTTGCAAGCTCTTGTTGTGAAGCTTGATCAGCCCCCTAGTAAGTTGCCTTTTCTTTAATTGGGATGTGGGATTGTTTGGGTGGCAGGTACAGATGTGAAAGTGCAATCATTATCCTGTTATTGGGTGCATCAGAGACCATATTGGACATGCAGCATTAGGTCTTTGACCCCACATAGGAAACTGTAGAAATAACAGCATACTAAACGGGTACCAACAAACTGCAGGATTCATTTTCAGTTGCAGTAACGTACAGTCACTGATGATTAGTGAGGAGGAGGAGATCTTAACCCCTTCCCGACCCATGACGCCACGTAGGCGTCATGAAAACCCGTGCCAATCCGACCCATGACGCCTATGTGGCATCATGTTATAGTGTAAGATCGCTGATCTGACACTTTGCTGTGCACTGTGTCAGATCGGTGATCTGACGTGCACAGAACCAGGCTTCCTGGCGCCTGCTCTGAGCAGGTGCTGTGAAGCCACCTCCCTGCAGGACCCAGATGCCGTGGCCATTTTGGATCCGGGCCTGCTGCAGCGAGGAGGAGGTAAGAGACCCTTGGAGCAACGAGATCACATCGCGTTGCTCCGGGGGTCTCAGGGAAGCACGCAGGGAACCCCCTCCCTGCGCGATGCTTCCCTATACCGCCAGAACACTGCGATCATGTTTGATCGCAGTGTACCGGGGGTTAATGTGCACATAATGCCGGATGTCAGTTGCGATAGCTGACACGCGGCCGATCGCATATGACGTATTATCCCGTCGGTGGTCATACGGGCCCACCCCACCTCGACGGGATAGTACGTCTAATGTCAGAAAGGGTTAAACTTGCCCTCAATCATTACACCTTTTACCTACTATTGCCACTGATCCTATTGGTCTGCAGCAGTTTGTGACCTGCCACATTGCCCCAGTGTTTGCTGGAACAAGCCAGAGGTGTCTTATCAATGCAAGTCTATGAGCTCCTCGAGCTGGCTTTCATAGACTTGCATTAAGAGCTTGTGACCTTTACTTTTGAGAAAGCGTTTGAGAAAAACCAAACGCTGGTGTGGTTCTTTAAGTGCAAGGAGAATTTCTGTACAGGGCGGGAGGATGTGATGGCGTGATATTAAAGAATGAACATGTAGTAAAAGAGCTGTTAGCTGTGTTTTACATTTGTGTAACATACTAACCAGTGTTGTTCTCTCATAGACCTCTTAAGGATGTTCTTTGATGCGTTATATGACGAGGATGTGATAAAGGAAGAACCATTTTACGAGTGGGAATCTAGCAAGGACCCATCGGAGCAGCAAGGCAAAGGTGTCGCCCTAAAATCAGTCACAGCCTTCTTCACATGGTTGCGAGAAGCAGAAGATGAATCTGACACTGATCACAAGGACTAGAAATTTGCCTTTATGCTTGCTCTCATTTTCTTTGGGGCTTCCAGTTTTTTTTTTTTTTTATTGTTTTTGTTCTTTTTCCCCCAACAGACTTTTAACAAAGAAACACATGAATCCCAATGATTTTGCATTTGTGAGAATGTATTGACTCTTTGCTGAATGATAAAGCCTGACAGAGGGTGGGAGGTAACCTAGCACCTGGTATTTGCAGGCAGTTGATAAAAAGAAGCCTTGGCCACACGGGCAGTCGGCAATGGTTGTTTTATTTTTTTTCTGTTAATGCAACAATCTCTTGGGGTTTCACTTAGTAAGTATACAGAATACTTGAGGTATTTTGGGACTGCTGAAAGAGGGGTGGAAAGCTGTTCCCCCTACGTCACATAAGTGGGGGGTACACAGGCAGTCCTTTCACTTGTGCAGATTTTTTTTTTCCTCCTCCCTTTTCCTGAAGAGCAGTTGGAGCCTTCATGCTTCAGTGGGACGGAGCACTCGAGCTTCTCTATTGCTCTTTATGGCTGAAATATAGATATATAAATATATATATATAAATATATATAATTATTACAAATTGTTTTTGGTTTGAAGATGGCAGCAAGCCATTTTTGAATCGTGTTTTGTTCTCCAGTTCATACTGGGGTTCAGGACACTGACCGAATACTTTTTTTTTTTTTTTCCTTCAATAAAACAATGAACTTCTAATTGATCTGTAATAATTCATGGATTTTTTTCTTTTTTTTTTTTTTTTTTTTTTTATCAGATCTCCCTTCTGAGTGGAGTAGATCATTTTATTTCTATTCAGATCACCATGTGTTGAAAAGAGGCGACTCTCAACCCTAGCAAATTCTGTATTTATAGAGAAAGCAAAGCCTTTGGTTATTTGTCCTTCCAAATGTTTTGGAGGTTCTTGTAATTATTAAACCAAGTAAGAATGAAATTTGTAAATACTTTTTGCTTTCTTTATTAAGTATTTAATGATTCTGACATACAAAACTTCCCCAGAACCTCTTTTCACAGAAACTGGAAATAAATGAGAACCTTACATAATGTGTCTTGTATTTCTGTGTGCTAATTAGGCCTCAGACTTCCATATTGGTACATGGATCATGAACACAATCCCCATGTTCTAAAGTTTGAGTTATTTTTTTATTTTATTTTTTTACTGCTAGAAATAATCCAATTATGATTTCATGGAACCTTATTTCATGATAAATGAAGAAGTTTGTTTGAAATATGCCTGGGTAATTAAGATCTAGCATATATTTAGAGGTTAACTGGAGAAGGATACTGGTGTGTTACATATTAAAGGGGTTGCCCACCTTTGAGAACAATTTTTTTTTTCTTAAATGCATCTATTTGGGGCCAAAAATCATATTTGCCATTGTATTTCATTAGTTTGCTCTGTATTTTTAGCTGTAGTTTCTCTTGCTGGCTGCAGAATGAGTGAACGGAGAATCCGTCAGCCTGGTATGATGCGAGTTTAACCTTTACCTGAGCTTCTCTCGGTTGATTTATCACAATAGACCACATCAAAGCCAAAATGCACAAAACCTTTAATGAAACCCAATTGCAAAAAAAGAAGAAAAAAAACTATTAAAATGTTATGTAAAAAAAATAAATTGTCCCCAAAGGGCATCATCTTTAACATTACTGCACATTTTGGCCTTTTAGTCCACTCAACG